>NW_024358722.1:7131322-7428049 GCF_014805655.1 Passer montanus | reverse complement strand
GCGGCGATGCCGAGGGGCCCGGCTCGGCGGGGCGCGCCCGCGGGGCCATGAGGGCGGGCTCCGGCCATGGCCCATGGCAGCGCGGCGGTCATGCTGAAGTGCGTGGTGGTGGGGGACGGCGCCGTGGGCAAGACGTGCCTGCTGATGAGCTACGCCAACGACGCCTTCCCCGAGGAGTACGTGCCCACCGTCTTCGACCACTACGCAGGTGAGCGGGCGGGGGGTCCCGCTACCGCCGGGGGCGGCAGCCGCGCTCTCGCCTCCCTCCTCCCTCCATCCCCTGGCCTTGCCCTGCCGGGGGGGCCGGCAGAGCGCTCGGCCGGGCTTGCCCCCCCTCACCCGCTGTGTTTCTCCCCCCTCGCAGTCAGCGTTACCGTCGGGGGCAAGCAGTACCTGCTGGGGCTGTACGACACCGCCGGCCAGGTGAGTGCCGAGCGCTGCCCGCGGATCCCCGGCCCCGTCCCCCCGCCCGCCGGCGATCCCGGCGCTGAAGTTGTTCGCAGGGCTGTGGTCCGGGCTGGGCGGTTCAAAGGCGGGTTGCCGAGGGTGGGGGGCGATTGATAAAATCCGGCTTTAAAAGAAAACCATCGATCCAACCTCGATTCCCGAGGGCGGGCAGGCGGAGACGGGCTTTATTTTTAGCGGTGCCGGGGCCGGGGCGCCACGGCATCGCCCGGCGCCGGGGTGGGGGATGCCCGGTGCCCGCGGGGCAGTGCTCCGGGCCGGGCATCGGCACCGGCCACAGCCCCTTCCTCGGGGTGCCGACCCTCCCGCCGGCCTTCGGGTGGGGAAATGTGCCCCGTTCAGTGCAGAGGGCACACGCTGCCTCAGCCGCCTCGGGTCGGATGGAGAGCCAGGCTGCCGCAGCTTGCCTTGGTTGTGGTTTACAGCACTCAGATAGCTACAAAGAGTTGCTCGAACTAAAGGTGGAAAATAATAACATGTAATTCTCAGCCACTGCCTTTGAGATAACCTGGGTTTCTTTTGCTGTCCCAGATAATTCAAGTGATTAATTTGGTTAAGATCATTACAGCCAGTTGTGAAAGATGCTGTGTTGTCAACATGATTCTTAAGTAACTTTAATGATGGATAAAATACTGCATGTTTGGAGGGATCACTGGTCTAGTGGTTTCTAAAGGGCTCCATGATTCAAATAATCTCTTCCTTAGCTTAACTTGCATGGCACCAGTCACGAGCCAAGCAGTCTCCAGGGTTAGAGTACTTTCTGGGGATCACTTATTTGAAACCATTTGTGAAGAGCCTGACCCCAGGAGGTGCAGGCATCTCCCAGGGAGGTGCAGAGCAAATACAGAAACGCAGCATGGGTTTCTGTAAAGTTGTGTATTCCCTATATTAAACTTCTTCTTGCAGTTGTGAGCATGTGCTTTGGTCTCACATGACCTCAGACATGCTTCCTTGTTGTAAAGAGCAACTCGTAAGACAGTCTCACTGAAGTCGCATAGACTGAAGCTGTAATTTTTAACAACGTTGTTCCTATAATTAATTGAACAACTGCTGCCTGAATTAGTGCACCTTTTTAGATCTGTATATAACTTTGAATTAGGGAATCAGTATTTAACCAGTCTTATATCTTTGTTAGGCCTGAAATCAGTAAAAAAAGTTAATTCCATGAGAATTGTAGGAAACAGCGCCATTTCCAGAAAGCTGATACCCTGAAGGATGAGACTCTTCCCACAAAGACTGACTTCATGCTTGTCATCTCCCTGATATAAACACAAGCTAGTCAAATTTATGCCAGCTAAGTGCATTTCTTACTACTATCATAGTCCTGTTTTTGAATAGTAATTAGTTCAGAACACAGCTTTAAAATGTTGCTCAAGTAGGTTGCAAAGTGAGGATCTAGTGCTCAGACAAAGCATTTGGTTAGCGTGCAACTAATTATTTTTTTTTATAATGAGCATTGGAAAGTGTGAAAGTGAGCCTAGCACTTGTGGACATATGCACAGTTTATTTGAGCCCTTGTTCTGGTCTTGTTGCTATTAATGTGAGTATGTGTTAGCTCTGTGTAACCTTAACTCAGGTGGCTTTGTGGTACCCCACTCTGCCTGAATGTGCTGACTGCAAACACAGGTGGCCTTTGGCCTCCTCAAAAGTCAGTAGGGTAAACTGGCCAGTTTACAACAAACAGCAAATTAAGGTGTTCCTGTTACACTAAGAAAAACTTTTCAGTGTGAAGCTGTATATAGAGAAAGTTGAGGTTAGCTTTTTTTTTTCACAATTTTTGAAAAGCTGAAATCTTAATTTTGAATTCCAGGGCAGCTTTTGAGGCAACTAGAAATAGATCTTGTTGGCCTGATTCAAAGGACCCTCAGTTCACACAGGGTGTTTTAATGAGGCTATCTTTACAGATATATCTGGTCTTGCCAAAATTTCCCTTTTAGTCAGACCTGTGGTACTAATAAAATCTTTACCACTATCCCCATCACACTTCAGCATGTTTGGGGAACTGGCGGTTGTCAGAGACTGCCCACGGGAGCCCCATCCCAACATCCAGTACAACTAAAGAAGGGAGTCTCTATCAAGATGCCAGTCCAGCAACTTCATTCAGTGAAAAGCTGCTTTGTCAGAGCAGCTGACAAGCCTGTCTTCCCAAAGCTACACAATAATAGAAATCTTACATTAAAACTCACATATATATAGTAAAGAGGAGAAAAGAGTTGATGATGTGATGTCTTCTCTGTGTTGAGGAAACTGCATGCTGTACCTGGTACATGCCTGCTGCTTGCACAGACTTCTGTATCAGATAAACTGCTGCCCAAAGCTGGGATTTCTGTGCCAGGATACATGAATGCTTTTGTCTCTAATTCTGTCAACCCCAAATAATTTTACTGTAAAATATTGGCCTGACAGTATAGTTTTATAAAACTTGGCTATGTGTGATCACTGTGGTATCTAACACAACCATCAGCAGGTTTATACTTCCAGCCTTGGACAAAGTAAATAGGTCCAATCTACAGATCTCAATTCAGGGGGAGGAGGAGTGAAAGGGGTTAATGAAAGTTCAGATAGTGACTTACTCCAAATCCATGCAGAAAGCCCTTAGCAGAAGAAAGATTAAAGACAAGATTTTGATTCATAGCTGGTGCACAGCAGGCTCATCACCCTGAAATACTGGCTTATCAGTGTGTGGGTCTCTTTAACTTGCGTGGTTATGTATTTAGCAACTTGTGACAGACTTTGCTTTGGCAGAGGAGTTGCAAGCTTTTGAGTTCATCCAGTACTCGTTCCTAGCTCGCTTCCTCACAACACACACAGGATCACATGTAGTAACTATAACGATGACATAAGGCCTCATATCTTCATGAGTTTAAAGTAGGTTGAAAACAAACCTATTAAAATCGCATTTTTTCCCCTGGTAATATACATAGCAAGGAAAAATGCCTCTAGTGGTTCACAAAGTTCAGTTTACACACGGGTCTTTGAGTGTGTGTGAGTTCAAGAAGGCTTTTCTCTGTCTGAAAATACTGAGGCCCTGGTTCAGCAGAAAATAGCCAGTACAGCTGCTGGGCTGTGGAGGCTCTGAGAGCCCATTTGGGTTTGCAGCTGTGAAGGCAGCCTCCCATGTCAGGGAGGTGGGTGGGAATTTGGTGCCATTCCTCCCGCAATTCCTCCCAGAGGTGCAGCTAGCAGCTCCTTTTAGCCTTGCTGCATGCACAAGTGGGTTTAGAGCAGGTCTTGGTTTCCCCAGAAGATGAAAACTGTGGAACCTACCTACACTGAAGACACATCAATGCACTGAAGTTTAAATATGAGGTGCTTGTGATACTGATGTTTGGAGGCCTCTGGCTTTGCAGCAGCCTCCTCTGGGAGACTGTGTGTCAATACTGCTCTTCATTGAACAGAGGTACATGGCAAAATCAGCTTGGGAAGAGAACCATGACTTCATCAGGGGTCTGTTAAGATCACCATGTTGGAGCGGTTTTGAACTGCTGGCAAGTGATTATCATTTTGCTCTTCCAAGATATCAGAAGTAACACTGCCAGCTCTCAAGATGCTAACATTTTTGCAGGAATGTCTACAAGCACTAACAAAGTGGTGCCACATGTCCCTTTGCTATGTCCCAAGTGGTTGAAGTAAGTGGCAGGACACACAGGAGTTGCCCTTTGGGGATTTTGCTCTATATTCAAGGCTGTTGTTTAAAATTACAGTTGGAGTCTTTCCTTCTGCTGTAGGATTTTAATTCATGGTGTCCCTTTCTTCCAGTGTGTGCTGACCACATACAAGGGGAAGTCTTGCTCTGCTCCTGTGTCTTTGCTGTAAAGGATGGCTGGGATCTAGAGGAAAGATGGGGGAGGCTGCAGTAGCAGAGCCTGTACTGCTTGTGTTGCTCCAGGAAAAGAGATGCTGAGGCATGGCATGACTGTTTGGTAGAGATTTGGCACCAAGCCAGCATCTGGGCAGAGCAGGGTATGGTGAATTATGAGGCACTACAGTGCAGTGCCTCATAATAACATTTATATCCCTCAGCATCACTTACTGTTGATACTAGCGGGGCCTGGTCATACAAAGCTGAGGTGAACTGTGCTCCTGGGCTCTCTGCTTTTATAGCTCTGCCTTAAACACCCTAACACAGGGTCTGGTACAATGAAGCTCTTGGTACCTTCTCACCTGTCCCCAGAACAGTACCACAAAACATGGTATTCACAAGCACAGAATCAGCCACTTTGCACATCTCAGCTCAGATGGTCACAGTGGTTGCAGCCACAGCCATCTTAATTCAGATAAACTGATTTTTTGGTTGTAACAGAAGCCCTGATGCTAAAGCAGTTTTAAGTCAGTCAGGCTGCTGAAGTGTATAAAGCTAAGTCAGTTATTAGGGAGATGAGTGTCTGCATTGAGGAGAGGTGTAAAAACAAATAGTTATAAATGTGAAAGTGTCTGTGTGTGAGGTGTGGCTATTAAAATGGATAGTTCCCAAACCTGTGGTGGTTGCTATAAATAAATAGCAGTAATCTTTATACTCCTTGCTGGCTCTCTGTCTTGGTCTAGCCTGGTCTAGCCCTAGGTACCACCCCAGTATCTTACTGAGAAGAGAGGCAGCTGCTGGTCTATTGCGAAATAGAAATGTCCTTCCTCAGAGCACACTGCTCCTTCTGAGTTGCCCCTACCAGGCAGCCGTAGCTCCAAATGTCAGCCTGGAGTGAAGCAGTCTCACACAATGCAAAGCCTGCCACCCTTTACTGCAGAGGTGTAAACACCGAGACCTCCAGCATGATTTTGGCAGATCTAAATCTAAACATGAAATGTTAGCAACTAACATCCTGTCCCCTTTCTGCCCCCCCTCCCCGTGCCTCCCTCCTCCCACATGCATTTTCCCTCGTTCCCTTTACATGTCCCAGCCGAGCCAGCAGCTGGCACTGGGGAGGCTGTGAGCTCATGAGCTCACTCCCAGCCCAGCGTGCTGGCCTATGAATAGCTCAGCCTCCGCTGAGCTCTGTGCCTCAGGATGTTGCCAGCCACGTAGATTTAACAACTGGATGTATGCAGATAAAATAAAAACATGCCTAGATTCTCCCTTTGGAATTTAAGTTTTACAGTGTAAGAGGAGGTGAAGTGCCTGAGCTAACAATCTCTGTGTTTACAGCTCTCTAGATAAGGGTTTAAGCAAAGATAGGCTTTCTCTTTAAAAGGAAAAGGACTTATACCTTCAGATTGGTTATTAAAAATGGCCTTGCAACAATAATATTCTCAGTGCAAAGCCTGCATCTAAACGCCTCTTCATGAGCTGTGACTCATGCTTTGAAAGCACGGCAGCTTTCCTAGAAGGATAGGTAAGCACTGTTATCACCAGATGGGGAGTTGCAGAAGGGGAGATTGTGTTCTGAGTTTCCAGAAGCATCCACTAAATAGATGTTGGAAACTCAAGACAGTTACATTTCATTTTCAGAGTGCCGAAAGCCCCACAGTACTTCTGAATAGCGACACTGAGTCATGTTAAAATCAAATCTAAGGGATGCATTTGAAAATGTAGATCCAGAATGTCTTTGCCACTTTAACAGCAAGTTAATGGCAGACCAAAATAAAGAACAAAAAGCAAACCATGTTTGACAGGTTTTCTGAAACTTCAACTTCTGATCTGTTAAAAGCACGTTTTTATGAAGACTACTGACCTAGGATGGAGCCTTGCTAAACACTGATTACCCAGCCAAGTAAAAAGCCCTTTTTTCCTAGGTTAAGAGCCAGTAGATATCCTTTAGTTTGTGAGAGTGCTGTCTGAATTTTCCTAATTTTCAATTTCTTTGAGGCACAGTGGCATCTTACAATGCTATCTAAACATGACCAGCTAAAAAGGCAACACTGAATAGAAATAGTTACTGCTCTTCCAGCACAATGTTATTGCGTATCCTCTTACTTCCCGAGTTCATCTTGAGCTGGTGTGTGCACCTGCACTCAGCTGAGTATCATATAATCTACAGCTGTGCTGCAGGAGGCAGGAGTGATGGAATGGGACAACTGGGTAAGGTAGCATGACTCGTGGAGTTTTTCTGATAGAGAATATATGACACCCTGGGAATTTTTGTCAGGTCCATACTCAGACATCTCCACTGAAATCTGTTTTCTTTGCAAAGAACTCTACATATTTTTGTAAATAGGAGAAGTATAAAAAATTGAAGTATTTATTTATAGCCTAACTACTGATTCAGCCTCCAAATTACATATTAAAAGAAAGTAAACAAAATTAGATGAGAGCACTGTCTCTATAGCACAGACCTGCAATGTAAAAGGGTGTGTTAGGGTCTAATCCAAAGCTCTGTGTTAGCTGCCACCCTACTGCTGATTTCAGTAAACTCTGTTCCAGTTCCTTTATTAAGAACACATGGACAAAGTGGATGTAAAACCTACTTCAGCAAGGTTTTGTTAGTCCTGGGTATTCAAAATGATGAACCAGCTCTTCCTACCCATATACACCACTACCTAAAAATTCTAGGAAATTAAAATGGTTTTGCCCTTTGCTGTATGTGGGTTTTCTTTAAATCTTTGTCCTTCATCTATGGTCACATATCAACCTTTCTCTGTATCTGTGGGGTACTAAAAATTAATCTTTTATTTAAAGGTGAAAGGGATGTGCTTTTACTTTATAGAGACTCCAGGAATCTGGTAATGAAGAAATAATGTAAAGCACACTGATTCAAAATCCTACAGTTCTATTGTGAATTATAAACTTTAACATCTCAAAAATGGATGCTTTGGGGCAGAGCTTCAGGACTTTTTTTAAAGCCTCCAAATTAGCAGTTTCATTTCTAATAAAACTGCTCCTCCCCTAATGAGAAAAAATACAAAATAAGGACACAGAGGAGAACTGTGTCTTTTTACTGCTCTGTTCTGTGGTTTTATAAGCAGTCTATTTGTTTGAATTGGTGATTGGGCAAGTTGTGTTAAAAAAATGTCTGAATGCTACGTGAGACTTTCAGCAGTTCTGAAGAGGTTGTGTCATTTGACACTTTACAGTTACTGTCCCCAGTCTGTTTTAATCTGCTCCATGCTGCATCTGTGCTGTGGCACGTGTGCAATAATTCTTTGCTATGCCAGGCACTCACTGGTGTGCACATAAAAATGCAGGTGGCAGCATTATTCTCCAGAGGAAAGCAACATCTGTCAGCATCCTAGGTGAGTATATTGCTCCACATGAATAAAACACAGATTCAGAGTACCTCAGGCAGCTTGTGCCCTAAATTAGATGTAGTCATGAACGCTTTAAGATCATCATTAGGACTTAATGCTACTTCCTTGTTGGTCCGATTTCCCACTGGGATTCAGTGTTGAGGTCAACAAGGGATGGATGCTAGGTGTGACCTGGGATGCATCTTTAGTTATGACCAACAGATAGGCCAGCCACAGGCAGTGAGATGGCTTAAAAATTCCTCACTTAAGAAAAATTGCCTATGGTTTTTCTTTCAGCCACCTTAACATCTGCTGAGTGTTTTATCACATTCTTCAATGGGAGCTGTTAGCCCTAGGAAATGGGACTTGATATAAAACAAGGTGCAGAAGATTCTTAGGAACTCCTTTCTTTCCAGAAACTTTCACTGTGATGTGTTCATTCAAGGTGCCCATGATGGCCCTGGCACTCTCCTGAGAAGTGTGATGGGAGCTAATCTTGAGGACGCAGTGAAGCTGTAATCTTCTATGAGTTCCTTAACACTGGACTGAAGAATGTGCTTTTGGGGTTTTTTTGTAAAAGGTGAAAAGAAATGGGACACCTAACTGATCAGTCTTGTTTGATCAGTCTTTATACAGGTAGCAAATATAAAGATATATCTGATATATGGATAACTGTATTAAACCAACTCTACTCTGTAGGCTGTGTTGCCTGTGAGAACAGGTCAGATTCTTCTGTGAAAATAAACTCAGAGAACCTGTCTTTCCAAAGAGCAGGTTCTGCAGAGGATCTGTCCAGCTCTCCTGTGTCAGGGTGCATTTTATTTGTTAGCTTTATTTGCTGTATCTGAAAGAACTGAAAGTCCTGATTATTCATAGGTGCAGACACAACTGGGGTGAATTCCTTTCCTGGGGAAAATGGAAATCCGGTGTGGAAAAAATCCTGTTCATAAAGTCACTGACAGTGAGAAAGAAATGCACAGCAGATTTCTTATGGGCAAGGAGTGAAAGGGTTTGTCCATGCCAGCTACTCTGCCTTTTCTTAAGAGCTCCATAGTGGATAGACAACAGGTTCAAGTGAAGGTGTTCAAGTGAAACTGTGCCTGCAGTCAGCTGAATACATGTTCTGTTGATAAAGATGCTAAAATAATAACCCCTATCGAGAAAATTCAGGGACCTTCACTTTTAGAAAACCATCCAGCAAGTTAAAATTTCTCATGGTGATGGAGAGAAGGGAGTGTGCTATTGAGACCATCTAGGAAAGTAGTTTAGCATCACCACATGGCAAGAAGTAGCATTTGGACAGTACTGAATCCCATATTGAGGCTAGGATCAAATCTGATCCCTTAAAGGCAATTTTGTATATAATAAAAGAAATATGTGTCCTTCCTGTCTCTAATGATCGAAAATCCATCTTAACTAGGCTCCATCTTCCAGCTAGTTATTTCTGTCTATCCAGAAAAGATTTTCAGAGATGTAAGCAGCTGCACAGTTCTCGCATACGCCAGGAGGAAAGTTTTGTTATTAAAAAAAAAGGTAATTCACAAACCCTGGGCTTTCTCAATGTATAATTCATATGTCCTTTGAACAGTCCTCCTCACAGGAATTCAGAAATGGATTTAGATCAGTTTACTTCATTTTTAGAATACAATGGAAGGGCACTTACTCTGCATACTTGCAGCCTTTTCTATAAATTAAAAATAGATGCTGGGCCCAAACCAACAGCTTTTTGCACTCTCTGGGAAACCTGTGCAAACAAACCACAACAGGACAATTCTGCTTTCTTTAGCAATGCAAGCTGTATCCTCAGAAGCCTGTGAAGAGACAGAGGGTCTGTAGTGCACTTTTCCCCTGCAGCCACGGAATAATCACTGCATCTTTCTTGATTTGTGCTTTCAAAAGCTAGGGGCTACAGATGCAGGCAACTGAAAAATCAAATGCAGTCATCAGCATAGCAGGGCTTGGGTCATGGAATTGGATAAGCAGACGTTTTATGGCAATGCACTGTCAGTTCAAACTGCAGCTTTATGCCAAATGGTCCTGCATTAGTGGTGCCTTGTGAGTGGCAGTGCCAGGAAACCAGCATCCTGGGGGACGCTCCACCCTCCTGCCTTGCAAAGGGTTACAGTGTTACACAGCCCAGACTGAAACATTTGAAGAGCGTTGTTTAGCCAGGGAAGCAATTTATGCTTGGCATTGGGCAGTACAGACCACTTCCCTCTCTCTCCTCCCCCACCAAATGTCTTGTAGAATCAGAAACCACAGGGTGATTCAGCGGAGTGAAGTCTGTTTCCTGGTGTACTTTTCGAGTAAGCATTTGCTTTCAAAACCTTTAGATAGAGGCTTTGCCTGGTGCTTATAGCAAAGCTGCAGATCAGTCTCTAATCCAAATAATTTGGGGGAGATGGCAGGATGTGTCCAGAGGTAGCTGTGAGTTGTTACTAAGTCCACATTTATGTACATCAGTCATTATGGTTCACTTGTTATGTTTTCCAAAATATTACAGGGGGCCTTCTGAAACAGAAACTTATTTTCAGGGAGGAAAACTGAAAAATGCAGTCTTGAAGGACAGCTTTGAAATACATTAAAAAAACTGAAATACAGCAATTCATAATGACAGAGGACTTCTGACTCTTGTTACTATGAAGTGGTTAAAACAGACTTGTACCAGGGATTTTACTCTGCCAAACTCTGCCTCACTGTGCCCCTCAGCAGTAGTGATTACCCTCTGCTGCATGAAGGTTGGATTCCTCCAGCAACTCCGCCTGATGTCTATTTTTGGCTTCCCCTCTAAAAACAGATGGTTGGGAGTGAGAACCTCTCCTTACGATTGCTGTTGTAAGCTGTGAAAGCAACAGATGGTTGCTAACACAGAGATCACAAATGCAGAGGTTCTGAGCTCCAATTTTTCTTCCAATGGTGCAAGCTTTATTTTGTTTACATCCATTCACTTTATACCTATTGGAATAAAAATGGGTTTTTCAAGGATATGTCAGTATAACAACTGAAGATGTATTGTTAAAATTTCATTCCTAAACTGCAAAAGACACAAAACAATTCATTACTTTGGTTCTGTCAGAACAAGACACTGAGTGTGGATTAAAACATGACACATCTTAGGCCCTTGCATCAGTGTTAATGATATACCATAATTCGGTTTCTCCTATTTTCCTAAAAACACTAGCAAAGAAATAAAAATCAACCAGACAGATCTAGGTTAACATTGTCTTCATGACTTGCAATGGTAGATCTGAGAGGCCTGGACTTCCTCAAAGGTCTTGGTCAAGGTGTGGGAAGGTACTGGCTGCAAAGGACTAATTGCCTTTCATGTCTCCGAAGCAGACAGAGACCCTACTACCCTTCCAGATGAGCAGGAGGCCTGTGGTCTCACACTGACAGAGGGGTAAGGACCTCTGTCTCTGTGTCCATCACTTCAACTCGAGCTGGGAGGAGTGTGATACCATAAATCAGGGGAGCTACAAGGTCTCTACATAGAGAACAGAATCTCTGTATGTCTGCGCCTCGCACTTCAGTGTGCTAATGAATATAAGGAAATCGTGCTTTTTGTGGCTCAAGAAGGTTGTCCAGAAATTATTATAATCCACTGTTTCTGAGTTTATTTTTTTTTAAATATCCCACTGCACATAAGCTGTGTACATCAAAGGCTTTTGGAGTGCTTTGCAAAGACTAATGCATGGGAGACTGCAAAGAGAGGATAATGATTTGCTCAGGACTCCATACTGTGTCAGTAGCAGAATTCGGAATAGTTTCCTTTTCTTTAGCTGTGTCTCAGCTGATATCCATAGAACTGGGCAAAAGTATCAGTTCAAAATCAAATGCATGACTTGCAATGGGACAGTGTGTTCTGCTTTTGGTCTGAGCAAACACACGAAGTGAAGATTATAATGCTGTGGAACTGCAATGCCATTCTCCAGTCTGCATACAAAAAGTTTCTCAAGACCTTTTTTTCTGGACAGGTAAATGTTGAAAATAGCCAGATTTTGGACATGTTAGACCAAATCTTCTTCACCATCCAAAATGCAGTATTCAAATACAAGGCAGTAGAAAATCTCAGGCAGATTATTAGGGAATGTAACATGGAAAAGGAGACCTAAAGGACAGATTTTAAGAAACCAAGATAAAGGCAATGCTAGACATACCTTCAGCCTACCGTAAGAAGACATGGTAATTTTAAAGCCTGAATTTCCATTCTCCACTTTAAAAACAAAACCCCCCGTTTGTTGCTGAGAAGCCAAGTCCTTAGCTCCTTCATCTCATCTCCTTCTTTATGCCTGTTGTGTACTGGCAGCTGTCCTGGCTTTCCACAAGGATACTAGGGAAATTATGAACAGCCCTGCTGCAGTGTCATGTCTTTTAAAGGGATCACAGCTCCATGGAACATTAATTAAGTCAACATTCTTGTGCCCAGTTTTGTTTGAAGTTACTACAGCCCTCACATTTTCTATATTCACTTGCTTCAGCAAACAATTTTCTTTAAACTCTAGAGTATGTTGGAGAATGAGCTGTTTGACTATTATAGCCTCGAGTTTTTGAGACTTATACTATTTCAATCCTTAAGGGCTTTCTTGCCCATCTTACTCCCATTCTTAAAATATTCCTGCTAATATCCTTAAATATTTTAAAATTATAAATATATATGCAGTGCCTTCCCCAATCAGATTGTCTAATTAATCTAACTGATGTATAGTGTGATATGTACATGCACTCAAACTGTAATTTATGTTGACTGGCTAGTATAACCAATTTGGCTGTTGCATTTAATTTTAGAATAAACCACATTTATTTCCCTTACACTAGATTTAGGAAATAAATTATAGTTGAAGCAATAATATTTTTCCAGGCTTCTCTAACATTCAGTCTAAATTAATTTGGTATTTCAGATTCTTCTACCAATTGTAGCAGTTATGCTGGCCATACATCAGAGAAAGTTTACAGGTTTTATTGCTGTTTCTGAGGGGCTGCTGGGAGGCAGAAGGAGTGTTTAAGCCCAGATGGCCTACTAGATGCTGGTAAAATTTAGGCAGGGTTTCTCCCAGGAAGACTCAGGAGCAGTCCAATCATGTGGTGGGAGGCTTTGTTAGAAGTACTGCCACTATTAGTACCAATGCACACCTGATGTTCAGAGCACAGCCAAGCTTTAAAGGAGAGCCTGAGAGCACTGTCATGTTTAAAGCAGCAGGGCTGGTGGGTATGGCCAAATTCTCTGATAATTTAAGGAAGCATAAATGCAGTGAAGCCACTGCAGCAAATGCCACACACATCTTTGGCTGTGGTACATGATGTACCCAATCATACTGTACTTGCCTAATGCTGAACTCTTAATTATGCTTGCCCACAGCTGGCCCAGTGCAAGTGGAACAGGGTATAAATCAAAAGGCACATAAACAAATGCAGGAGCAGGAAAGGAGTTCAGACCTGAGACTGGCTTTAAGAAAATGATTAATATTTGCTATGAATAAAGGGTCCACCTGTAATTTGAAACTGATTAACTAAAGAGCTATTTAAATGTTAATGGTGTAACAGTAATTTCTGGTGACAGTGAAATGCTTTCTCCATTCCAGCATTTAGTATTCTACTTATCCTAGTCCAGATATGAGATTTTTAGAAAATGTAGAGTATAGGGATGGCAGCTCTTTGGTGGTAGGAACAAATTACAGCTTTTAGCTAGATTTTTTTAAAAACACAACTTATTTACTAATAACTCACATATGATTTAGAGCTGAATTTGAGAGCTGATGGATCCACTGTGTACTCTTTCATGCAGATTTTGTACTCCAGGGAACAGAGTAATTGGTAGTTAAAAAGCTTCTTTTAGGATTTTAATCTCCACCCCAGAAAAGAGAGTGTAACCCTGAGCAGGATTTAGCTATATTCAGTAGTAGAAGCAAAACATAAAATACATGCCTAAAAAAACCGACTGAATGTTAAAAGAGTTTCAACTTCCTGTGCTGATGTTTTGAAGTTATTTCTGCTTTCTATGATGAATGTCCACAGGTTTGGAAGAGACATGGTTACTGTTTCTTTCTTCTGAATCAGGGCAAGAGCCTGACACTGGCAGGGAAAAGGCCTGTCAAATGTTGTAGCTTCAAAGTGATATCAGTTACTGTGGCTGTGAAATTGGGAAGCCATGTCAACAATTAAGCATGCTCTAGCTAATTGACAAGCCTGTTTACAAAAACTAGAGGGATACTCAAAATGGCACAAGAGTATGACAAGGAATGATCACCTCCTTGCTACTGCAGAATTTCTGCCTGTGCTTGTCTTTCCTCCAGTTCATGAGAATAATAGCTCTCTTCCCACAGCTGTTGTCTTCCAAATGGAAAAATGAGCCAAGCAGAAACTGTTCTGAGGAAGTTCTCACAGTTTTTCTGAAATTCTAGTGACCATGTCTAAAACCTAACAAATCAATGAAGGGTGTTTCTGAGGGCGTGACTATAGGTTACTAATCTGGTAATGTGGCTGTTCCCAAGGGAACAAAAATTTAATTTTCTGTCTCATTTCAAACACAGACTTGAATTACATGTCTGTCTCTATGTTTAATGAACAAATCATTGCAATATTTGTGAGATTTAATTAAGATGGGGAGTTTACATGGGAAAGAGGGAAACTGCTGCAGCAGCCCTAACGAAGCGATGTTGACTGTGGAAGGTATAAATCCAGCATTTGGTAGTGTCTCTGCAATGCCTGGCCTCAGTCTTAGTTATCCATGTTGCAAAACCCACCAAAATTCTATAGTAGGAATGGTAAGGCATTGGTTCACTGCCAAAGACCAAAGAAAGTCTTGCAGATAGAAGCTGGGGCATGTTCCCTCTGGCTGTTAGCTAAAACATAGGGCAAAAATCCACTTTCTCTCTTGCTAGAGAGAACTCTGATTTACAAGAGAGGCAAGGCTCCTAGGTACTTGTCTTGCCACAGTATAGTATACCCTGGCAGTAGGACTGCTGATTTTAAATGCTGGGGCTCTAAATGTCCTAAATAATCTTTTCACACCAACTCCTCCCCCACACTCCCAACAAACAAACAAACAAACACACACATTAATATTCCACAGTGGTTTTGATTATGAATTTCTGTTCCATCTGATCCTTTGCTGGGCTTGCTAGAAGCACAGGCTAGACAAAAGAGGTCCCTTCTGATCCTTCCTACTGCCCTAAATACTAGGAACAGGACTGTAAGGTTTCTAAGAAACAAAGAAAATTCTAAGGAGGGCTTCAAATATCACCTCTGTGTATGATCCAAAATAGAACATTTAAGTGCATCAAACAGCCTTAATCTAGTCTAGCTTTGTATAACCTGGATGACTCTACAGCAGTCACACCTGCTCATTTCTCTACAAATACTAGTCTTTGATCTGCAAGTATGTTTGAACCATAAGCCTTTTGTTTTTTTCATGAAAACTTTTTGAATGGTAATCTTCTGTATATTCTCATAGAGAAGAAAGTTTCTATCAGTATCAACACATTTTTCTAAATATTTGTATTCACATACAGCTATCTTCATATGTAAATTTTGCTTTAACAGTGACATGAACTAACTTGGAATAGTTTTAAACATTCAGAAAGTTTGCCTCAACAGCCTTCACAAAACACAAATACAGTTTCTGAACGTAACTGTTAAAATACAGGCAACAATTTAATATTGCAGATAACAGACTTTTTCTTCCTTAGGAAGACTATGATCGTCTGAGACCTTTATCTTACCCTATGACCGATGTCTTCCTTATCTGCTTCTCAGTGGTAAACCCTGCTTCATTTCAAAATGTGAAGGAAGAGTGGGTACCGGAGTTGAAGGAATATGCACCTAATGTTCCCTTTTTACTAGTAGGAACACAGGTATATTTGGTTCTGTTCTACTTTATTTAAACAGTTAGGATCATTGTATGGTGCCTTTTCTGTGGGCTGGAAGTCAAGACCAACAGGACCTGAGCAGCACCTTCTTCTGCCTTTGGAGGAACAACCCTTACAGGTGGCAGAAAAACACAGCTACGTGTTGTTCTCCAATGAGCTATCTCCATTTTGTTAAAAAAACTTATGTCCATTGTAAATATGGTGGCAAGATGGACTGCATGCCTCCCATGTGACTTTCTAAAAAGTCATGGGACTTAGTGAATAAAACTGTCTCTAATGCCCATGTTACTGGAATTACTTGTGACAACTATTAGTCACATGCAATATTTGCTGAAGCAAAGGAGAAGGGGAGAAATGAGACAATTTCCTCTTGCTTCTCATGAATAGTGGACTGGGCTTCTTTTATGAAGTGACCCACATGTTGGTGTTACCTTTGGGTTAGTCTTTCTGCCACTGCATTTGGTATTCTAAGATGACCACATCTAATTGAAGTGCTGAATTACAGAATAAATGGTTCTTCTAGATTAGAGGTTCACAATTTAATTGAGGGCTCTTGAATCAGGAAGGGTCCACAGTCTGAATCATGACATGACTCCGTTTTTATAGAGAAAATATTCCATTGAATGATTCTCCTTTAAAAAGTGGGTATCATATTGCCTGCTGACTTTTGTTTAGAGAAAGTATTCCAGCATGACTTCAATCTTTCTTGCTAGATTGATCTCCGTGATGACCCAAAAACTCTGGCAAGACTGAATGATATGAAAGAGAAGCCCGTATCTGTGGAGCAAGGACAGAAGTTAGCAAAAGAGGTAAACTGGATATTCCTAAATGAAACCAAGTAACAAAGAACAACAACAACAAAACCACCCCTATTTCTACTTGACTTTGTCTTCCTTTACCACTTGTTGCATATCTTTTAGCAGTCCACATATGAAAACTTGTGACTGCTTACCAGTCAACAACACTTACTTACATTAATGAGCAGACCTAAGTAATTATATCTTCTTGTCAGTAATTGTCAGTAATTTTCAGTGTAGACACTTATATAGCTTGTATAGCTTTTACAAATATTACTCAAAGATAATTACTATCCACAGACTGGTTGAGGTTGGAAGGGACCTTTCCTGCTCAAGCAAAATGTTGGAAGGATCTTTTAGACGTTATCTGAGCATGTTATACTACCACTGTGACTACGGTGTGGATAATGCTTATCAGGACGTTTACAGAGCCTTTATTTTTGAAACACAAATGAGTAATGTAATTATTTTTTGCTCTTTAAAGATCAACCATACCTGAGGCCTTCACTGCCAATTTAAAGAATTTACTTGTTTCCCATAGAAACCAACCAACTTAAATACCTTCCAGATCTTTGGACAAAAGACAAATCTTATTTTCTCCTATGGGGGGGTACACATTCAGATAACTTTTTTTAGATTATAGCTAAACATTGTAATGTTGCTATGGGGGGGGGGGAGCAGAAGTGCCCAGATGGAACTGAACAGCTGAGACATACTGCTATTGAATTAACTTATTTTCTTGACAGATAGGAGCCTACTGTTACGTGGAGTGTTCAGCTTTAACACAGAAAGGACTGAAGACTGTTTTTGATGAAGCTATTATAGCCATTCTAACTCCAAAGAAACACACAGTGAAGAAGAGAATAGGCTCAAGATGCATAAACTGCTGTTTGATCACGTGAGAGACATTTACAATGGCCAGGCTTACTGTGAAATTCTACTGATTTTAAATACAATGCATTAAGTACATAATGAATTTGTTCCAGGTTTGAAAGTTAAACCTACATTTCTGCCTTCTAAAACCAGTGAAATCCAGAGGAATAAAATCAAACTCAACGAACTTGTAATAAGAAGCCACCACATCTGTTACAAATATTTTATTCAGACTGGAAGGTACAATCTCTCAGGGTTACACAGTCTAGAGGAAGCAAAAACTGCACCATGCTGAAATGGCATCTATGTGATTTTACTGAGTGGAGATGCTTGGCCTGAAATACTCTAACTGAATTTGGACAGTTTTCTGCTTTGACTATATATATATATATATATCTTAAAAAACCCAACTTTTGCACAGTCTGTATGGAATCTGCACAAAGAAATACCTTGTCTCTTTTTGCTCCAGTTATCTGCTTTTGTATGTAAGCTGCTTCCGGTTCCAGTGTATCCACAGAGGTGCAATAATCAGACCAGCCATATAGCCAAAGGTAGCTCCGAGGGAACAGGAAATGGGCCATACCTGTGGGGAGAATGCAAGGTAAAAGCAGACAATGAGGAAAATGTCTGTGATTTTTTGTACTTCATGAGCACAAAGTCTAGGTACTGAAAGACAGTAGTCTTATTCTACTTTAAAGCTTGATGTGCTTTCCTAAAAATGCCAAAAGCGTAACAATCATCTTCACGAACACTAAATGCTGTTGTACAGTTTTTAGTTAATATGCAGTTAGTTAAAATGTAAGCAGGCTTCTGGCTATTGCAGACTTTAGTTTGATAGTCCAAAAACTATGTGGAAAAAAACACCCCTTAGAACTATCTATATCCCCTGAAGCATTTAGCTGACCTAACTTCCTACTCTGCTGTACAGTTGGATACCTGGATTTCTCAGCAATTTCTCCCTTCAATCTTTCATGGTGTTTTGAAACTTTCAGGTGTGTATAGAGG
The DNA here is from genome assembly GCF_014805655.1 of Passer montanus. NCBI lineage: Eukaryota > Metazoa > Chordata > Aves > Passeriformes > Passeridae > Passer > Passer montanus. The sequence goes on along the minus strand of NW_024358722.1, from coordinate 7,409,886 downwards.
AATTAGTATTCAAATAAGGCCAGAGACTGAGATAGACAGAGGTTTGCTGGCTTTTTTTCTTGAAAAGTATATGAAAGGATAAATTTTCCTCTGATTAGCAGCAGGGAGGGAACACAAATTTGGAAGCTGACTGAACATCTTGCACCCAGATCATCAAACTCGTAGTAAGCCAGTTATGTCAAAGAGAGCTTTAATTATATGCTCTATTTTCTATTATAAGAAAAGGAAGCCAACTCAATAGATCTGACTCTCTTTAACAAACCATCTTGTACTGAGCCAGAGTAGTAATGGAATTCTTCCCTGCTTTTTTTTTTTTTAAATTGGTATTGATTTCCAGGGAGTGGCCGAACTTAACCAGTCTGTCATCAGATATAGCTTATAATACCAGTCCACTACATACTGCATTTGATGAAAGTCTCAACTAAGGTGGTAATTAATTTATTTTTTTAGAATAAATACAATTCCCAGGCCTCTAAAATTTTCCTTTGGTTTTTTTTTTTTTTTTTTTGCAAGGACAAGTTTGCAGTTCCTGCTGAACAGTGCATATTCCTAAAGCAAGTATGGACTGGACTCTACTTTTCTTTTGTTTTTTAAATTAAAGGGGATATTACCCCTCCCTCCCATAGTAGTTGAGACTGAGAAATGCACTAGACAATAGAGGAAATATCCCAATCTCCAGCCTTCTTTTTTACTTCACTTTGACTTGCAATTCATGAATATCAAATGAACTTACGCTTAATGGTACTGGTTCCTCCTTTCATTCATTTTCCTAGCTCTGATTCTTCTCTTTACTTCATTATCACTTAAAAGAATATATTTATTCACATCCTTTGATCATAGGAATTTTAACTACGAGTAAGAGTAATGTATTTTGTCTTCTGCTCTTTCATCTTCAATCTCCTCAGTTGTTTCATCTTCACATTCCTTAGCATTTACAGCTTTATATGTTATTTGGAGGTCTTAAGGAGTGTAGCAAAGATGATTATTAAACAAGGTGCCTTAGGTACTCTTTATTGACCTTGTTTCATTCTTTCACTTTCATACATTCTGTCTCCGCTGCTTGTTTTTTTTGCTGAGTATTTCAGCAATTGCCTCTCAAGCCAAAGATTTTCTTGTTTTCATTCATTTACTGTGTATAGTAGATCATCTATAAAAAGCCTTGAGAGGCTTTGGCATGGTAAGTACTACATGTATTTGAAACTCACATAAGTTTGTGGCCTTGGCTAAACTTACACTTCAGGTGGATCTTTTCAACTTTTAAACAAAATGTAATTATTTCTAGCATTTTGCCTATTACACATGTCTAAAGGACAAAACAATAAAAAAGTCCCTGAAACCCTTCTGCTCACTCAGTAATGTTCAGATGGTAAGTCATACTTTTTTATCCACTGATGAAGTCAAACACCAATATCCAGACAACTATGGACAAAGGCTTCTTAACACAGTGGTGCTTTTACATCAAATTTGCTGAGTGATCAATGATCAATCCTTCATTAAATTTTTACCTACATTAGGTGAATTTGTAGTTGCCTATTTGCTTTCCAGAACTATAGGTAGATGATGGACTCTGAATTGATCATATTCCCCTAACTAGAGAGCGAATATCCCTGATGACCCAATGACCCTGTATGTTGTGCTATTTTGTGTATAGTGGGTGATTATTGGTATGATTAAAAAGATCGCTGATGATTGTTGTAGCCTCTTTCACCTGACTGAAATGCAACCTGGGACATGCTTTTTCAATAGCTATGTAACTTTTAATATTAATTATGCCTCTGTCTTCTAAAACGTTCAGTTTTTGCTTTGGTTTTTAAAAGTCAGTGTTACCTTATATAAGTTTCAGGCTCTCTTTCTTAACAGTTGAATCTGTGACCTCTGAACACTCACAAATGGCAGGTGGAAAAGATAGGGAACAAAGAGAAAAACCACAAAACATGCCATCTCCCCATCTATGAGTAAGACAGAAAGAGACACCACCTCATCCCTTCTAGTGGCATGGAACAGAGGGGTACCAGGCCAGGCACTTTTTCTTACTGTGCTGCTTGGACAGCCCAAAGTAGTTTTGAGGGCAGTTTGGCCTTTGGAGAACTCCCTAAGCACAGCAGTTAAAAGCCTGCACTTAGAAGTGTTGCTGTCCTTCTGCCATTTTCTCTAACCCTTAAGACCAGGCAAAATCCCCTAACAAACAGGTAGTAATACCAGTTTTGCACCTTTTATTCTTGACTGATGGCTTTTAGGCTACATATAGCCTGAGGCACCCATGGGTATATCTAAAGCAGCAAGTTATCAAAGACAGATTAAGATATGGTTCTTAAGCACATCAGCTGCACTAAAATAACACCACTTTCACATGCTTTTGACTGTCTACGAAAATGGGTTGCTTCTTTCTGTGGAAGTGGGTTGCTTTATTTTGTATTAGCTGCTGGCCTCATTTTTCTGAGACCCAATCACTTTCTTCTGGACCTTTTTAAATGACTTTGACTTACTCAATTGGCCTGCTTTTGCCCCCTCTTTCATAGTATCTCAAACTCTGTTTAAAGTCCTTGACTTGGTATGAACTGCCTGTAAGTGACAAAAATCTAAGCAGCAAATATCTCTCTGCCTGTTTCAGGAGATTCCATTCTGCTTGCTTAAAATATGCAACTTGTAATACACCCCTCCCATCCCCTGAGAACTTTACAGCTCAGTTCCTCCCTCCTACGTCGTGCTCCCTTCTGCCTTGAGGATGGTGACATATCCTGCCCCAGTACTGATGTCATGTCTGGGCAGGGTCAGCAGCAGGGGAATAAGATGTTAGGCCACATGGCCTAGCTGCACTTTTGCTGAGGGGAAAAAAGGCTGATAAGGAGAGAAAAGTGTGTGGAGCCCAGGAGACAGAACATTTTTTATGAAACTGTCATTAAATGCTTTATCTGTCTCAGCAGCTGGGAAGCATCAGCTACCATTCTCACAGCCTAAGACAAGAAGAATCAGTTTACATATCAAATGCATGATGAAAAGGGCAATTGTAACAACCTGTAGATAACTACTAGGAACCTGAACAGCAGCTTGGCAAAAACAAATCTTAACAAGAACAAAAAATGCATTTTAATGGACAGAGCATGAAGCAGTGTTAAATGCAAAATGATTCTGACTTCCACTATTCATTTAAATTTTCATCTTGCCTTTTCATCTGGCAGCAGTGCTGGACTTCACAGGAATTTCTTTAGGCTAGCTTAACAGACACTGCAGAATGGCAAGGTTTTTAAGATATATTAGAACTAATTTTAAGAATAATGACTCAAAATAGGAATTGCCAACCTTTCAGGACACAAATGAGCTAGCTTTCCTCAGTGCTCTTTAGAACACCTAAGATTCTAAGATGTGAGAATGCTTAGCATATTGCATGGAAAGGAGAGCATGTTGCAGGATCCCAGCAAGGTATCCAGCTCTGCTGGACTGTGCATGTAGCTGACTGCATGACAGTTCTGTCATCCATTATGAGCCTTGCATCCCATGCAAGGGAATTACATAGACATTAATAAGGACATAAGGGCCAGATTCTTATAGACCAGAGGAGCAACACAAAGTTTTAAAGATATTATGAAGTAAGCAGCTGCCTGCTGGAACTTTCATTATACAAATGCAAATACAGTGGGGCAATCTACTGTACTTACTTTGCAGTAAACTTAAGAGTGTTTTTCTCATATTCCTGAACACGATTTTTTGTATGCTTACTGTTTCAAAAGACTGATTTCTGACTGTCAATTAGAAGGCTATGTAATAATTTTTGCTTCATTTTAAGACTGAATAAATGAGCACAATTATTTTCCCTCCCCGTTTCTAACATGCCTTAAATTCCTGATTGTTTAGTCTGTACTGTCTTAAAAACTTTAGTACATGCCTTTAATCTATTTTGGTTGCATGCACATGTTAACTACAAGTGTCTTATCACATTGTACAGAATGTGTGTGTTGACAAGCACACACCAAGAAGAAAGTGTGAGGCTTTTTTCAGGCTGGCATTTGTAACTAGAAGTTGATTTCATGGGTTTGTGTTCTAGAGTTATAGCAAGCATAACAGCCTTTGATCTCACCATTAAGGTTTACATTGAGAAAACACATTATTAAATAAACAATGATAACCACACTAAAGTGGAACAAGCTTCTACCTCTGTTTAAAACAACTCCAACTGCGTATTATCCCTTCTTCTCATATTAAGCAACTTCTCTTATAACAAAATTTTCACAGTAAGTAGTAGATCCAAAAAGGAATACAAGAAGGAATCTCTCTGAGCTGTGTTGAGAAGAACCAAAGTAGAGTAAAAGTTTATACTCCCATTTCAGCTTACTTGAGTAAGCACCAAGAACTGCACCCAAGATTCTGTGGATTATTTTTCAGGCTACAAATGTCTGAGAAGTATCTAAGGCTAATATTTACAGTCATATTGGCTAAATTACATGGCAGTCAGTCAACTCAGGTGAGCTATATCAACACTACTTATTATGCTTGCAGTATCCACTATGAAGTAGGAATACAGCAATTTTACTTCTACCTAATGAGAACATTGTAAGCAGAATATTGTTTCAAAGTCACTTTTTACCACTAGGAACAGGTACTACAGATCAAAATTATGCTACCAAAAAACCCCAGATGTATGGGAGGGCATGCACACAACAAACACAGAGACATGATTTAAAAATCTGTTATCAAAACATGCAATAAACCTAGAAATTCCCCAGTGAGCTAAATCCAGTCAATAGCAAATGCTGTGTCTGGAATAATAGTTCCACCACATGTAAGTGTGCTGATAAAGCTGTGGTCTTCAACTATACCATGTTGTTCTGCAACTAGTTTCCTCAAGCTGAGTAGAGAAAGGATGTGCCTAGTAACTCATACATCATTCCCTTCTGTTTCAATGGTGGTGTGTTCTAAGGTTCCACTTCTCAGTGACACATGCAGCCAGGATCCTGATCACACGCGGTTATTAAAAGCACACCATCAGCTTGAAACCCACAATCTAGAAAAACTAAGCAACTGCAACAAAGGAAGTTATTTTCTATTTCTTTGTAGAGCTGTGCTAGCTAACGGTAACCCTTACATATCCATTGTGCTTCAGCAGCCTGGAGGCATCTGAGATGGATGTACAACTCTAAATTGTCTAGAATACCCTTATTTAAATAATCACAACTAAGTGCTCCAAACTATTTTAAAAATTGCTGGAAAATGAGATAACAATCTCAAAACACTGGCAAAATTAGTCCACCAGTCTAACTGAAACATGCCTGGCAGAACAAGTCCTGGAAAGTTTGTTGTTTTGTTTTGGGTTTTTTTTTTGTTTTTAATACAGAAATGTAACTATTGTAGTGCCTAACCTGCATTCCTGCCTGTAAGGCAATTATCTTTACCTTTGTCTGAGATAAGCTGAATTCTACAGACCTACAACCAGGAATAACAACAGACTAGGCCTCCCTGACCAACTGTTTTGCATAGTTACAAAATTTTTCTTAAAGCTAGCAGAGGAGTAACATATATGGCATACTTAAAAGTTGCTTTAAGAACAACAGAATAATGAAAAAAACCCAAATCATAGGATACAAACTGACTTTCAGCAATAAATTTTATACTTCTAACAGAAATGCTTCACATATTTTTCATCTCCATTCTCAAACATTATTCAGAATATTAATGTTTATTTCTGAAACAATATTCTGTTCCTGCTAAGTAATATTTACTTAGCATAGAAGTTGTTGCATGCTTAAAAAATGCAATTAACATTATTTTTAAGGGTAGAGAGGCACACTAATCTGAATATCCCCTGTATGCAATATTTTTCAAACTAAAACATGGAAAATAAAGTGAAGATTTTCTGAGACATCTGTATTTATCTCAGTTTTGTTGCATGTCACAAGACGTATGTATAAAGAAGCAGTATGTTTCCTTTGGTTTGTAAGTAAGTAAGGATGAAGTAGCATTTGGGCTTTAGTCGTTAGCACATGAGTTGGAACTCTCGTTATGAAATTCATCATCAGGTTTACTCCACAGAGCCCTGAAGTACTTTGAAGCAAAAACAAATTTTAGTGAAAGACACACAGGATGCTGACATCTGATTTTCTGACCAGGTAAGATCCAGGAAATAGTACAAAAGACTTCTCAAATTCTACTGCTACATCTCAACTACAATGTAAAGCAATGATTACCGGGTTTTAGAAATCTTAATAGAAGAAGTTTGCAGGAAAATATGATAGACTGCCAAGGGTAGGGAAGCAGTAGCAAAACATGAAACCAATGTTGCTTTTTCTTTGAAGGACACAAAGCAGAAGAATTGTGGTAGGTATGAGCGTGGCAATTAGACAAGTATCCTACAGAATAGTGCAGACAGCTTTATTTAATACCCTGCTGAGATTCCAGCATTCTCAGTACTCCCTCCAACCTCTTGTTTGCTTTAGGTGAGTGACTACCATTCCATTTGAAGACATTTCTATGAACAAACCAGACTTCACAGAAGCAGCTTTACATTCTCCCATTTCTGAATGATTTTTCAATTTAAAAGTTGACTGTAGACACTTTATAAACTGTCTACAGTTTATAAAGTGTAGACACCAGTTTGATTAAATGCTAAATCCCAATTAAGTGGAAAAATATGCCAATTCAAGACACAGTGACTTTTTCTGTGTACCTTGTCTCATATTATATTGTTTTAATAAAGCTAAATCAATAGCATTTTTCACCCCAAACACATAGCATTTCTGTAACAGCTGGATATTTTGTGGTTTTGACAACTTTTGACATTCCAGGGCTACCAACAGAGCCCAAGGGCAGCAGCAAAACCCCTTTGGTTTGCTTTATCATGTGTTATTTCTCAATTATTGCTGATCCATCCAGTTCTTGTAGTAACAATTTCACCTCTTCTGTGACCATCTGCCAGTAATGAATTGTCTGAAGTTACAGGCAGCAATGCAGCTGTGTTTCCACTGCATGCTAACCCACAAATACTAACTATAATCAATACAAACATCAGAACCAGATTTTGCAATAAACAGGCTTAAAGGCCTTAACACTGCTCTCTAATAATACCACTTTAGTCTTCCCCAAGTAACAGATTTAAACCACATTTTCTAGTTTGAAACAGAACCACTTTCACTACAGATCAAAAAAAGTTGTTTACAGCACAAAGGCTAAAATACAAAAAGGAAAATAATCACTAATGAAACCTCTTTTTATCTCAGAACCTGGTCTTGAGTTCAAAGATTAAGCTGTTCCATTTGAGTCCATTTTTGGATAGGAAAAGGGTAAATCCAAAACCATAATCCTCAAGCTCTCTGTTTTTAGGCTAATATGAGAAACAGCTGATGTCAGAAGCACCACAGCTTAATACTTTACTCATGCAGCTATCTAGAAGTAATTTGGTTTTGACTGGGTTCTGATTACTTTTAAGTCTACATTAAGATCTACATGATTTCTTTCAGACCTTGCTTGGAATTTAATCTGTAGCTGTTCCCTTAAACATACCAGTTGATGTTCTACAGAGTTCTGTGCAAACTTAAGTTCTGTGCAAAACACTAGCAGTCCTTGTATTTGGGGGAGATTAAAAAATACTACTATTATTAATCCTGCAGCTGTATTATGTGCAGGCCTTTTTACATTCAGTAAGTGGTTAGGTCACTCAGGGGCAATCAGCACTAAAGATCTTCTTCACAAACTAAACAGATCTGCAAGAACAGCAGACGTTTCTGAGGATAATTATTTCCTGTCTGAAGTTGAAGACAACACAGAAAGCACTTCTCTTTTACAGTGAAAGAATTTACTGTGAGTTTCTGTAATCACCTGACATCAGGTAGCAAAAAGAATACTCTTGCAAAAACAGGTTTTGTGCCAGTGCCCAGTGAACTTCTGAAGAACAGGAATGTCTCTTGGTTCTGAAGATTTCTGAGATAGCCATGTAGCTACTACATGCAATACCTGGGTTGCTGAATCCGCACTGTTCAGTAGGAATAAAAAGACAAAAGACATCCAGCTGTTGCATGAAGTTGTGTTTCCCCAGAACCTGATTCACAATATCTCTCAATATTTCTCTTGGCTGAGCTGAGCATGCTGGGAAGCAGTGTCTCCTGGGCTTCTGTAGACTGAAAATGCCTGGCCAGGACACTGCCCCCACTTCTATGGTTTAGTGACCAATATTTAAGAGATCACCTTCACAAAAATATTAGATTATTAATAGGTGATTGGAAACTTTTGAAAGTTGTGAGCAGGATCCCTGACAAGCTATTTTAAAGAGGTTGATTTCTGCCTTGAAGGCCTGTTACAATTTTGGTACTTCACTGTGTTGCTTTGCTGAAACAACTGGACTTGTAAAAATTACATTACATTTTAACCAGAACTTTTTTCATCTCCCCTAATGCAGCATATCTTAAAAAATTAGCCTTTAAAACTGCAGTTTTCAAAGACTGTTAGAGTGGCAGCCTGCAGGACTGATAAGCAAACTCTATGGCTGCTCTTGAACTGGCCACATCATTAAAGATCAAGCAGGTCAGACTCAAGTGGAACAAAAAATTTATTCCCCCATCCCACTATTTAAAACTCTATAATGTGTAAGATGGAGAAGTGAAAATGGGAAAAATGAGGGGAAGGGAAAGAACAGCAGCAAATGCTCTAGATCTAGGCAAAAGATCTTTGATGTAGAGCTTGAGTCATAAACTCTCCCCTGCTAACTCTGGTATCAGGAGTATGTCAGAAATGAGGGTGGAGATGGTGAAGGAAAAGGGAAATTTCAGACACACAGGGAGCACTGGGGAGCATTCATACCCAGAAACAGCCAGTGACAAGTTTGGGTATCTAAAGTTTCTGCAAATGCTTTGCTGTTTCTGATGAGTCGAAGTATCATTTGAGATGCTTAAGTGTAGATTACAGAGCTAAATTTTCAGTCCTGTTTGGCTTTTATTAACTTGGAAGAGTTTACAAACAGCAAAAGTTTTCAAACCATTATCAAACTTGTGTCTCCCACTATTGGAACATGTGGGAATGGACCAAAAACAAAAAATTAACTCTACCTAAAGCATCTGTCTTCAGCTTTTAGTGTCTTTGGTTAATCAGAGCCCCCTGACCTAAGTTTTCCTCATATCATTGGTGCATAAAAGGTGAAGGTTTTATACACAGCACATTAGCAAAGTCTGAGATTTTGGGAATAAAACAAAACCTGCCAGATGAGACATGCTACTTTAAAATCGCATCTGAGCAAGGAAAAAGTGCTTGCCTCTCATCAGGACAGGGAAGTGAGTAAGACTTGGAAAGGAGATAGGAGATTGTATTTCAGTGAATCCCTCGATTTTTGGTTACATTCATGTCTGTCAACAATTAATCAGTGTCAACACATACCTATGCCAGATTGATGGTGAAACATCTTGCAAGAATAAACCAAGTGTTTTCAGGGAAGAAAATGTTTTGCTTACAATACTAATCTACTCCTCCATTATTTTTGAAATACAAATTCTAATGTCTAATCACACTACTGCAATGAAAAACTAATGGCATAAAAGCAGGCTGTGAGCTATTTACAGAAGACAAATTTTAAGTGTGGCTGTAAGAGCTGTAAGCCACAGCATCTCCACAATATCACAGAGGAAAATGTGCTGCCTGTTACACTGATTTCTGGAAGAAACCTCTGAAACCATCTGCTTAGGGACAGGCCTGGTAGACACTACTCAGCTAAGAGTATATGAGTTTGGTATCCAGACAAAGTTATGAAACACTGAGCACATGTAGGAAGAAGCTGCTACTGGTGCCATCATTTTATGGCAATTGCAGACTTTCGTTATGTTTAATTGAATCACTTCTCCATGCCAAAAAACATAGCAAGAAATTAGCATAAACATTGGAATTCATAAAGATAGAATCTGCAATGCCAGCTTCACATTTTTTCTTGTTCAACTAAAAAGCTAATGTTTGCCTTCCTTTGAAATCAGAAGTGTTTAGTACAGTGCTTTGGCTATACCATTTCCACAAACTGATCTAAATCCATTTAAAATACTTTCTGTTAAGTGCTTTTATGGAAGACAGAGGGGAGCTAAAACACAAGAAAAGCATCTTTCTTTCCCTACCTGTGAACAATAAAAGCTACTAGACGGAAGGCAAACTTGAAGACATTTTCATCATTTCACATTTCTCCTTCAGCTTGTCTAGCTTCTTCTTATCCAAATCATTAGAGCTCTATTCCATTATAAAATTTGCATGCAACAGACACTCACAGGTATTAAATAATCCATTTAAACTGGAAGTAAAAATAATGCAATTTACTTCCTTACACCCTAAGCACAGATGTTTCCAATGAATTTTTAAAAGTTTGGCATAACTCTGTAGGAATAGCTTATGACCAAGTACAATACACCTGAACAGCTTCAAAGCAATTTTGTGCAGTGTGCATCTCCAGAAAATTAGTATTTTGTAACCTTTATGGTAAGGGTGTACATACTAACCTGCCAAGGCCGATCCCAGTCAAGAGGAATAGGAAATGCTCCAAACCAAGCTCCAAGTATACTACACACAGAAGTAATCTGTAGACTGCTTTCCCATATGGACATAGCTCTGTAAAAAGTATGTTACAAGTTTTCAACAACAGCAGAAGTTACCACGGGAGAGAGATCAGATTTCTCCCAAAATTTTTGAGGTTACAAACATAAAACATAAAAATTCACATATTTGATAAACAGCATGCAGGTTTCTCCTAAAACATGCAAACTAGAAGTAAAATCTAAGTTGCATAATTTAGCTACAATTACAATCTTTTTATACCACACTTTCAGGAATTTTTTTTTCTTGAGATGTTTACTGCAAAAGCTAATTTATGTTACCTTGAAACACTGCTGGACTGAGCAAATAAATCTATCTCAATATCTGTGTACATTGCAGGGAGAAGCAGACATGAAAGTGTACTGTGGGACTGTACAGAAAAGCACAAGCACATTCACAAAGGATTGTGACTATTGATGACATATTTGATGACTACAACCATTCAAAATTTAACATAGAAGTCCACTATGAGAATATTTCGACACAAGTTTCCATCAACTGAAAATAAACATTACAAGCAAATGTCACTGCACATTGGAGCCTTTTGGTAGCAGTGCCTCCAAGTTCAAGTACACTGGCTGCAGGATACATTTTTTGCACACTAAAGAACTCTTACACTACCAGTCATGGCACACATTGCAAGAGAGATCAAATTACTTCAGTTCTCAGTTTATTGCCTCCTGTCACTACTGAGTTCAAAAGTTTTTGAAAAGCTGGATTTATGTTTAACAAATGAGCACTTACTACCATCAATGTACCAACTGATTGCTCTGCTTTGCTCAGGCCACAAACATTTGGGTACTTGGTACCAATTTAGAAACGAGCATCAGATGTTCAGAAGGTAGTAGGGCACAGTTTCAATACAGGAGAACCATGCTACAGTCACTGTTCCACATCAGTACAGCAGGAGATCTGAGTTTAAAGTTTGCTACATCTCAGATTATAAATGTACACCTAGCTTCAGCTAACAGAGGCAAAAATATGAGCATTTTTATGGCTCGAAGACTACATGCACAGTAAACTCTGAACTTTGCATGTGCTGTTTGGGTTGCATGTCATGAACACTCGGTTTTGAAGAGAATAAAATTTCTTTACTTCTGAGTACACTGCTGCACTTGCTATTGACCAAACAGCTCACAAGTTTAATGCAAACACTTTTCAATATTTGCAGAAAAAAAGGTCTTGCAGACTACAGTACTGACAGTGCAAGGTTGACATTTTGAGCAGAACTGTTTCTTCTACAATAACACAACCCCTTTAACTTAAAATACTCCAGTTCACAATTCTACCAGTTTGAGATTCTTTTTCTTGAAAAGTCCTGATATAACTGGAAAACTGTTTAAGAGTCTGCACACAGAAAATTCTTTTAAATTATTTTCAGAAGCTGAATAACTGAGCAGAGAGCTGTCAGGCAGAAAAAGGAAGAGAACATTCACTACAGCCTTAAAGCAGCGAAAGAGACAACAGAATACACCAAGGACTGACTGAGGTACAGTTATACCTCACAAGACATCTTGTGTGTGTGGCAGATTCACCAGAGACTGCTGCACCATATGGAGAGATCAGACTGAGTCCAAATGCAAAACAACAGAATTAGCAAGGCACGGTGCCCAAGTGCAAAACAGCCACTGGCAGTTTGGCAACTATTTCAGCTGCTAATTGAACCCTTCTGCAGCATGGAAGAAGGGTTCTGGCTACCCAAAGACAACCTGACTTGTCCTCCAGCATTATCCTGAAGGAGCAACTACTTTTTAAAGTAAGTCATTACTTAAGTACTTACTTCTCTTTTTGGAATGACTGACACTTATTGGGATTTTTGAAGGTATTCTTTAAACCACCACATAAACTCCTCATGTGCATAAGACTAACAACTGCAGCAATGTTTATAAACTTTGCATTTTCCACATTTCTTTCATTTAAACTAAGATAATCCTGCAGACAAAAATAGCAATGTTTAAGATAATAAATAAACACTAGTGGCAGAAAGGTCTTTAAAAGCCTAAAGTAATTATTTAACACCTTTAAATAATAGAATACATTCAGTTCAGCTTCCAATAGTGCTTGAATTAAGAGGTCAGCTGACATAAAATAATCTACTGAGACAGCTCCATCATAGATAAAATTTGGAATTCTTGGCTGCAGCAGGACTAAATAGTAAGTAGCCCTTGGTGTGTGATGATGTCTACATTTAGAAGGAACATTTCAAATCTGTAAGAGTATGCAGCTCACAAACAAAGTGATGAAATAGGCATATGAAAAGAGGAAGGAGCCCTAACATCATGATTTTTTACTATTTTTTGGCAATATCCAAATAAAATCTCTTTTCTACCCTAGTAACACCTTATAATTGCTATTATATTGGAAATTTCAACATGCTTTCTCAGAGCAGTGATTTAAAATAAACAGCCTCCAAAAGGAGAGAGAAGAAAAAGAAAAAGCAATTGAAAACTAGTTTTTTTTAGACTTTTATGCAGGAGGCTATTTCAGCTAAGTTACTGAAACACTATTTAAATAAGAGCCACATGCTGCCATTAATGCTGATAACCCTTTCTGCAGCTTTTACCTCCCTCTAACCACTCACAGCAGCACATGACAGCATATGATCAGTGTCATGACACTGACATCAGTCACAGCTCCAGATATCAGAGTAGAGCCCAGGGATGCTGGCATGGGCCCACCCCTTTCCAAATGCAGAATTAGTGAAAAGGGCCTTACTTAAAGCTAACTAAGAATGGAAGGCTTTGTGATGTAGAATCACAACTTACTCACTTTTCTCACACATTCTATGTGCACATAATCTTAAGGTTACTTAAGTCTAAATTGCACTCAGGTACTTAAAACCAGATTTTTTTTTTTTTCATGCACTTAATCAGACTTTCAAGCTAACTGTCCCAGTGCAATTCAATTCCCTAAACTCTGCTTTCCAGGAAGGCAGCTCTGTTGATTTTACCTAGCCATCCTTTTCTTCCATTTAACCAGTCCACATGGCAAAGACAACTTTTTAATGTATCATATCTACACTCATCTCATGCCCAGGCCTAAGATGTTCCAGTTTCATGAGGTCAAACGAAAAAACACAGGATTATTTTTAAATTAACAACTTGCTACAGTCCATAAAGAAACCAGCTACAGACTTCTTTGTAGTCTAGTATTCACTCAAAATGTAAACAAACATCATTAATAATAAATATTTTTCTCACATTATGTCACATGGCTCACTAGTAAGAAGTACTAACAAGTCCTCACAGCAAAAGTGTCAAAACAAGACAACTGTTTCCTATGAAATGATTGTGCTGAAATTATATTAAGATCCAGACTAGGAAACCAAGAAATCAACAGACATTCAAAATCTACCTGGCACAAATGCAAACTGATATGGTCATACATCTGTTACTTCAATTCAGCTTTCATTTCCAGATACAAAACACCCAAAGATGACCAAGGGAATCAGCAATGATTTACTTTGTCTAAACAACTCCTTGCTTTTATTACAGCATATTTACACTTCCACTGAAAAAAAACCAAGCGTAAATGACTTGAGTAAGGATTCAAGATATTTTTCAGTAAGCTGAGAACTGAGACAAACCAACATTTACCTGACAATATTATTGAAGTCTCCTCCTCTAAAGGAGTGCAAACCAAAAATAATTCCATAGGTCAGCAGTGTAATACAACCTTTCACTCTCTTCTGAGATGAGACTTCACCATCATGAACTATTAAAAGGGAATGAATACTAAAACCCCATTGAATCTCAAGCATATGTGAAGCCTCTTTATGTTTCAGTGTCCCAGTCTTTCAACATGCTATTATTTATGGAATGAAAAAAAGGCAGAAGAAATGGAAATCATCTGAAAAATACATTATCCTTGATAGATGCTAATGTCATGGCTGCCACTGGAGGTGAAAATGCAATTAGAAGGCTTGTTTTACTTTAAACATACTCCTGAAAAAATTAATGCTTGAAAACTCTGACACTCAAAACAGCTTTCTTTGAAATTGAAAAAAGAGTATGGGTTAATATTACATAATTAAGAACAGTGTCATGTGTAATTTTCAACATTATATTCAAGTTTAAAACAGTGTTTGTTTTGAGTTCCTATTCCTACTTTAAAAGTTGTATTTTTGAAGGTACTACTGGACCATGTGCAAGATTCTCCATGCACAGCTCAGTGTCAGGTCTCCCCTTTATTGTGCAACCATCATTTAGAACTGCACAATGTTTTTACTTCAGTAGAATATGTGCTGGAAACTTTACTTCCTTCAAACACATATAAAGTGAGATTTAGCATCTGCACACCAAAACAAGAAAGCACTTTTTCTGAATCACTGTCTTCAAATAAATCTTTCTTTGTCAGAAAAGCTTTCATATGTCTGTAAACAAACACAACCATCATACAGGAAGTTTCCCTTTCTGTACAAAAATTCCATTATATATTTTTTTACATTAATTCTGTCCACTTCTATTCAGAGAAGTGTCAGAAACTTTAGATTAGGACTTACCCATTTTTACTAAATACCCGTATCCATGACTGTATGTTTGGTCCCAGCAAACACAAGCACTGTAAAGTAGTAAATGTAGACAGAAGAACTGCAAACAAAAATGTCTCAGTCACTAACCTACAAAAAGAAAAAGAACATTACAAAATTCAGTGAGGTGGTTGCTAATGTTCTAAAAGTTCCAAGATTTAGGAAGAAAAAACCCCTCTAACTTAACTTGTGAAAGCATTTATGCTTTTTTAAATCTCATATAAAAGAAAAAAATATTTTATTCTTACTCTGTAGTATAGTAAAGGAAGCTGGAAAGAGTTTTGCTGTTATCTCAAGAGTGAGATGTAGTAATGTTTTGAAATGCCTGATACCTGTAGCATTTTTAAAAAAACACAGGTGTACTTCACATAGATCATTAGTTCTAAATTGAAGTATGCTTGGATACTTACTTCATTATTCCATTTATTTTCCCAATTGTGACAGCAACCATGAAACCAAACTGCATGAAACTATTGTTAGTCAGCAACTTAGTGTATCTCTCAAAACCCAGGTTGCTTCACACTTCTTTCTTTAAACTTTCATAAAAGTTAAAACATTAACATCAAAAGGATAAAAGATAAGCAAGATGTGTGGTTTAGAATCTTACAGGGAAAATGACTAAATGAAACTCCAAAAAATGTTTGTGCCCATATGCTTAACATAAAAATTAAACGAGTTGTTTGTAACTGTGTTACAATTTTTATTTACAGAAATCTCATTCAAAAGCTGACTTCCAAAAAACCACAACTGAATAAGTAAACTAACAAACCAACCCAAAACCAAGAGAAAGCTGAAACAGCCACCTTTCTTCCCCCAGCTAGGAGCTGATCCCTTAACTTCCACTGTACCAGAAAATACACAAGCACTTATACCAACATCTGCAAGGAGAGCTGCCCCTTAGAACACTTAGAGGAAGAGAGGGTCTTCTGACTTACTCTATGAGAGGTGCTCCATAAAGAACAATAATCGTGTGAAATAGTATGCAAGACATGAAAAAGTATATACAGCATTTTAGAAATCTGGATATCTAAAAAAGAGCAATGAAATATCAGAATAATGCTTCAAAACAGAACAAAAGTAACACACACAGTCTATATCCTATCAAGAGCATTGTACTCTGATTACTTCTTTCATTTCACCTGCAGCACAACGTAATAGCATGGCATATTTCAAAACAGTTTTCCATATATTAATACTTTAAATAATTAATTTAAAACTATCACACTCCACTGACAATTTTTTTTGTTCATCTCATTAAACAGGGCAAACATACAAAAAATATAACCAGAAATTACAAGATAACCAGAAGTAATTTTATTGGACATTTTTACACTTCTGTTTTACATCTGACTGTCATATCCATTAATTAAAAGGCAACTCTCACAAAAAGTGAAAAAAAAATTAAAAGCAACAAAACATACAATATAAAAAAGTCTGCTACATAAAGAATCAAAATTACATTAGCTAAAACTACATTTTGAACTTGGCATCTTAAATTCTGAATATATTTGACAAATATCCGTAACTTTATGTAAGTCTGCAAAGCACATAATTTTCAATGAACTTAACAGTTTCTGGGTACTCACTAGATCATGTAGAAGCAAAAACACTTGATAAACAGTTCTGGTAAGGTCTGTTCTGATCAGGTCACCAATGCAAAATCCGTAACTTGCCTTGAACCCTTATTTTTCTATATTTATTCCTTTCTATATTTATTTCCTGGGATGAAATCTCACCTAGAACATGAAGTGTGCTTCATTTTTAAATCACAGACGGTTAAAACACTTGCTTTCCATCATGGTTTTGTGCATTTCACACCCTCCTCAGTCAGCAAAACTAGACAGGAGCTTTGCACGCAAAGATCTGCTGGCAGGGATGATTAAGAGGGTTTTTTAATTTAAGAACCACCTCAGAGCTCTACATCTTGCCTGGCTCAGCAGGTCAGGAGCACAAGACTATCCCCGACTTCAAAACCCTGGGGTATTCCCCCACAAGTCGTGTGCTGCTCCAAAACCCCTCTGTTCCAAAGTATTTCATTGGGATTCATATCCTTAATGCTCCCTGTTGCAAACTGGAACTACAAAAAGTTTCTCCCAACTTTAGATTCTTCTGTATGCCAATTTCATCATACAAGGAAATGCAGACATTTTAATACTTTTCCATATGGTTTTTCAGTTGTTGAAATGTAGCACAGCATCTCTTTTATGTGTCAGATTCTGAAAACGTTTTTTTTTCCTTTTAAAGTTATTACAAACTTACAACTACACACGAGAAAAGTGTGATGACATTTTTTTCCTGACATATCCACTTATCAAGAAGATGAGCCAGGCCTGGACAACAAAATTAGTTCTGTGACATTGAATTTTGCATTAATTTTAATTTCTTGGGACTACAAAGAACATTGCACTGACAGGAAGCGGGAAAACATGGAATCACCCACCTGCACAGGTTATTTACAGGTAGAGAAAGTTTAACATCATGAAAACACTGAAGAATTTGTTCCAACAGGTGCTACACTCAATTCACTAATGGAAAGTGAGAATTCATCATCAAAAATTGTCTTCTTTCTCATTTGATTATTTCAGAGAATTTGCTTCCATTCTGTATTGATGATAAGTTAAGAATTAAAAAAATAAATCTTACCTTGTGAGCAAAGGAACGTCTCTTAGGAGACTGATTTGGTTTAAGGACTAAGTGCAAGATTATATTCAGGGTAGCAACACAAACAGAGCAAACGCACAGCCACGTCAGGTGCGTTCCCAGCACGCTGAACCCGTCCAGGAAGAAGGCGGGGGCCACGGCGGCCAGGACGATGGCGAGGGCGCAGAGCAGGTTGGCGGCCAGGAGCCTCCTGACCTCGGCCTCCCTCATGGCGAGCGCCCGCCGGCACCTGCAACACACCGAGCGCCGCCCCGTCACCGCCGCGCCGCGGCAGCGCCGCACGGCGGCATCTCGCCCGGCCCGCGGGGCGCAGGGCAGCGCTGCGGGCCCCGGCGGGGCGAGGGGGATGGTTTTGGGGCAGGGTTTTGGGGCAGGACGCGGCGTTTGTCCAAAAACACCGAACCCCGCGCGGGCCGCGCGCGCCCCTTACCGCGGAGCGCGCGGCGCCGCCGGCAGCGGAAGGCGGCGGGGCGCGGCCGGCGGCACGTCCGGGGCGGTGCCGGAAGCGGCGGCGGCTGTGAGGGGCCGCCATGGTGTGCGACAAGTGTGAGTACGGGGCTGCGGGGCGCCCTGCCCGACCCGCCCTGCCCTGCCCGCGGGGAGCCAGGGCTGCCCTGAGCGGAGCAGCAGCCGCGGGTCCCGGGTGGC
Organism: Passer montanus; assembly: GCF_014805655.1. Classification (NCBI taxonomy): domain Eukaryota; kingdom Metazoa; phylum Chordata; class Aves; order Passeriformes; family Passeridae; genus Passer; species Passer montanus. The sequence goes on along the minus strand of NW_024358722.1, from coordinate 7,391,504 downwards.
TCCGGGTGGGCCGCGGGTGGCGGTTCCCGGCCGGGCCCTGTGTGAGCTGTCGTTCTCCGGCTGTGGAGCGTATTATTGTGCATAGTTTAAATTATTGTGTCCTGTGTCAGTAATAGCGTGAGCAGCAGGAGCGGGGGAGGGATTTCCCCGCTGGCGAGGCCGCGTCCCGAGTGCCGTGCTCGGTTCTGGGCCCCTCGCTACAGCAAAGGCACTGAGGTGGGAGCGGGTCCTGGAAGGGCGGCAGGGCTGGTGAAGGCTCTGGAGCACCGGGTGTGATGAGGAGCGGCCCAGGGTGTTGGGGTTGTTCAGTCTGGAGAGGAGGAGGCTCAGGGATGGCCTTATCGCCCTCTTCAGCTCCCTGGAAGGAGGTTGTAGCCGTGGGATTGATTGGCCTCTTCTGCCCGGCAGCAATCTGTGGGACAAGAGGACATCGTCTTAAACTGGGCCAGGGCACCTTTAGGGTGGACATTCGGAAGAATTTGTTCCTGATGATGGAGATTAGGCATTGGAATGGGCTGCCCAGGGAGGTGGTGGAGTCACGGTCCCTGAAGGTGCTTGAGGAAAGACTGGACATGGCACTCAGTGCCAAGGGCTGGTTACGTGGTGGTGACTGGTCACAGGCTGGACTCGATGAACTCACAGGGCTTTTCCAGCCTCCTTGACTCTGTGATTCTGAGGTTTTTTCCTTTGTAATGTTTCCTTATGCAGGCGAGAAGAAGCTTGGAACAGTGATCACTCCTGACACATGGAAAGATGGTGCCAGAAACACTACAGGTAGCCTCGGCAAGGTTTAGCAGCTTGGTTTTGAGGTTTCTGTATTATAAAGCCAGCTGGGCACCCACACATGGAAAGATGGTGCCAGAAACACTACAGGTAGCCTCAGCAAGGTTTAGCAGCTTGGTTTTGAGGTCTTATAAAGCCAGCTGGGCACCTGAGCTATGTTACCATCTTAAGTCCAAAGCTTTATATTACTAATCAGGTTAAATATTAAGTCATGTACTTTCCCTCCCATGCTGATTTAATGCACTGAGAATTTATTTGTCCAGAACTCTTCAGTATTGAATTTGTCTGCTTTTGTTTTCTGTTTTTTTCCCTTCTTGTATGGGAGGACAATACACAGAATATTTAAATGAAGCATAAAGTGTTCTGTCACGCTGTCCCCTAATGCTGTGCTGAATATTTTATCTCTCTTTGTGACTTTATTTGCATACATGTAAAAGTTGTAAATGAAGATTTTTAAAGTATGCTTGGAATAGGGAAATTTTAAAATATGCTTGGAACAGGGATAGTGATTTTTCTTTTTTTTTTCTTTTTTTTGTAGAAAGTGGTGGTCGCAAATTAAATGAAAACAAAGCATTGACCTCAAAGAAGGCAAGGTTAGTACTTAACGCTGATTTTGGCTAAGAACATCCTTTAGCAGATTAACTGAGGCCTGTTTCCTGCATAGCTGGACAACTACTCCAAACTTGTCCAAAATACACTTAATCAATTAAAATTGCGGGGATTATGGTATTTGATTTGTTGGTAAAAATATGTCCATACATATTTCATGGGTGCTTTCTGCTCAGTCATAGAGTATTTTACTGCAGTTCTCACTGGAATTGCTAGGATTTGATGCTTTTATAGGAGAGAAGCTGAGAATACTTACTTTCTGTGCTGATCTTGCCAGGATAATCTCTTGAGCATTTCCTTCATGTGTGCAAGACTTTCTGTTTGCAGAGGGCAAGATGCTGTTGGAAGGTGTTTAAGTTCAAAGTAATGTAGTATCTTAATAAAAATAAACATTTTCAGTTCTGCTTTCATGAAGTTGTTGGCTGTGATGGAAGAAACGTCTCTTAATGGGGAAAGTGGCAGCTTTTCTGCATACTTTGTGTAGCCTGTTAGAAATAATTATTGTATGTCCCTTTTCTAAATTACAGTTTCTGCTGGAGTTTCTGACTGTACCCTCTGGCTTAGACTTTTTAGGATGAGGCAGAAAAAAGACTTAATTTCAAGGAGTATAAATAAAATACTTCTCCTTTTCCCCAGGTTTGATCCTTATGGAAAGAACAAATTTGCAATATGTCGGATTTGCAAGAGTTCTGTCCACCAGCCAGGGTCCCACTACTGTCAAGGATGTGCCTATAAAAAAGGTGAGTTTCACTGAGTGCCAAAATACTCCAGTTTGGCTTGGAACAAGAGGGGAGGTGCAACACTTCAATTTGTATTTATGACGAGGAGGTTAAGATGAGATTTAGTTGCTATCTTCAGCTACTGATAGGCAGGCACAGGGAACATGGAGTCAGACTCTTAGGTACACAGTAATAGAATAAGAAATAATGTACACAGGTTAGAATGTGGGCAATTCTAATTACATGCAAGGAAAGCAGTTTTTCAGTTTGGGAGTGATCAAATACTCCAGTAGCAGGTACCATCAGAGGTTGTGGAATCTTTACAGCAGGGATTCAGAGAATGGCTTGAACAGTCCTGAGCCAGCCTTTTCCAAGTTGGCTGTTTTGAGTGGGGCAGGACTGGAGACTGAAGGAGATGCTTTTAAACCATTGTCATTCTGTAGTTCTACTTCTTACAGAATGTTTGTAGTGTCTGCAGCAGTACATTGGGAAACTTAACCTTGGCAATTGCATAGAGAACTGTCATCTAACAAGTTTGATTTTCCTCAAAATCCCAAAAATCCCCAGGTCTTCTAAAACTCAGTTGCTTGTTGCAGTCCCTTTTCTGGTCCCTTCTCTCCCGTTTTTATCATAGCTGAATCTAAAATTCATGGATGGAAAAAAGCATAATGAAGTCAGTTACATGATTTAGTGCCAAAGAGTTCTTGCAGCACATGAGATGAACTGATTTTTAGGTGTAGAGCTGCAGCTAACCACTAGTAAGCTTTGTTTATGAAATTAATTGTTCAATAAATACATGCTGTGTCTGTGAGTCAGTGGTTTAGCAGCTTACTGTAGGAATGTTGCTTGCTGGGTCCTCCCCAGACAGCTGCCTGAACCCCATTCAGTAGAACCTTATACTCCTTCTTAGGTTTATATCTGGTTTGGGTGAGCTTCAGGATTTGATCTTTGTCTGTCTGTGTACCTTTCCAGGTTGAACCTCTTATCTTCATAAAATTAGGAACTTTCTAAGGTTCTAGCTCTGACCATCAGAGATGTCATTAGGGCATACTTCCTGAAGCAAATGCAGTCATACAGCTCAGTGCTTCAGCTTTTGCATATCTCTGAAATTGAGAGGCAATCTCAAGTTAATTAATCCTCAGTTTAGACCTGAAGTCAATATTTAGTGGGCTGAGTTTTGGTTTCCAGAGTAAACCATGTGCCATGTTCCCTGCTGCTCTCTTCCCTGATGGACTGCTAGATACATGTCCACTCATGATGTCAGTATATGAAAGCACACAATTTGGAGAAAGCAGGAGTGCATGCCACTTGACATTTTTTGTCTGCAGGTGAATGTTTGTGTAAATTGAGGTGTGTTCTACCAGGTAAAAGATTTAGCACCTTTTGAAAGGAGAGGAAAAGATTGAGACAACCCACCCCTCTGCCAAACTTGTGTACATTGTGGTGCTCTGGTCTTTTGACTTGACACTCTCAGAGTTTAGGACAAAGTCCTTTGGGACATCAGTGTTCATCACTTCAACTCTCAAGTGTTCTTGGTGTTCATTGCTTTTCACTCCTGCTCTATAAAAACCTTAATTCTATGAAAACATTTTCTAAACTTCCTCAGTTCTCTGAAGCACCCACCTGTGAATGCCCCATTTAGCAGTCAGGTTGTTGGTGACTGTATTTTCTTAGTCCTGCTACTGTCTGTCTGTCTCAGGCCTTGTTTGTGTACATGACTTAAAAGGATTAACAGTACACCATTTTTACCTTTTGGTCAGAAGTGAGCCTTTCCTGGCTCTCTTCAGGCATTCCAGAAAATTACAGAGGCTTCCAGCAGTATGTGAATGATAATGCTCTCAAAATAGGTCAGGCCTTGTTTGTGTACATGACTTAAAAGGATTAACAGTACACCATTTTTACCTGACACTTGGTCAGAAGTGAGCCTTTCTTGGCTCTCTTCAGGCATTTCAGCAAATTATAGAGGCTTCCAGCAGTATTGTGAAAGATAATGCTCTCAAAATAGAGCTTATTTTCTTCAGTGGAAGGATCTCACACATGCTGCACATATATTAATTTGTATTAGGAGTTACAACATTACTTCTAAGTTCGTAGTATCTATTGAGAACATGTCTGAGAACAGAGAGATTGCTAATAAGAGCTCATTTGCACAATTTCTTGAAAAAGATGCTTACAAAAACATAGTAACTGTTTTTGAGAAAAGATTTTAATAATTTCAAAATAATTTACACACTTCTTGTGTGCTTATAGGCATCTGCTCAATGTGTGGCAAGAAGGTCTTGGATACGAAGAACTACAAGCAAACTTCTGTCTAATTGTACTGACTAGTCTTTTTATGAACTTTATCTTCTGTGTCTTTGTACAGTAACTTTTCTCTAAAATGATTTGTGAATATTACTTTCTGGAATATAGTACTTGGAATGAGAGGTAAAGAAAGACTGCTTGCCTAAAATGTACATAATATTTGATTATTGTTGTTTTAGCACTAATATTAACTGGTATTTAAAGATAATGGCTTTCAGCAACTGTTAGAGTTCAAAGGGATGGAGAAGATGCCAGTGGATAGGTTGAAACTAGATTACTATTAGAACACAGGTCTTTGAGATGAATACTTTTTTTCCCCTATCACAAGTCTTCTGCTTGTAATGGTTTGTAGATTAAATATGAATTTGCATCACCTCATTAAAGTATCTTTGTTTAGTTGTATGCCTGTAAATATTTATAATTATTGTCATCCCAAACTATTATGACCTTGTTCTTCAGATTTTAATGCAATTGTTCTCTTGTATTTTGTTTCTGCCTACAGTATGGTTGGTTAAATCACAGATTGTTAAGATAGTGAAATCTGGTGTGTTGCCCTGTTCTCTTCTATTTTGTTTCTGCCTACAGTATGGTTGGTTAAATCAGATTGTTAAGCTAGTGAAATCTGTTGTGTTGCCTTGCCATTTCTTTCTTTGGCATTGTTGTGGTTTAGCCCCAGCCAGCAACCAAGCCCCACAGAGCTGCTCCCTCACTCCCCCACCATCAAGACTGGGGAGAGAATTGGAAGGGTAAAAGCCTGAAAACGCAGAGCTGCTCCCTCACTCCCCCACCATCAAGACTGGGGACAGAATTGGAAGGGTAAAAGCCTGAAAACATGGGATACAGACAGTTTAATAGGGAAAACAAACCACAGAATTAATTCACTACTTCCCATGGGCAGGCAGGTGTTCAGCCATCTTGAGGAGAGCAGGGCCCCGTCACCTGTTATGGTTTCTTGGGAAAACAAACTATCACTAGAATGTCTCCCCTTCTCCTCTTCCTCCCACTTTATACACTGAGCATGGTGTCATATGATCTGGAATATCCTTTTGGTCAGTTGGGGTCACTTGTTCTGGCTGTGTCTCCTCCCAGTCTCCCAGATAGCCCCAACTTCCTTCCCATTGTGGCAGTACAAAAGGCAGAAAAGGCCTTGGCTCTGTGCAAGCCCTGCTCAGCAATAACAAAAACATCTCTGTATTATCAACTCTGTGTTCAGCACAAATCCTGAACACAGCCCCAGTAACCCGCTAAAAGTGAAGAAAACGAACTCCACCCCATCCAAAACCAGCACAGGCATTAGGACTGATCAGCTATTCCCCTGTTAACTTCCAAGGAGACTTTACATATGGCATCAGGTGGCCCAAGGCAATAAAATAATGAGCATCAATTTCTAAATATCTCAGTCTCATCGTTTTCTAAGTTAGTCTGACTTTTAAATACTTGGTTTGATTTTTGTGATGTAATTGCTTATATATACATGTCAAATTTAAAGGATCAAAGCAGGCTGCCTGCTTTTCAGCTCTGGTTTGATACAAGGGGTCAGTCTCTGAGCATGAGAGGCTGACTGTGTCTCTGCAATGCTTTTGTCATTTGCTTAGTTTCTACATATGAAAGCAATTTATGTTATGGAGCATAATAATCACTCCCTTTGCATGTATTTTAAGAAAAAGAATTATTCGTTCTTAATTCATTGTTAATTTTTAATTTATTATTAATTTAGGGCAAAGAATTATTAATTCTTAATGCATGGTGAAGTTTTTACTAGACCTATTGAAGTGTTTACTCCCCTGCAACCTCCTGGCAATTTCATGCTTCTGAAAGTGTCTTTCAACTGTAACAGAAAAACTATCAATGGGAATTTTCCTATGAACAGATTCTGTTTTGGATTTCCTTTTGTTTTTATTATTATAGAGGAAACTACATGACTAATGGAAACTGAAAAAATTCTTTCTGTGGGGCAAGATGAAGAACACTGGGCTTATAGTTATCCTCTTTGCTATTGCCTTCCTACCATGCAGTAGTTGTGCTGCAAGTAGTCCTCTAAAGGGGATTGTCTGACATTTCCTGGCATCTTTATCTATCAATTTTTAAGCATTTATCACCAAAGTTTCTCTTTCAAATGTGTTGGCTTCCTGCAGTTGCTAAAGAGGCAATTTTTGGCATTTTATATTTGCTGAGAAGCATTGTCAGGATAGTGGAATGAGCTGGGCCTCCCCAAAGAAGAGAGGAATGCTGCTGCTTTTTATTGCAAAAGCTTCTCCTACTGTAACAACGGCATGGAGGTACATGGAGTAGCTAGCTGGTGATAACTTGGTGCTGGCCACTTGTTTCCAAACACACCAAGGAATTCCCCTGTTAGTGTATATCTCTGTGACACGTCCTTTATATGGGTGAAAAGAAAATGTCTGTAATTGGTTTCAAGTTCCACAGCAAATCTTGTCAGTAGTGTGTGTGACAATTTCAGGTGGCAGGTTCTCCAATAATCCCTGAACTCTTCACCCTTTATGGATATGTGCTATAGGATTTATTGATTTTTGCTATTCTGTGAATAAAACTTCTTTTCCTAAAACTGGCCAGTATCTGTATTCAAAATCATGACATTGTCTTGAATGAATTGGCATGAGTTGAGTGTTTATTGCACTCTATAAATATTGGCATTGAATGAATTCCTCCTTTTGTAGGAGATATTGAAGTTTGAAGAACAACAGGAATTTAAATAATGCGATGCTTGGTTCATTATTTTGTGAATTGAGCTTTTTTACATTTGTGTCCTATTACTGGACAGCTGCTTTTGCATGTTAGAATCTGTTTTTGTTGTAAAATGACAGGTTTTGATTTGGTGGGGTTTTTTTAATGGTGGATACAAACTTCTGTTTGTCTGGTGTTTTCTACATGGTCAGGATCTTTTATCTGTAGCTCTCAAAGCTCCTCAGCTTCATGAGAGTATCAGTTCCAGAGATCTGTAAATTTTGCTGATATAACACTCAACTTCCAGAAAAGCTAATTTTCCAAGCATTATTTTGAAGTCTCACTGCTTTAAATTTAGAACACAAGCCATCCATCTCGTGAACCTCAGAGATGTACCACTGTTCAAGGCAGCCTTGGCAGAAAAGCACTTAAGGGTAGCTATTAAACTTATATATGCCCTCCATTTAATTGAATTGTCATATATAAAAACATATTGTGGATGCTAAAAATGTTTTGTAAGCATGGAATGTCTTTCCTGAGACATTATGCAGTGAAAAAAACAAAATTTGTAATGAAAAGTTGCCAATTTTGTTTAATGTACTGAGAAGAGCACAGTAATATTCCCGGATGATCAGCCTGTCCTCTAAATCACAGGTTACATAAGAGATTTGTGCTGCCAAATGTAGTAGGATTAGAATTTTCCTCGGTACTGCTGAATTCTTAGTATATACTGTCTTTGCTGTTCCTTTGTGTGTTCATTGGCCAGAACTATTACTGAGGTAAGTGTAAGCAACATTTTGGTGCAGAATATGAAGAGGACAGATTAGCTACTTAATGTACTGTGACTGGAGAAGCCAATCAGCTGAAAATGAAACAGGAGCTGTTGAAGGGTCCTTGTTGTGTCAAGATATTGTCCCATTCATTCCCATGTTGTTCTATTTTTTTAACCCAGCTCTTCCTGCTGCAGAAGCTGGAGAAAGGGCCATCCAAGAATGATTGTTTGGTAATACTGTTCCACAGCATTAAGACTCATTAAATTGTTTTCTTGTAGAAATGTGGTGGTGGTTTTTTCCCTCTTTGGCTCATTCTGTTCCTTCATCAACAGAGTAATAACCAGAAGGACTTTGTCTTCTGTACAAGGACATCACTGACCACTTTGCATTCAGTTTTTCTTGAAAATGGCACAGACTTGCACCAAAATCTTCCTTTTTTTTTTTTTTTTGGCAAAATAAGAGATGTGCAGGTTTCAAATGGTAAGTCTGTTGCACCTGCTTGTTCTGGCATCACTCCTATGATCAGCCCATCTCTCTGCAGTGCCTCAGATTGTACAAATCTTCCAATTCTGCTCCACTTGGAGCAGGCCATGCTCAGGCCATGACCCACTGCCAGTCTCCCCGCCCATCTCTCTGCAGTGCCTCAGATTGTACAAATCTTCCAATTCTGCTCCACTTGGAGATGCTCAGGCCATGACCCTCTGCCAGTCTCCCAACAGTCCTGGGCAAGAATGGCTGGTGCCTTTGTATTATCAGTGATCATTAAAGCTATATGCAAAAGTTGAAACACAGCTGTTCAAAGCAGTGCAATGAACCATGTTGCTTTATTTTCCTAATAAGAAGCTTTAAGTTCCATAGATACACAAGATTCCCCAGCATGAGAGATTAATTATTCATTGAATGATGATAACCAAGAGCACAAACTGTTTACATCTATAATGTAAAAATTTAGTTTATGATAGGGCTTCTATGCTGTGAAGAAAATTCTGGAGCTACCAAAGTCTTTACCAAATTCCCCTTGACAAATCATTGCTTTTCTTGGATTGGAACTGGGCTTGCTGATTTCATGTAAGTATATTTGGCCTAGAGATGTGCCTTTTCCTGTCATTTGCTTTGGCTGTTGAAGAATCCAAGAGTGTTTTTTGGCATTGACCTACCAGTTGCTTAACAGAACTGCCTATTCAGTGGGCACTGGTTCAGCATGGGAACATGAACATACCTCCTTGGCTTATGAGTTTCTCACTAGATCACTGGTTTGGAAAATAAACATGACCAGGTGCAAAAGGGAATAGTGGTGACAGGAAAACTCTCCCTGAATGTCATGAGAGAATGAAAACATTGCTGCATCACAGTTGAGGTTTGCTATTAAGCAAAAGTATTTTTGCTCTCCTAATCAACAGAAATGGTTGGACAGCATGAGAAAGCCTGATGGCAGCCCTTACAAATAACAGACCCCAGTGTTTCTTTTCATGGGAATTATAGCTGTGCCTCATATGAAGACCAGTTGGTTTTGAACTGCTTGTCTTCCTCCCACATGTGTGCTTTTATGGACAAAGTTGTCATCTGAAATTCATTAGGAACTGGTTTTTTTATCAACTTTAATGGGAGGGGCCATAGTTCACTTGCAGAATGCAAGTGCTCTGTTGATAGGGAATGCAGAAAATATAAAGTGCTCTGTTGACAGGGTGTGCTTACTTCTTGTACTTAAGGGCAACAGAAAAAGCTGTGTTCAAGGAGCCTGGAAGAATCTGAAATCTTGCAACTGAAGAAAGAGATAGGTGAAGTATCCTTCATGTGGGTATTTCTAGTAAAAGGCTACTTTATTACATGGTTCAGGAAGACACTACTGACATTTGATTTTTTGCCTTGATGCCATTTGTGATAAACATTTGTGATAAACAGTAAATAGATTTTTTCAGGCACTGGTGACTCAATGACCAAATCACTATCTAATTAGGCAGCCATTTTCAGATTGGCTTTTTAGTAGAAAACTTCTCAAAACTACTCCTTCCTTTCTGTCTCTCTCTTTGCACTAAAAGATGCAAACTGAACTTAGCAATGTTAGTGACTCATTAGGCATCAGCACTTCAGCAGATGCATTTGCTGTGTGCTCATCTGCCAAGTGCCATTGGGAAAACAAATGTTGAGGAGGGTTTGTTTTCTGTGTCATCACTGTGCTGATGATTCAATATCAGTATTGTTAACTGTTTCAGGTCACATGCAAACACATAGATCTCTCATTTACCATTTTCAACTGGCTAATGGGTCACATGGATCTTAAATATATCATAACCAGCCCAGTCTCCAGGAAATCATTACTTGCTGTTGATTTTTGGTTGCTCCTTTTGCTGCCATCAAAGGTAAAGATTTAAAGTTGATACAGCTCCCAAACTGTATCATGGATATTTACTGTTTTGGTGTTTACTACTGTTCAGTAACATAGCAGTGCAAATAAGACTATGTGTGACAAAAGGTGTGGCTCTCAGGGAGTTGGCTGCTAGCCCAGTCTAATTGTCATATTTTATTGATTAAAATATTTGAATGCTAATTGCATTAAGCAAAGACTTTACTCTGACATCTTACATTGTCTGTCTTTCTGTGGAAGGCTTTTGAAAATGTGATGACATGACATTTCAGTGATGAATAGCCTTCATTTTATGGCTTTCAAAAGCAAGGTTTCCTAAAGGATGGGAAGTAAAAAAAAAAAATTGATGTAAGGGAACAGTTATTCTACTGATTTTCAGATTGGTTTGGTTTGGTTTGTTTGTTATTAGAGTTCCAAAGAAATCTTTGAAAGATCAGGCATATTTTGTTTATGCAGTGGTGTCAACCTGAGTTTGAAGTGAGCCTGAAGCTGTGACTGAGTCGCTCTACTTTAAAATAGATCCTTGTTTGAATAGTGAGATATTAGTAACAGGAATTGCTGCCTTATCATCAGAATATGTGAAATATGAATTCTGAGACTCACCAAACTGGCGCATTTCCCAGCCTAGCTTAGAAATAGTGGACAGGTAAGTAGGTCAGTATGGATTTACATAAATTTGGTAGGGCTGCCCTGGAGACAGCGAAGGGGGCATCATGTACACAGTCCATGAGACATCCTGCAGTGCAGTTGTGGAGGCACTGGGCAGAGAAACTCCTGCGGTAGCTGAAGAAAAAAGTGTCTGCTAGTGAGGGCAGCAGAATTCAGGCTCTAGAAGTCAAAGTATTCAAATTTAATTTCTGTGGCAAATTCTAAAACATTACAAACAGTGAACTGTGTGAGTGAATCTTTGAAGCTTCTAGGAAAACTTTGTAGATAACAGCAAAAGCAATTTATTTCTTAAGTTGCTGCTAATATCCACAACCTTTCCTCTTCCCCTGTTTTTTTTTGGAATCCAAATTTCCAGGGTAACAGACAAGCATTTGTTACCAGTGAACTTTGAGTAAGTGCAGTACTGATAGTTGCACTGAGGAAAAAATAGATGACCTGGTATTATGACACATGAATTAAAAAGAAAAAAAAAGTTTTTAAGGACTGTCACATTCATTATAAAAGAGAAAACTTTAAAAATTATTTATCTTAGCTGAATTTAAAACAAATGACCATGCAAATATTAAGAGTACAAACCAGCTTGCAATCTCCATGTTTTTTTATTCTATGAAATATTTCTGAAGATTGTGTTGTGTTTTGGTTTGGGTTTTTCAGAAACAGCTGGGGGCCAGAGACATTTATTTTCAAGTTTAGGCTTACTTAAGTGAATAATTAAAAGTTTCCAATCCTTTCCAATATAAGACTATATATGGCAAGGTCATGAATGTTCTTTAGAGGTGAATATATAAGTTAGGCAGGTTTTGGCAAGTGTGCTTGTCACATGCTGGCTGTGAAATGCAATTCTATAAACACTGTTCAATCATGAAGTGCCATATGCCCTGACTTTATTCCTGCCTTTATAATCGTAATGAAAATGTCACAATTTGGATTTAGGGACAGATTGGTAGGACTAGGACCAGTAAAAGCGTGTGGAACACAAGTGCACACTTCTGTCACTGAGCACTCAGTAAGCATTCATTTTCCCTTAAAATCCTACACCAGGTGGATAAATAAGAACTACTCACCTGATTTGTCCAAGGCTGATGAGGTTGATGTCAGGTTGGGGTTGGAACTCACTGAAAAGAGCTGTGGCATATGTAGATTGCTGGGAGATGCCTGGTCTCTGTGTGCTCTTTCCATGTGCAATCTTTTGGTACCTGTATGACCAGAGTGCACTAAGACAGGAGCTTGACACAAGTGTTTCAGTGAAGGAATTGGTTTGAGAAACCAATACAGCGGCGTTTTCATATGAGATTTTTTTCTCATCAAGGTCCATTCAAACAGTTTTCATAGCATTTTTGTGTGTGTGTGTGTAAGTTTCATACCAGTGCTTAATACTTTGGGCTATGCAGCTGTATTGTTTGTGTAAACATTTCCTCTGTATAATTGGTCAGCTTTCAGCATTGATTAAAGTTAGATTGGAATTTTGATATTTATTGAACATTTCATACATAAAACTATCCGTTCAATTTGTCCTTACTTTGAACAAGTATGGTCTATGGAATATTATCCCAGTTCTGCCAAAGATTAAGGCATATCCACCTTGTTGTAGGGCGTTTGTCAAGAAGATGGGTCAAGAGGATTACAGTGCTTTGAAGAACAACTATATCTGAAAGTACATTTGCATTTGAAAAATGCTGTATTCATAAAACTGGTAAAACTAGGAATACTGAATAAATCAATAATCTGATAAGGAAAAAACCCCCAAAATCTATAGAAGATAAAATTTTTATTCAAATTCAAATTAACAGTCAGATTTTGACACACTTCTTGATGCACTATAGTATCTCTTTCTCCCAAGTATTGATCCTTATTTGGTTTAGAGGTGAAAATATCTAAGGGTAGTTAGGGACTTAATTCCCATTACATTTATTTCATTGAGAATGGGTGCTCGCATCAAGCTGTGTAATAAGGTACTGCACAGTGTAAGGTACAAAATGTGGCACACCAGAACAAGTGGTATTTTTTATATACCATCACCATCTGATTTACTGCAGGTTTCTTTCCAGAAAAAAATTAATGAAAATGCAGTTTGCCACTAGTGGGTATATAATGATACAATAGAAGCTGAATTTTTTTATTACCTTGTTGGTTCTGTATTCCATTCAAAAAGTGGGAAACTGCTTCTGAGCTGCAGTTTCTGGCTAGTGATAAATAAATTGTCTTCACTGGAGGAATGAGGCAGCCTGTTAACTCTTGACTGAACATTTTTGATACATCAAAGTAGGCTGAATGCACAGTACTTATATACATTGCATGGTACTTCATTGCATGATACAGTGTATCATTCAGCCTTTCTCCAAGTTGTTCTGGAAAATTGCTTTAGGTTAAGGAAAAGGATTAAAACTGTTTTTTGAGGGCTAAACAAATACAGGTTTGTCCTGTTCTTTGGATTCTGCAGAAGGCTCCATAACATTTCTGTGTATTACAAAGTCCTAATTTTAGGATATAGAAACATTTCTGTGGAGGAAAGGGGCATTTCTGGAGGAGAATGGCTCTCCACAACCACATATCCATATTTCATTCTAGTCCACTTAACCAAATCCCAGCTAGTGACTCTTAGGTATGAGCACATAATTGCCTTGCTGTTTTTCTGGTGGGCCATGAATTCCAAAGGGCAGCTTAACAGGCAGCTGTTTCTGAAGCATTGTGACATGTTTGTCTAACCATGTCAGCTGGGAATTTTAGCTTGCACCCTAATTCTGCCAGGCCGATAGGATAGAAGACAGTGGAGAAGCAGATTACATAAATTCTGTGTTTTCTGGCTGTTCCTAGGCAGGATGCTGTCTGGGGACAGCATAAACACCTTTTATAATCAAGGCATCTTTTAGGAAACAACCCATACAGCCCTGTGAAATGGGGCTGAATCCTTAAGAGCAGGGCTTAGTGGTCTAAGCCCTCAAGGATGTTTGGCCATCCAGTTCTCCATGACATCTGGTTAATGCCTGTGTGTCTTTGGGAATATACAGTTAAGTTTTTCTTCTGTAGGCTTTGTTAGTATGTGGGATGAGTTGGTTTGTTTTTGATTTCTTGTGTGGGACCGAGTAGGTAGATTCTGACAGTGAAATGTTACAGTGGCATTATGCTGCAAACAGTGAGAGAATATCTCATCTGCTTTTTGTTGGGTAGCTATGAATTGAATATTTTTATTCTCTAGCAAGAATTTTAGGAGACAGCAAGGTGCTAACAGAATGTGAGAACAAAGCTGTGAAGTAGCTGTTTCTCTGATAAAGTTTCTCCAAACATAACACAAACACCACATATGGTAGCTCTAGTGTCTGGCAATTGTTTTTACTGTTGGTGCTGTCAAACTGTTGGAGTCTGTTTCCCTTTAATTCTTGATCAGCATGACAAATTTCTTCCTTGGATTTGGAATCTTCTTGCAAGAATGCAAAATAATCATAGAACAATTAGGGATGGAAAAATCCTCAAGGTCTTCAAGTCCAAACACCACCATGCCCACTAAACCATATAATAAAGCACTAGGTCTGCTTTTTTTTTTTGGACACTTCCAGGGAGTGTGACTCCACAACTTCCCTGGGCAGGCTGTTCTAATGCTAAAAAATGCTTTCTGTGAAGACAGTTTTCCTCATATCCAGCCTGAACCTCCCTTGGTGCAACTTCAGGCCATTTGCCCTTGATGATGCTGTAACTGTCCTGCTGTTTGTCAGCACTGAGCAATGGAACGCATATGCATCCATACAGTGATTTGTTAAATCTTCAATCTGAGTTTAATATTCTAGAATATTATATCTGGACAAAGGTTCACAGCAGTATAATTCTTAACTTTTGAGAACAACTCTGAAATGCACTGAAGTGCAGATAAGCAGCAGTGCCCATCTCAAGGCTGAATATCCCATTGCATGTGAATTAGCCTAAAATGAAGCACTGGAGCAGCTCTGTCTCCTCGGTGGAGCTAGCTGCAAGTGACTTCACCAAGGTCATGGCATCTGGGTCCAAAATCAGCTTTGGAAGCTTGTACTTGTGAAGTAGCATGGAGATGGTTCTGCTGTGCTCTAGGCACATGGCATCACATTGAACATCAAGAAATGAAGTGAGCTGTTGTGCAAAAGCATTTGTTTAATGCTTTGAAAAGCCAGTTAAGTGTAGTACTAATGAGGAGTACTGGGCTGGGAATACAAATCATTGTACACCACCATATCTAATCTGACAAAAAAGGCATTTGGGCCTATTCATAATGTCCTATGTACTAGTTACCATTGCTATATTCTTTGTAGAATTATCTCTCAAAAATTTTTGTTTAAAAAATACTCAGGTGCTGTTACAGTTTGGATTATGTGACTGCTGTGGCAGTTCTGGGGTGCATTAAAGAAGGCATTAGGAACTCCCAGTCCCATTTGTATAAGGCAGTGAAATACATGCCTCACTTTCTGCAGCTCAGCTGTGGTTGAAACCATTTGCTACTCCTCTAACTCTGTCGAAGTCTATGAGGCCAGAGTTAAACCAGCACCCACTTATTTTAATACATATTTTAAACATTCTGAGGTCAACATATGGAAACCTTAATTTTTTCTGTAAGGTATCTGTCAGCCACGACAAAGAGATCATATTTTACCAGTGTAATCTATTTCCAATGCATCATCAGCATTGCTATCACAGCCATACAGCAATCTCCAATATCACAGTCCATTCATTGCAGTTACAGCAGGAATACAGTAGGGTCCCTGGCAAGTGCTGGTTCTGGGTCTGGGGTACATGGACCATTTTTTCAAGTGCAGGGAGTATGCTTGTTATTTCATAGCATCAGCCACTTCAGCAGAAAGGAGAGCTCCTCTATTGTGAGATTTATTTCTACCCAGAAAGAGGCACCAGTCTGGAAGTTACAGGTATCCTTGGTTTGTTTGCAAAAGTCATCTGGCAAACCTAGCAGATGCCCAGCAGGGCCATCAGCAGCTGCCAGTAAAATATGTACATATGGTGGTTAGGTCTTAGCTAAGCAGAGCACAGAACCTACATTTCATACAGGCCTCAGCTTCCTGCCAAGTCCCTGCCCACTGAGAGGTCTGGGCTATAGGAAAATATTTGCAGCATGCTCATGAAGCTATTTCAGTTCAGGGTGAGGTGCCAACTCCTCAATTAAGTCACTCTCACACAGAACACCCTCTTGCCAATCTTTCTGCTTGTAGATGATGGCAAGTGTTTTGTGTGCAAGCTTTCAAGAAATCTGATTGAGAAATGCTGTCACGAAAGATAGCATTTCTGTGGCATGAAACAGCCCTGCCAGTAAAAAGCTGCAATTAACCATATAAATTATAATAAAACTTATTATGTAAACTGTAATTTCCTACAAAAAAAATTCTGAGATAATCTTTGTTACTGGTCTAAAATCACAGTCTATCATTGGCACTGTTCCTGTTGTCTGTGAAAGAGCCTTGCCTGCTATGAGAAGGGGAAAGTATTCTCAGAACTTTCTCAGAAGTGGAGATGGAGTTTCACCTGTGTACCTTGCAGCTGTTCTCTGAAGGTCATCTTTCTTTGTCAGGTTGGGAGGCAATGCAGAGCTTTTTATTCTGCCAGCTTTGTCATGACTCAAAGGAGGCACCTGCAAAAAGAAAGTGTCTAAGTGCTGAATAGCTCCTAGGAATGATCCTAGGAGGAAAGGTGATGTTTAAACAAATTAATGAGCAGACAGGATTTCTGGGCCAACTAAATCTGTGGGATGGCCTCTGATCACAGCAGTATAGGTGTAAATCAGAAAACTGCAAATGCTGAGCTCCTAAACTGTGGTCTTGAAGCTTGCATGTCTTCCCAGCAATAGTAGATTCACTCCTGCATTGGAAACAGAGCCTAGAAGCTGTAAACAGGGCACATGTACAGGTATTTTACAGCTGAGATGCTAAGGAGCTGAAAACCTTAATTCCCTCCAGTTTCAGAATAACATTACCTTCATAACGTTGTGAAGGATGGAATGCCCAGGAACAATCATCCAGCTTGTCATGAAGACAAGGTGACATTATAAATGGGAATTTTATTTTGAAAAGCCTTTTTATTCCTATTGCTGGGTATTCAAGCTGATTTTATTCAGCTGGTAAAGCACTACTTTAATATTCCGAATGTTTTTAATATATTTGAATTCCAACTGGCGTGTAAGCATAGCTTAACACTAATCAGGAATCAAAAATAAATTGACTCTTAATAGCAGCTACTTTTTTCTAGAATAAAATACAGGCATTAGAAATCTGAAAAAATACATGCCATGTTAAATGATTGTGTATGAAAAAAAGGTGTCTTACTGATTAGCAAAAAAGAAGTCCCAATGTAATACAGAGGCTATGTTCTGCTACAAATGAGCACTACATTTCTAATCAATAAGAATCCAACTCTTTCTGTGAGGTAAAAAACCATGGAAATGGAAAACAATGATCCAAGTCAGGAATTTCCATTTGCTGTATTAAGTCATAATTAAAACAGTGATTCAAATTATTAATTAGTTTATTTTGAGGCACAGTTTATGGGAGTCTGGATTAGAAGCAGGATTTTTGCAAAGGCAGGCAGGCATATTTTTTGCATATTTCAAATCATTCTAGCTGCCAATGAGAAGTAGCTACATGCAGTAGCTGAGCAGTGTGTACTTAGAAAAAGTATATGGCTGAAGGTGAAAAAAAAGAGAAAGTTCTACTGGTTAGAAAAAAAAATCATTTAAATGGCATTCTAGCAAATAAACGTAGAAGGTGTTTCAGTTATGGAAGGATCTGAAGATCAAGCCAGTGAATGTAAAATTTGGATTAAGCTATTCTGACTTTGGGTAGAGATCCTTGGTGTAGTTTGCATGAGCAATACTTGCTCTGTTGTCATTAATTTCAGTGGGGCTTATGAATATCTGAACAAAAGCAACAGCTTTACCCCCTCCTAAGCCATCAGCTTTCAGTTATTTAGCTACAGAAATAAATGTAACTCTTTCTTGAAGGACATCTACACTGACCAGCCCTGGACCGCTTTATGCCACAGATAAAACAACTTTCACATTTCATGCTTCCCAAACCTTCTTTTTAAGAAGCTACAATTTAACATATGCCTTTAAGGATGAGTGTTTTCTTTTCTGGCTTACCTCCCTGGGCAGTAAGAACTCACAGCAATTTTTTCCTCTTTTATTATCTTCACTATTATTTCCCTTTATTTCCTTTTATTCAACATGGCATCCAAGACTCTGAAAAACAGAGTTTTCCATAAAGAGCTGGACAGTAAATAACAAAGGGTAGTAAGTGGTACTTACACAGAGACAGCCTGTCAGTATCCTTAATGGTCATCATCTCATCAAGACCTTTATCAAGACACCATCACTAAGTGTACATGAAAGCACAGATGAGCTGTTACAGGGAAGGAAATACTGACTTCAGAGCAGAAAACTGCTGTAAAGGGGTTTATGGTTGTAATGTGACAAATTACCCATACAGCCCAAATGGGAAATACAGGTGTCCATCCAGGCTTTGAAAACAGCTTTAATGAAAAAACCTGCAATTAACTTGTGGAGTTACTCTAAGGACACAGTTGTGCTAAGAGGAGATGGGGATTTGCATCCAGACCAGCTCTTTCCTTTGTCCCTCCATTCAACAAAGTGAGAATTCTCTTCTGGGTGCAAATCTGTCACTCAGGTACATTTACAGTCTTCAACTTTTCATCTAGATCCGAATATTGCTGAGAGTTCACAAAATTTGAGTTCTGGCCAATTTCTGTCCCAGTCACAATGTGATAAATTTCTAGGGTTAAACTTTATTTTTTAACTGTTTTACTGATTACAAATCAAGGTACAGTGAGAGGCTCTTCTAAATGTGAAGTCTTAGAATACTTAGAATATTTTCAAAATATGGAAAAAACTACATGGATTTATTATACAGGAAAAAATCTAATAAACTCTGAAAATTCAAACTAGAACCCCAAGTTTACAAGTAGTGATTGTGCTGAGAGGATGAGAAAATGGATCTCCCATGCACTGCAGCAGTAGAGGAACCTCTTCACAAACATCTGAATTACAATGAGAGCAAAATCAAGTTGACACATAGAAACTGTGATCCCCAAATGAAATATGAGTCACAGCAAAAGCACTGGATAAATAATTCTTTTCTTTCACAAATAAAAGGGTTCAGCCCAGAAAGCAGTGATAAAAAAGAAGGTAATTTTCCAGTATTAGAGAAAGCGAGCAGAAGATGCAATTTATTGAAGAGATTTTTTTGAGTAAAGCATTCTTCACACTTTCCATAAAGTACCTTTCTTTTGTGTGCTCTTCTTCCCTGCACTGTCTTCCATTTTCTTCATTCAAGTCCTTAAGTCATGGCTGCAGTACTCCCTAAAAATGCTTTTACCAATTATTAACGAAGCTACAGTATTATCATAGTCCTAAACTGGCCAAAGAACTGAGCAGCAGGGCAAAGTAGAGGTGAATCCCAGACGGACTTAGCAAAAGAAAGGGAAAGCACAGTCAGACTAAGTAAGAAGGATGAGCTGTGCAAATCTCTCTTCTCATCACATTCTAAATGTTAATTTCTTTTAGACTGCTCCTAGATGTGTTTTGGTCTTAAGCTCACTGTCTGAGTTCCTTCTGACCTGGTTCGGTGAACACCTCGGGACCACCATCACTTTAATCATGTTAGCCCAGGCAAATTCCATGTGAACAGAGGTCATACCTGCATGTGAGCACTTTCAAGATCTGGCCTTTCTTTATGGTATCAAATTGTTATATGCAATTGAAAGGGAAGCATCTCAGATGGTGCTTCTGGAACAGATTCTCAGATGATAAACAAAATTTGGTATGTTGTTGTTTGTTCTTATTTTCATTTCACTCATGACCAATGTGTTTGTAACTATTTGCTGATTTTTCACTTTGTATGGGGATGTTTTTTTTTAATTGGTCTTTAAATACTGACTCATAAAAGTCCCTATTAAAAGGCTTATCCTTGACATACTTTCACCCAAAAAAATAGTAGGAGAATTTTCTAACCAACTGCAATAGGAATATCCAGAATTAAAAATACCCAGCAGTGGCAGTGATAGAAATAATGTGTGCAATGACTTTCCAAAGAAAAATTAAGATTTTAAATCTTACAAATGTAATCTGTGGGATTAAAGTTTAGATTATTTATCATCCATGTTATTAAAAAATGGAGAAAAGAAAATAAAAATTTGGGGATTAATAAAAATTATATAACCCCTTTGTCTTTTGGAAGTAGGGCCTTTTAAAAATAATTTTTTTTCATTAAAATATTCTATATAAGTCTGATATGGCAGACCCATGAGGTTTGATAGGCCATTATAGCAAGAGGATACCTCATTAAGTAAAAATGATTTCTCAAGAAGTGGTAATATGGTGCTTTAAGAAAAGAGAAAAGCAGCCAGGCACTGTCTGCATCCTTTGTATTAGGAATGTCTGATTTTCCCAGCCTTAGTAGGTGCATGTTAAAATCTTACAGCTCAGGTCTGTAGGGCATATTTCATGTACTGCAGGAGACAATGGGAGGAGAAGGTCCTGAAGATGTTCACAAGCATTTTCCTTGTGAGCAGCAGGGTAGCATAACAAGGTGTGCAGAGCTGGTAAAGTGCTCAGATATTTTATGTGTGACAGAGTTGCTCTCTCAATAGTTTCTGTGTTGAAGAAGTCTGGGTACAGTGGATGAGCAGCAGATCACATCTGGAATTAAAGTTGTCAGTAATCATTCTTGTGTCAGTAAGAGAGTCTTGGAATTCCAAAGAGCATCTGTTTGTCCAAGATATATGGTATCCTGTATGACACAGGCTTCTCTCCAGAAAAAAAAAAAAGTGATCTGGTGCATTCTTACATATTTTTTAAGAAACTCTTCTAATCTCTCTTCTAATTTGATTTTATACAATGAACAAGGCAATTATAATGTTGTATCTTTAACACCATATTTAATACATTTCCATATGAGTTTATGATAGAACGAATTTTGATGACATGCTTGTATGAGTACTTTCTGAAATTTGACTTTTTGGACAGACTCTAGAATTACTGAAGTGCTGATTCTGTTGAGAGAAATGTCATGGCCCAGAGAATAATTATCCAGCATAGTGAGACAGAGGCATTAATGACACTAAGCCTTTCAAAGTGAATCAGTCCTCCAACCTATGAAGCTGATTTAAAAGCCATAGCATTTTACCATGTATCATTCTGTGAGGAGGGACTTGGCCTTCTTATTTCTGAGCTCTTAGGATTTATGGCAGCATTCCACCTTTCTTTGTAATTCTAAAAGCAGTTAGTTTACTTTTTTTCCTTTTTTGTTTTTTTTTTTTTTTTTTTTTTTACAGATGTAAGTGGAGAGTTTCACAGAACACTGGAAATTTAAATCTGCCAATTTAATTTAATTTCATTCATTCAATTGTGGCCAGCACTGGGATCCTACCTTCTCTCCAACTCAATAAAGACCCAGAAAGGGCAAAACCATCTGGTTTTTATATTAGGTTTTCACTTTCTGGAATAAATCCTGGAATAAATGTCATTCTGATCTTCAGCTCTAGCTCAGCTTCCCCTGCAGTAAATGAAACAGCTCCTGCTGATTTCAGTGAGAGCTGGGGCAGGCTCTCACAAGCTGTGCTCTTTAGTCATTTCTCTGCATTCAGAAAACTGTTCAGTACTTTGTGACAGTTCCAAACCCATTTTAAATATGAGGAACATATTTAAAGAAGAACTTTAATGTCAAATCAAACCAGCCACACAAAAGTGCCTCAAACAACTTCCTTTTAAGTCAATAAGAACTTTCCACTGACTTCACTGGGCATTGAATCAAGACAGAAAAATCAAAGCCATAAATTTAAAATCCGAATATAATGAAATAAAACTGATAGCCTTAAAAAGAGGTTCTAGGTAATAAGCTTTATACATTGCCAACCCAAAATTCAGAGGCCACGTGCACAGCAATACAAAAAAACTAGGCAGAGTACATCTAAGTGTGTGTGTGTGAGTTGCTTTTATGCTGATAGCATAAGTGAGTAGGTTCAACTATAGCAGCAAATCAAATTATCCAATGTATTTTTTAGCTATATAATGTGTAAAATATACTAGATTAATCTTTTTCCAGATTATTGCTGAAAGCAATATTTTTCCAAAAATCCTACGGAAATAGCTTTGGATGTAGACTGTATCAGGACATTCAATCAAAAATTCCTCAAAGCAGGACTTGTGTGATGTCAGTAATAGATGTGTCAAATCAAGTCCTGCAAAAAGTCTACACAAATTTATTAGGACTGGATTTTGTTAATGGCAGTGGATAGGACTACATTTGGCAAGCAGTTCAGGTAAAATGTAGTCATTGTGCACTGGAACTTTGTCTGCTTTTGCTTTCCCTGTCTCAGTCCTGACATGCTTTTGCATTTCTGGTGTCCTTCCTCGTGAACAGTCACTGCTGATGATAACAGCAATACCCTATGGCACCAGAGGAGGTCGAGTGACCCTAGTCCACAAAAAAAAAAGAGAAAACAGAAATTGCTGTCTCAGTAATCTGAGACTTCTGTGTATAGTTATAGGTGCCAGCATTGCTACTTTCATTTTGCCAAAGTACTTGTCTAAGTACCAATGAAATGTCTACACGTGACCAGAGAAGATGAATATGCCATCAGTAACTCTGGGGGATTCTTTATAGAAGCAATGAATAATGTTTCAATTTTGAGTCTCTGGCTTTTCTCACATTTCACTTTCTTCAAAGCTTTGTATTGGACCAGGCTGTGTCTGCTAAACCTTCATTGTTCTGTGGGAGAGCTGTGACTTTCAGTTAGTCTCGCCAATGTTTATTTGGGTCTGAAACTGTTAATGAAAGTTTTGCAATGACTCAGGAAAGCTCTGACTGTGATTCATCAAACCTGTACTGACAATTCTTTCCAGAGCCAGGTGTCCTAGACTGAGACTGCATTGTGCTATGCTCTCACATGCTGTATTGACAGGCTTTGAGATGTGATTAATTCTCTCAGCAGAATTGTGGAGTCTTTTAACTTGAATGACTTTCAAAGTGGTAAGATACAACTGAGCTTTTAATCTTACAGTAGTTATTCATGCATTAATATACACCTCAGTGTATTCTTAGTTATTTCTTCTTGAAATTTATCCTCCAGATTGCAATTCCCCCTTCTTTCTTGCCTAGCCATGTCTTACACTCAGAATATAATGTTTTTTATGACTCATATTCCAGGCAAAATGCCATTCATCTAATAGAGTGAAACAGAGTATATTTCCTCCTATTAATTGTTCAGATAATTTTCTGTACTTTCAAATAAATCTTACTGTTATTCCAGCTACCTTCTAGCCGAGGACCTTATCATACTTTGGGAGTTTCATGGATTAGAACCTGTGACTTCACTGTGAAGCATGGAAATACTAAGAATTGGGTTTTTCAGTTGAAAAATTCAGATATGGATAACATATAAAAATTTTTAATGGCTATAAAGTGGTAAATGGACCGTGATCTGGTTAAGCATTTCTTTATTCCTTAGCTCCTTAGCCTGAGCTTAACTCTTACTTACTTGGTGCATAAACAGAGTTTCTTAGGTGAACATGTGTGTAAAACTCACATTTTCAGAAGTGAAAATTCTGGCATGATATCACATAACCAGTTGAAGTTGAGAAACAAAGTTAGGAAATACAGTTCTGACACCCAGGGCCATTCTAGTGATCTGTAATAATACTGTATTGTAGGTTGGGAACACTGATGTGGTCTGTATCACAAACTGACTTTATTTCTGTAAGCTGCTTGCCAACTCTAGACAATGAACATTCTTTTCACAGTGTGCTCATAGATGTACTCACTAGTTCATCCCTCTTGAGCCTGAACATCAATCTGAGAGCATTAGCTGTTTATCTCAGTCATTCCTGACAGATTTTGAAGAATTATGATGGCTCTATTTCTAATCTCATACTGGGAGTGATGTAGTTGACCTGTGAATTATGTACTATTCAGGTATATCTAGTGGATCTGTGGCTATTTTTTCTCTCTCTCCTCTCACCTTCCATTAAAAAGGAGAAATAAAACCCATTTACTTGATGTTTTGCTTGCTACTGGGAAAGTTTTGCTTATTAAGCATTGCAGCTCATTTATCTGCAGTACCATTTAGTTTGAAAACTTCTGGATTTGGGCTTGAGTTGATGCTGTGCAGGTGGATCTGCAAGGACACCTAGAAATTGAAGTTAGCCTTTTGAAGCTATCCACTCTTTGACAGATGATCTACAGTGACAATGGCAGGAAACAAGACTGACTGTGAAGGAGTGCTTAAGGGCAGGACTGCTCAACATCTGGACAACAAGGCTGCATTTGGCCCACAAATGCATTGGTACATTCCAGCTTGTGCTCATCCCCCAGTCATGAACTGTAGTCCTGTGTCAGTAGAGCACGCCTGTGTCCTCATGACTTCCCTGGATTTTGGGGGATAGTGTTGCAGCAATCAGTTGCATAGACAGACATGATGTGAAATTTGCAGTAGCTGGTTCTCAGAACTGGATATTTAAACAAAGTCCTTATTCCTTACATGAGATCCCTAATTAATGGGTAACAGATTCATCTCCTGTCACTGGGCCTCTCTTTAAAAAAAATATATTTAACCTAACTTTGCCAAATGCAACTGAGTCAAAATGAGATTGAAACTACCTCACCCTAACTAGCTGATCTCGCACACACACCGCATTAGAAATGACACAGTGGTCACGTGAAGTGAACTAATCTGCAGAGAAACTGCTCAGGGGGTCATAGACTTACACAAGTTTCATAAGTGAAGCAAACCAAATTCCTGAAATATTTCACTGCAAACTGTTTTCCAATTTTTAGTGACAACTATGAGTCTACTCTAAACCTTCTTAGGGTCTCCACACTGAAATTAGTGGAGATCAATCACACAAATGTCAAATAGGCCCCTTCACTTTTGATTTATAAGTATGTTTATGGATTGCATTAGTGCTTTTGGCTGCAGAATCAGAGCACAGGCTGAATGTTCAGCAGTCAATCCACCTTGCTCATTGCCAAATCCTTTCCAATGTGACATTTTCACATGAGAGCTCACCCGGCCTTCACCAGTTGTCTGAATATGAGGGTTATGCTTTCATCCCCAGTTTGCAGGGAGCAATTTTTC
The DNA here is from genome assembly GCF_014805655.1 of Passer montanus. NCBI lineage: Eukaryota > Metazoa > Chordata > Aves > Passeriformes > Passeridae > Passer > Passer montanus. Next base: position 7,366,479 of record NW_024358722.1, on the reverse strand, counting down.
ATCAAGCGTGGTTCCAAGGATCCTTCCTAAAGGCTTGGATCAGAAGGCTTTAGGAAGTGCCACTCTTTTCTCTACTGAGAAGGTAGGCTCTCTGACCAGTTACATTGATAGCTATGAGAGGTTCCTTAGGAGAATCCTTCTGAATGCAGGGTTGGGATCTAGCACCTGTGCTGACAGATAACTGGGCATTTCCCCAAGACTCTGATAATTCCACACTGCTTACAAATCCTTGGTAGACAGACATTCCTCTTCCCCAGAACTCTGACTGAGTACAAACAGGAAAATCTGGACTGAGAAGATTGAACAGCGTCAATAACTTGTGACAATAGTGTATTAGAATGGAAATGATAATGAGGTATCAAATACTCCTTCTCTTTTTGACCTTTCTTGCTGTTAATTTAATAACAGTCTTCCTGCAAATTATCAGTATCATAGTCTCACAGATAACAGTTTCATACAAATTGCCTCAAGAAAGTATGATACTGGCTTGAAAAACGGCTGCAGATTTCCCCCAAATATTGCTATAAAGCAGTATGAAGAGGATGGTATGCATTTCTGATTTAAAGTTGGGGTAATTTGTTTCCCATTCCCAAGAGTTTGATTGTATAGTGAGACCAGTAAGAGTATTGAATGAGCAAATATAAAATTTTCTATCCAAGAAAACACTAGGTCCCTGCTGATAGCATCCCTGTATTGAATCTTCGTGTCTGAATTGCTGTTCTCTCTGGGAGCTCCAACAATAATTTAGCCATGACTTGGGTTACTTGGGTTAGTGTCCTCTTGTACAGAATTTTTTTCCCTGTCACTTCCTTGGTAATGAGACATTCTAAGAATAGATTTTGAACTAATTCAGAGCTACAGAACGACCAAACTACACCAGTATTGCCAGTAAATTGAGTATTTTAGTTGCTTTTCTTTATATGTGAACCCTTGGCACCATCTAGTGTTTGAAAATGCAGACCAACTCTCAACCACTGAGTACAGAACATCACTACAAAGAGCTTTCAGCCAAAATAAAAGCTAATGGTGCTCTGAACCATCACCTAATTAATTTCACACAACTGTGTTTTTCCAGTTACCAAATACAAATATAGCAGACCAGGATACAGAAAATACTTTCTATGCTTGTGATATCCAGTCCCTTGTCTCTCTCATGGCATTACACTGGGTCTAGTAGATCAAGTCAGTGTCAGAAAAGGGCCTCTGCGTGCCCACTAGTGGCAAATGCACAGTACTCTTCATGGAGGTAAGTATGATGTCACATAAATCTTGAAGTACAGCCTGGATGGAGAAAATTATCTACTGCTTCTGCTCTGGATTAGAGCTGTTCTGCAGCTTCTGAACCAATCATAACAGCACCCCTTTGCCTTCCACATTTAGCTGCTAATTATCCCTCTTTCTAGGGATTGATGTTTACCTTCTGGTTCTTGCATGAAGTTTGGCAGAAACAGAACCAAAGATACATATAAATGTATGTATTAGTACATGTGCCACTCTGCAAAAATCTGCCAGCATTTCTGTCAACAGTTTGCATTTCATGAGTTTGCTACTAAAGTATTTGTTTTAGTAAGATGAATAAAGTGTGTATTGTTTTAGCATAGAATTCTATGGCTGCTAACAAAGCTGAGACACCACAGTCTCTGATTTCTGGTACCTCGGGGCCATTGCTTGCAGCAGCTGAGTGAAAAGATCTGTGTGAAATGTACAGTGTGGCTAGCCAAGTGTGAAAGGGAAAAATTGCTGTGGCAGCAAATTGCACTTCCTTCTACGTGCTGTGAGAAATGTGGGCAGGAAAAAAAAAATGACATCCCTTTGTCAGTTTATGGCAGGCCATTGAAAGCCGGGGAGAGGAGATACAATTTTAAACTGATAGCTTTGTCTTGTCTGACTCCATGAATGTGACCCAGCTGCTGGTTATTGAGGTATTGCCAGGAATGGCTGGGAAAAGACAATCTGCTATAGATAACTAGAACTAGAGGCAGAGGATGTGTGGAAAACAGAAAACAGAGAGGATATTCAGCATTTAAACTAAATTTTATGAATTCTCATATATATTGTTAATTTTGTTATGCATGGAACAGATTGTGAGTGCTTTTCTGGAAAAGTAATCAGGTTGACTAGAGAGTGTGGCCCATCATTAAGGAAATAATTGTGATTGCCTTTACATGGCTGTCAAATAATTTGACAGCTGGCCTAAGGCTGACCTAGTCACTCCTCACTGATCAATGGAGAGAGGCAGCGCATTCAGGAGATGATTCATACGTCATCTCTAAGACATTTGTTTTGTAATGGGGTGAATCCTGGGCTTGAAAGGTAGTTCTTTTTTTCCCAGACTACAGAAGAAACCAAAAGGGACTTACACATGACACCAATTTAGGTGTGAGGTGGGATGAACCCTCTACTAATTTGGAGGCAGAAGCAAGTGAGAAGAAGCCCCCTGAAGAAAAGCGCAGCATTTGTGGTGCAAACTCCCTCCTCTGGGCTTTCTTCTGCACATGGAGGGTAAAAGGAATAGGCATGACAGTCTTGAGACCCATGACCTTTCATGTCAACTGACCTGCATGTGCTTGACATCTCTCGTCCCCACTGCCCTCTACCCACAGACTCCAATTTACTTTTGTTTCAGTCCATTTTTATTGTGTTAAATGATCTGATGAACGCAAGGATCTACTCATAAAACTAGGGGCAGGAACAAGCCCTTCTCTGGGCCTGATTGCACCCAGGTCCCTGTGTGAACTATTTGGCAGCATTATCCATGAACTGTGTCTGGTTGGGCTGTGGCTGGTGGATGCAGGCCCTGAGGGCCTCCTTCCTCACAGCTGTCACAACATGTGTGATATACCCCGTGCTCTGTGGGATTCACATTCTCTGAACCTGAGAGAAGCAGAGAAGAGAATGATCAAAACAATTCTTATCACATTTGCTGCTCCTGTGTTGTGCCAAAGTAGAATGCAGTATGGAGATTGTTTACCCAGATGATGGTGTTTTGGTTCCTTGGCCTGTCAAGGCCTAGCGCGTGTCCAGAATGTCGGTCAGGAGACAGACACAAGATTTTGTTCACTTGAGTGCTTGTGCAGACTCAGTTTAGATGTAGTGTAATATAGTATAGAATAATATAGTATAATAAAGTAATTAATTAGCCTTCTGATACCCATGGAGTCAGATGCATCATTCTTCCCAGACGCCAGGCCAAAAATATCACCGATAGTGGTCCACTCTCACCTGTCCCTCAGAGCCAGCTCAAGCCCCTTAAGCAGCTCTTGCCACAGCTCTCTCTGCAATGAAGCACCCTGGGTTATGTGGGTCACAAGCTCAACACGACTCACTGACATGGCAGGATTGCAAAACCAACAATGTTCTGGGAAGTTTTAATAACAGGACCACACCTAAGCCAAAGAAGATAATTTTTGGGGTCTGTTTGGCACTGTGTTTTTCTTCCACATTTGGAATAGAGAGCCAGATTTTGGGCACTGTGTTTTTAAAAGAATGAAAAACTAGAGAGAGCAGAGAGAAAAGTTGACAGGCAGTTCAGAAACCCTGAGCTGTGAGAAAGGATAGATGGAATTTAGACTGAAAAAGAAGAGGAAATTGAGAAAAGGGAAATTGTAGGAATCTGCTGACTATGTTTTCAGTTTTCATGAAACTGATTCAACTGGCTTTGTACTACTGTGGGCACAAAGTTAAGAAATAATTTAGTTTGTAACCAGATTTGGATTAGCAATTAGAAAAAATGTCAGGTTGGAAGGACAGTGAAGTAGCATGAGGGAAAGCTGCTTGTGATTACTACAGAATCACCTTAACTGGCAGCTGTTAATAAATAAGCATCTGTCAGGAATAGTGTGATTGACATTATTCTGTGCTGATGCTGGAGCACAGGGTAAATGATACCAGAAAATCCCTTCCAGCTATAGATCTCTAGTCTTGTTAATGCTGTTAAACTTCAGGAAAACCTGTATTTACTTTGCTCAGATGGAGTGACAGCTAGACATGACCTTTCCCATCAATTTAATATGCCTAGCCTTCTTTTCCCCCCTAGAGCTGGCATGCCTCGGCTGCCTCTGGATGTGCAAATTGCAGTGGTGGCAGGAAGCCCCTTGTGCTTACCTATGAACCTGTGAGTGCCTCTCTTGGACAGTGACTGTGCTGCCTTAGTCCATCCATTTCTCACTTCCATCCCAGACCACTGCACTCATTCTCATCAGAACAAAGGTAATCTGAGCTAATTCAGAAGTGTGCACTCATACTCTGTTTTGTGTCGTACACAGATCACAGCATGGGGTTTAAGCACTGTATTGCTTTGTCTCAGTAAAGAGACAGTAAGAACCAAATGCAGTTAACTATTTAAATGTTTGTATTACATTTATTTTTAGAGTACAGACCATAGAATGTCAGGTCCTGTGAAAGATACATTCCTCACAGAACTATGCGTGCCAGGTAGGAAGCACAGGGGCAGGAGTTTATACTTTATTGTAAAGTGCTTAAGAAGTTCATAATTTGCCCAGAAATCTGAAAGTCAAAAATTAGCTTTTTCTATCTGATGCAGAAACAGAAGAGAGGGGCAGTGGGGGAAGTTACTAATGTTGAGTGTACATTAACAAGAGGAAGATGCAATGGAGCCTTAAGAATGGAACATTTCATTTCATATGTTCCAATTTATTTGCTTAATCCAGCTCTTCGCTAGAGAGACATGCCTCCAACACAGAATGTATATATCAGAATTCAGTATTAAAAAGGATCTTATATCTCACCTCCTGAGGCGTTTATAATTGTCAGTCATCCTGCAGATTTTACAGCTGATAGGAAAAAGAGAACAGTTTATTTTCTTACTGTGTCTTGAAGGTTTTATGTGCCTAGACTCATTAAACAATGACCTTGTCAGATAAGAGCTGAAAAACGAAGCAGATCTAGCAGTCCTGCTGTATGGTATTTTAAACAGTAAGCTGTAATATGTAATAACCCAAATACACAGACTTCCAAGTGGCAGGAGAGATAAGTAATGGAATAACTAGAAGTACATCTGGTAGGATAGTTTCTTCCCTTTCTGTCATCTGTAAGGAATGTTCCCAAGACAATAAATTTAGGATTCAGCTGGAAAAATGGTAATTGTTTTCCACTCCTGTCATCAGGAAACTGAAGACAGAGCAAAGTACTTAACTCATCACAACCACAGATTGAATGTGTAGCATTCCCCACACCCCTCATACCCCCAGATTGTTTGCTTAGTGTTTGCATTCAGGGAATTTAACACTTTAGGATAAGTATATGGACTGTACAGGCAACCTGAATGTTCATGAGTGTAAAAAAATTACAGAATTATTACCTAGGGTTGACTGTAACCGCATGTTACGTTCTATGCCCTTTATTTCACTCAACAAGATTACAGCTGACAAAAAATTAGGACTGAGAGGGGGGTATTCAAAGTTCGGGAGTAACTTTCCAGCTATAATAGTTCAGATTCTGGCAAATTCCATCAAATATTTCAAGGAAAGAGAAACTCCTTTCCTCTCTGTGGAAACACTGAGGTTCAGTTGCCTAATAAGAAGCATCTGTTGTCTTCTTACACACTAAGCAGACTCCAGATGCTGTTGCAAAAGGGCTTAGAACACCTGTAAGTCATTTCAGAATTTTCTTTTTTTTTCAATTTAATTTAATTTAATTTAATTTCACTTCATTCCTTGATTTCTTACTTCATGAAGAATTTTAATTTCATGAAAGGAAATGAAATCTTGAGATTTCCATGAGTATACTTTCACTAGCTTTCGGTTTATTCCATTCCATTCCATTCCATTCCATTCCATTCCATTCCATTCCACTTCTCCTAAGAATTTTCTTTTTTCCCCAGTTTCATTGTTTTTCATTCTGTTTCCTTTCCTGCCTTTTCATTACACTTCATTTCTTGATTTGTCCTTTCATTTCCTTTCATTAAATTAATATTCTTCATTTCATTTTCTTTCATGAAATGAAATATCAACATTTTCATGAGTATCATTTCCTTAAAGTTAGGGTCATTACACTGCACTTCATTCCATTCCATTAAAAAAAAAAAAAAAAAAACAAAACAAAAAACTTCTGAGAATTTTCTTTCTAATTTTCTATTTTCTTTCTTTTTTTTTTCATTTCCATTCCATTCCATTCCATTCCATTCCATTCCATTCCATTCCATTCCATTCCATTCCATTTCCTCTCCTGTCTTTTCATTTCACTTCATTCCTTCTTTTCTCATCTCATTTCCTTTCATGAAATGAAAAATTTTCATTAAAAAATACATGAAATTTTGAGACTTTCATTAGTATAATTTCATAGAGGTTTGGGTCATTTCCCTAAACTTCCATACGTTCCATTGTGTTTAATTGCTTTAATTTCAGAATTTTCATTTTTTTCAGTTTCATTTAATTACTTTCTATTTCCTTTCCTCTCTTTTTATTTCATTTAATTTCATTTCATTTATTGATTTCTCATTTTATTTCCTCTTGTGAAAATTCTTTGTTTGTATGAAAGCAAATGATATCTCAGGATTTCCGTGAGTATAATTTCATTAAGTTTCTGTTCATTTCACTGCACTTCCGTTAATTCCTTCCATTTAATTGTTGTCACTTCATTCCAGAACTTTCTTTTGTTCACATCACACTAACCTTTAAACAAGGTTGGGGCTGCAGCTGAGATGCCCAGCCCCATGCATGGCCCTTATCTGAAAAGTTTGGAGGCAGAACTGTTATTTAAAAAGTCAAATCTCTAAGGAGAGACAAGGTAAATAATTATCTTAACCATGAGCTTTATTTTGAAAAAATACAGTGGTCTGAGAAATAATTTCATATTATGTCACTCTAAATCCTAAAACCACATTACAACACTGTAAAGCTGACTGGCATTTAACTGTAATGGACCTGTAACACTAAGATGAATTTATTTGAAGAAATACTAGAAATGCCAGGACAATTAATGTAGTTACAATGGTCTCTACTCTCTTGCTAAGCCCCATAGTCCTCCCTGCTGACTTTTTCTCCAAAATAAATGTTAGCAATAATAGAGGCTAATATCACCTTACAAAGCTGTAAGATCATATATCATCAGAAATGGAAATTCTTTTCCAATGAAAATAGAAAAAGATTTTCACATTCTCAAATGTCTTAGCTTTTGGCATGTGGAATAAAACCAACCCTTTTTGAAAAGTAAAGCATTATTTTATGGAAAACTTATGCTCCTTCAGAGCCTAGGAGCTACAAAATGATACTTTCTTTAAATAATTGCAACTCTTAAAACAATAATGCAACTCATATGTTTTCTAAACCAAATTTAATTAGTTTTCATAAATATCTCAACAAAAGCAATACATCTTTCTAGGAAGCAAACATATGATATGAAAACCCACAATTTTTTTCAGTGTCTCTCCACTGTAGATGAGAACAGTCAATAAGAGTTGAAAAACATTCCAGAGGTAGGAAAATGTGTTATGACAGAATGAGTTGCACACAGGAATCCTGCAGCCAGTGTCAGTGCTGTTACAGTGCTGTGCCAGTACTGCTCTGTCAGGAGCAGAAGGTAATTACTACATAAAAATAATAAAAGTTGTCAGATGTGTTCAAATTATAGATTAATTCTATGGAAAATCTTTACTTAAAAAATAGAAAACAAAGTTTGAAGATCTTGGGAAATAATTTGAAGGTCCTTTAAGCCTCTCTAACTCTGATTTTCGTGCACATGAACATATTTACTGTTCCTCCTGTGCAGGAGGACTCCTCAAGAACATGGGCTTTTTCTGTATGTCTCTTAATCACTTCATTTATTCATAAGCCCTGCAGCTAGAAGGAGTCATTGCAGATCATCTTGTCTTACTCTGGCATGGTAGAGGCAGCTGGATTTCACTAATCAAGCCCACCACTTCTCACCAGTAGAAAGATACCCAGCCTGGCTTTTGGAATGGCAAATGCCAAGGGATCCACAGGCCAGCATTCTCCTGTTTCCCTGAAATCCTCAAGGTAAACCCAAGGGCTCTGGCCCCAAAAAAGAAGTACCTGTGTGGAGTGGGTGGGAATTATTCTCTCAATGTCCCTGTTAGTGAAAGGAAGCTTCATTTATTGGGACAGGATTTTTAAAATTTACATGCAGAAGCCTAGAATGAAATCTACAGAGTTGGATAAGAGTAGACCATTAAAAGTTCAAAAAGAATGAAAACTCCTTTTCAAACTTTTCCATTTTGACAATATTTACTTCAGATCACAGAAGTCATGTCAGAAAACCAAGTATTTTTTTTCTGTCAGAGAATCTCAAATCACACAGCAGTGCCAAATGAACAGAAAATAATAATAATTTTTGTGTCCTTTTCTTGGCTCAGTTCATTGTAAAACACATTTCAGCCAAATTACAGAAAGCCCCCTGAGCAGCTTATGAATCTGCTAAATTTTAGGCCCAAGGAAGGGGGAAAAGTTTAAGAGACATCTACAGCTAATCCCTCCTATTAGAGAGAGTTTGATTGCTGCACCAGTAGGTATCAACTTGCTTTAATAGGACCCTAATTCTGTACTGTGGGAAAGGATGGCCAAGACAGTCAAAGAGATTTCAAATTCATTCAAATTTGAAGGGCAAATTTTAAAAAATCAATTGTCTTTATTTTATGGTGTAATGGATTACTGCAGTACTTTGTGAAACACCTGAATTTATCAATGTAAATTCAGACACTTTAAAAAGATCTGTTAACTTTGTAACCATTCTGAAAGCAAGGTTTTAAACACTAATAGGAATTAACATCCTCCTGACAATATGAGAACTGTGCTGCTGGCTACACATTAAAGGAAAAATTTTGTTCTCATGTGAACTAAGGCTCTACAACTCCAGAGCAGTCAGCAGAGATCTCAGGATCTACTGTGAAAAAGAGGGTAGAGCCTGGTTGTGAATCAGTTCATTGCTTTCTGCTCTGCATGTGCAGAAATCATAAAGAGGAGCCTTTAGATGATTTTAACTGAACACTTGATAAAGAGATAAGTCTGTTCTAAGATACTGGTTACATTTGTAAGGGAAAAGAATAATAGAAAGAAAATGATCTTATGGAAAGACAAGTGAAGTTATATAGAAATCCACATTATAACTATTAAATAAAAATAATATTTAAACTTATTGAGACTGAAGCTGCATAAATACTGGAGCAGAGTGAAAGGTACTATCATGAAGGAGTTACAGAGATTTCAGAAAACAACTGCACAGTTGTGAAAGTTCATATCTAAACTTGCTATCTTGATACTGTCCAGCACAAATATACAGCAAGTATTGGGAGGACAAAAAAGGAATCCATTACAAGCATTATTCCTCTTTTTTGAAAAAAAAAACTCTGCTGTGACATAATCTGTTAACTTTTAGCATTTGGTACCTTTAAATCAGAATAAGAAGGTAATGCAATCCACCAAGAAACTCAGCTAACAACCTTCCAGCAACTCACTACCAATATTGGAAAAAAAAAAAGAAAAAAAAAGAAGGCAGCCGAGTTAAACTGAAACACTGACAAAACTGAGTTCCCAGTAATATGAAAAAGGAGAGCCAAAGTGATATTCCAGATGGAGATTATTTGGATTTACAGCAGTGAACTGTGTAAAACTAAAGAAATTGTAATAAAGAATGAAAATCAATCTGACTGTTAAACAGAAGGGATAAGAAACAGTGCCACTGAAAGATGGGTGTGTTAGTCAGCAATGTGAAATGGGATATCTTTGCAATAGATTGGCTCCAGAGCTGACAATCCTGCAACATGTCAATTCTTTTGAAAGTAAAACCAGCAACTCCTATAAATACCAGATAATTTGTAGTGAGTTATGAAAACGACTTGCCCATGCACTATTACTTTACAACAGGGAACAGAGAAGGGGTGAAATAACTCTCTGCATCCCTCCTTGGCTCCACAGGCTGGATTTGCAGTACTGGCTCTGGAAGTCTCCTGCTGTAGCAGCAGAGGCTGATAGAGGCCCCCATGTCTCAGGGAAATGGATGCTGCCACACCTTTGCACCTGAGCCCGGAGCCCTGAAGCTCAGTGACAGGATCCAGTGTGCATTCACCAATTTCCTCTTCGCTCTTCAAGGTGCTGAAGTAAGGAATAAAGAAGATACCTGGGGTGAGACAGTTTGAAATGGACTCCCTGCTGCCATCACATCTACCAGTCAGGGTCTCAGTGCAGATCAGACAGCCTCCCTCCACTGGGAGAGCAGCACAGCTGGGAAGAGGATCCCAGGCACTGACCTGCCATACTCAAGGGCATCAAGGTATCTGAATCTTTCTTCAGGCTGGAAAAGTAAATTTTAAATGTATTTTATTTTTCATTGTGATGTTAGGCTAAATATATCAAGGGCATCAAGGTATCTGAATCTTTCTTCAGGCTGGAAAAGTAAATTATAAATGTATTTTATTTCATTGTGATGTTAGGCTAAATATAGCATTGACACTTACAGGCTTCTTCACAGCTCAGTTTCCAGTTTGCTCTCACGTTTATCTGGTATCTTTATTAGAAATCACCTCAACCCCACACAGCTCCAGCTGAATTCTGCACTGCACTCACAGACAGCCCTTGGCCATATTAAATGTTTAACCTGGGGTGTGGCAGAACCTTTGCCCTGCTGAGGACTGAAAGCCTTCTGATCACCTTTAACAGGGCACAACTTGACACACATTTTTACATTATCCAATAGTAACCAGAAAAATAAATAAAACATGTTGGCAAGCAGCCTGAAATAAAATCACAAGTCACACTGAGGCCTGACTCCTATCTCACCTTCTCTTGTTGTTTCTTTCTGTCTCATTTAAAGCATTTTAAAATCTTATTCTTCCTCAAAGCATCCATTTAAGGCTGAGATCAGAGAGTAAAAGCCTTAGGCCTGAAATGCTTTCTTTTCTCCCATTGCCTAGAGATGCACAGCATCAGCTGGAAGAAGCCTTGTCCTTCTGGACACAACCCACAATCTTGAACTCCAAAATTTGGCTTCTGCTATTGCCACATCAGCCTCCATTTGCCGGGCCATTGCTGTTGTTTGCTGTTTCTGTTTTAGTTCATTCACCCACTTTTCACTCTTCCTGTGCATCCTGGTTTTTACTCCCACCTTCCTCTCCCCAGCTTTCTTCCTACACTGTTGCTCTTTCCTTTCTTCACCTTTGTAAACTCCATGTCTTGCTGCATCAACCTCTAAAACCCAACAGCAATATCTTCTAGAACAGGGTTTTGACCTCTCTCTTCATGCTCATGTGCAAACAGCCTTTATGTGACTCTTATTTATGAAATACATGCTTAATATAGCAGTAGATGGTTAGTTATCTTCCTGCATCAGGTTGAGTGGGGAGATAATTTATTCACACAAGTCTCTGGAAAGGACTTGTATTGGAGCAGTGGTTGGTTCCCTACTCTGTTGTTGCTTGGTACCATGTTCAGGATCTTTCCATGAAAGAAAGGACAAATTAGACCAGCTCTGTCCCACAGGTAAAAGCAGCAAAAGTAATAAAAAAACCCTAAAGAAAATAAAACAAAGCCAAAACAAAACAAAAAAACCACCAACCAACCCACCAACAAAACAAACCATGCAAAAGAGAGCAAGCAAGAAAAAATCCTTCAGACAGAAATCAAGGTTAAAGGTTTAGCAGTCAGAACAGTATCAAAGAGGAGAACTTTATATGACAAATATCACATGATAAATGGGAAAAAGGTGAAGCCAGATGTCAGTGAATCTTCAGAAGTAACATGTGTTGGCTCCCTGTACAACTCCTAGGGAAGGAAGTACTTATATTTAAAGCCTTCTGTTTCTATATTGTTTCTTAAGTCATACTTACTGCTTGTGGAATAAGTGGAACAGTGATCTACACCTGTTATATCTAAATCTCTTACCCTGTTTGAAGTATACCAGAGCAGAACATCTATTTGACATTTTAAATTAATGAGACAGTTGTGTACTGTCTTTAACTGTGCCACTGTCAATCAGCTCAATTTTGTTTAATACACTGTGCTCACAAAATGTGTGAAATGTTTTCTAGATAGAATGGGAGTGTAATCCTGACCTTTAAAAAAGGGTAAAATTTAGATAGCTCATTCTCGCTCTTGGCATATTTTACTGTTAAGACATATTTAGCACAGTCTTAAAATTGAAACTCTCATCAGAGCTAACATAGAATGGAAAGTAAAAGTCAGTAAGAATGTCCCTAAATTAAACTGTATCAGTCTTTCCCACAGTTCCTGTGATATGTTCCAAATGGATGGCAGTCAGATGGTAATTATAAATCACTGATTTCAGTTTTCTAACTTGAGCATGGTCCAAGATAGACAGTGAACACCTCTGAAATAGCTTATACTGTCACCTCAAAGACTTCAGGAAGATGTTAGGTTTGCTGTTGTTCTGTAGGACTTACATGGCAAAATCTGAAAAGTGTCTTCTCACATGAGCTTTTTTTACCCCTTTGCAATTTGAGGAGGTGTTGGGCAGCAGCAGTGACTCTGGAATAATCTTCTGTGAACTCAGGAAGATGGTGCTATACTGTGTCATTCCTAAGTCACATTTGATTATTTTTTTTTCAGGAACAGCACTAGAAATTTTTAAAAAAATGAAAGTTATTGGCATTCATGGTGGGGAGCAGGGGGCATCCTGCTGAGTGGATTTTAAACAATTTTTTGGATCAAATTCTATCTGTCACTAACTCACAGAAATATATTAATAGTGCTCAAAGGATCATTTATTGCACCCTTGATTCGTGAAAAATATAGACTGATATAAGTTTCCTACTTGCAGTTTCCTCTTCCACAGCTCACAGGATCTTGTGAAATGTTCCAGCAGATTTGGGCTGGAGTAGTACTAGAACAGCTATAGAAAGTGTTGGATACACAAAAATGGAGCAATAGAGACTCTTCCAAAAGCAAGCTTGAGAACACATAAATATATTTCAAACAAAAGTTCTGAACCTGGTGAAATTTGTGCAGAGGCTTAACATTTGACTTAGTGACTAACTCTATTTAAATCAATGAGGCTTTTCACAGCATGTAAAACTTGACACATACACAAGGCTTTACAGGATGAGGGCCAAATATTTTTTTAAGAGTGTGACTTGCTTGGAGACATTCCAGAGGAATAAAACCATGTGGAGCTCTCTATAAAATTGTTGGCACCATTCTGCTTATTAAATAGACATGAATTCACTCAAACAAAATAAGGTCTAGACATTTATATCAAGTATGTGGAAGTTTATGCCTATTCCTAAATTTAAAAAAAAGCGATAATGCTTCTAGATTTGTAGGTTGGGTTAAATTCTTATAAATATTCATTTAAAGTTTTATAAGCTTCCCTTTCTTACCTATTTTAGTATTTTACCTAATATTCCTCTATCAGGCTAAGTTTGCTCTGTGAGCCAGTAAATTGCTGTAAGTTTCAAGCTGACATGGAAACTAATTTCTATTATTTACTTTATTAACTTTGATGTGGCAAAACATAAAACTTCCTGTCTTACCTCAAGTTAATTCCATGCTGAGACAAGAATTTGTCTGCTGTTCAATTTGAACTTGTATACTGAAGAGCAATATATTCATTTCAGGAACAGAGTCTAATTTTAGATCCATATTGAAGGTGTGATGAAAAGGCAAATGCTGGGAGTGTCAGTAGGACTCTTCAAGAGCAAGCCCAATATAGTTCTGGAAATCTGTAATGATTGTGAGATTAAAGAAATCATAGAATAGAGTTTACTGATCTAAGTGGAACCTGTTACATACCTGAAATTATTTACCCCCCAGCTGCCATCATGCCTCAAACTACTTCAGATAAATGTGTCAGCATTATAGCCCTTCAAGAAAACAGAAATAGTCATTTGGCCCACTGGGCGCTGGACTGCTGGTGGGGAGCTGCTGCCAGCACTTTAAATAAGAGGTCAGGGAGGCACGTGGAACATCTGGCAACAGCAGCTACTTTTTTTAATCACACAGGCCACAGGTCACATTGTACCGCAGCTCACAAAATCAGTCACTTTTAGCAAAGCAGGTTTAGTTGACCTCAAGTTGTCTTGAGTTCAGATTCAAAAACTTCTGCAGATGTAGGCAGGAACCCAGCAGGATCTTCACAAGCCCCCAGGTGCTTGCTTCCAGTTGGTTTCTCACTAGGACTGTCTTTGTAGGAATACTTTAAAAACAGTTCAAAAATACGGCATTAGGTGTCTTAAGGCACACTGCTTCAGGCTGCAGACAGCCAGATGCTGCCTTTTGGGTAATTGGTTTTCAACTACAGCCAGGGCAGCTGTCCCATATCCATACCAAAATCCTCTAGTCCTCCCAGTCTGGGAATGCAGGAGACCTGGGTGGGTTAATAGGGAGAATTGCTGCATCAACCAGGTACATATTAGTGAGCAGAATTTCACAGAATGTCTTGGAAGTCTTCTTCTGTGACAATCCCTGTAAGTTTTTCAACAGGTATAGCACCCCATATACAGGGAAAAGAATAGTTTCTGCACCAGCTGGGCTGGGCTTGATGCTTCAAAATCATCCTTGAAACAAGGATTCTTTCCCTTCTATAGGCATACTTTCCAGAGCAATTTCTGCATTCCTATTTTTAAAAGTTGCACATTTTAAGATATGGGAACACATGCTCTTTGCAAGATAATCTCCAGCTTCTTCCCTACTCCATATTGTCACACTGCTCAAAAGCAATGTTAATGCATTGCTGCAAAGCCTGTTATAGAAATGTATATAATCTATATGATGACTTGCCTGAGAAAAAACGGGGAATATTGTCAAGAAAGGTAATTGCATTTTCAAGGTTTCATAGTGTTTAGAGGTAGAAGTATTAAATCCAGAGCAATGTCCTTGGAAACTAGACAGCAAATACAAGGATCAGCAGAGTAGCACTAGATGGCACTGCAGTAACTTTCACTCAAACAGCAGAGGCCGAGCCCAGGGAATGATGGACTCAGGTCCAGCTCTGAATGGGAAGCTCAGATTTACTGTCCAAATTTTACTTGAGTGGCCTAGGGAGACTCTGAGGCATATGAGGTGTAGCAGTCTTTCCAAGGATTAAAATACAGAGACTTCAGTTGGTTGAAAAGTGATATAATACAGATGATGAAGAGTGGAAAGCTACCTGAATATTTTAATTTCACAAAGTGAGACCACAAGGTACCTGAAAACCTGTTTTGTTCAACTGAATCAAAGGTAAACATATCCAGATTCAGTATATCAAAAAGCATCTCACTCAAAAGCACACCAGAAGTGTTAAGTGTCATTTGGGCAATCAGTGAGTTCTTTGTCTGCAGGTACAAACTGCCTGTTTATAATTACAGTGGTTTGTGCTTAAAAGTGAAAACTTGACATCCTTGACCAAAATCACCTGGATTTTGGGACTAACCTCATAGTTCACATTTCCTGTCACACAAAGTTAAATGCTGGCTGTTGCCAATTTCTATTAATGTTTCCCACAGGTGCTAGCTAACATCAAAGCTTAATACATATTTTGTTCCTATAACAGTCAATATAGCTTGTTATCTCTAGCACACTGATTTGAGAGCTTTTAGAATTTTGCAGAGGTACAGTCTTTACACAGGCAGAACAGAGTGATTCTGTAGCTTACATTATCAAATACATATAGGAGGAAAATAGAGCCTGTCAAGAAAGTCATACTCATTCTTGTAGGCTGAACCACTTTAAACTAAATTCATACATTTGTGGCATTGAGAAAAAACATGGTCTCAGATTTGAATTCTAAATCTATAGAACCAGATTTATAAATCTTGAAATTCCTTTAAAAGTAATATCCAAGTGCAGAATATTCACTGCAACAGCACTACAAGTTATTTTTACAATACAATTATTTTTCTATTATGCATTTCTGTGAGTTATATTTTGCTTTCTGATATGCTCCAAGTTCAAATCCTCAAGGGTAATTATTATCTATTTCACTGGAATCAGTGGGAGTTAGATATTTCAAAGATAGGAAACTCTGACATTTAAATTTTAAGGCAAGTTCAATATGAATGTTTGAGTTTCTTCAAGTAAATCTTGTTCTAGTCATACAGCTACATATACTTTAGGGATATTGCCAGCTAAAAGTCCATTTACTTGTCAGTCAAAACCAAACAAAAAAAAAAAACAAACCCCACTAGTTTGTAGTTTGTTCCTTTACAACAAGAATGGTCTTTATCAATGGAAATAGCCTGACTGGAGACAATACAATCACCTAGGTAAATAAGCACTGGAACCAGTAGTATTTGACCATAAGCTGTGCTCTCACCCAGCCACTGTGTGAAGGTTAATTCAACGGGCTTTCATCCTAAAAATGGTGACAAGGGCTAAGAGCATAAAAATCTAGCATTGCACCCTTGCTTCAAACTGTCAACATTTAAACAGCATCATTTGGTAATAAATGAGATGCCCCTTGTTCTGGAATTGGACTGTTTGCCCATGCAAGGCTAAACCTGTGGTAAAGATGAGAGACATATGATTTCCAAAAACACTTTAAACTGCCTCTTTCAGTCATGAGACATTGCTCTTTGAAACAATTCCTGTGTGGTTCTGAGCACATCCTGAGAAAATGTTCTGGTTGTCCTACTTCTTCTAATGTGTTCTCTAATAAGGGCTCCTTTTAATCTGTGCTTTAAATCTCCTTTAATCTGGTCATGGTTTCACACTTTGAGATGTTTCCCTGAGGCCTCCTCTCACCTCAGAAGAGGCTTGAAAACAACCATAACTTGCTGCTTGTTTTCTCAGACATCTGTGACTCTGTTTCTGCAGTCCATGTGGGTCCTGACAGACATCCTAGATGCAAGAATGGTCTGTGTAGGTGCTAATGAAGCATGGCACTCTCAGAATTACTTGGTGAAGGTCTGGTGAGACATGCAGTTAGTTGTTCCCATTCTGCAACCTGTGTGACTTAACCAAAGTCAATCCCAAGAACCCATTTGAAATCCAAAATGGCATCTGGAAAAGGTCCCTAACAATGTGGTATGCCTGTGGGAAACAACAACAGTGCCCCAAAGCTCACTGTTTTCTTTGTCACCACACCAGAACAGGGTGACATGGAGGTGAAAGAGCAAGGCCAGCTCCAGTGGAGGTGGATCATTGCCCAGCTGTGCAGGCTTGGGAAGAGCATTATGCTTGAAAGGTGTGCTTAGTGCATTGCTAATGACATTGGCAAACCACTCTGGGTCTGTGTGTGTCTGAGGCAGGAGATCCAGAAGTTGTCTTACCTGGCTCTATCACCAGGTATCTAACTCAGCTAAACTAAACCAATGCTCTCTTAGTGGCAATGGCAAGGTAGGTAGGCTAATAAATATATTCTGTTCTAACCTAGGAGAAAAAGATTAAAAAACTATTTTAGAAGGCTATTAGCTACTATTTACATGTTAGCTGAACATGTGATAAAAGTTTCCCCTAATTTAAAAAATAAGTCAAACAATCATTAAATATGTTCAAAATATAACACATTTAAGATAATCTAATTCCCTTCTAGGTTTAATATTCACATATAAAACTTTCCTGACTTCTTCAGTTTGTTTACATCCTGAATTTTGTCCCTCTTAATTTCCAACCTAGCCTGTTCCACTCCTCCTGAGACAGCCTGGGCTACCTGGGGATCACCATAGTGCTGCTGGTCTTATTGTGGTGCTTGGAGTGTTTAGTTGCCTTCAGAAATCACATTAGTAGCCACTAACACCAACCACTACTGATTATCATCAGATTTTTATGAAAGTGAAATATCTAAATCCTAAATCCTATATTGCTGATCTTCAGTGCTTTGAAAACACAGAACAAGTTCAAACTTTGCTGTGCGGAAATCTCCAAGTGGAGTGAAGCCACCAACCAGAATGTCTCCCAAACTACCTTGTGGTAGGCACTGCCTCAGAAGAATACAACCTGCACAGATATTCTTGGGGACTGTGCAGCTGCTTTGATTTATACTCAAATTATGCTGAAAATCAAGTGACCTGGAGAACAAAGAGATTTTTTAAAGCTATTTTGTAGATTGTTTGGTAAAAAACCTTGGTTGGTGTAACACAACCCTGTTGATGCTGGTGTCAGGTGTCACACACAATTTTGCTTCACCTCTCTCCAACTAATGGCGATTTCTGCAGATTAAAATTGCTCTTATAAGTGCTGAAAACCAGTCTTCTGTGTTGAATCATGGAAGGCATGGTCTGCCAATCCTGCAGTACAGTGGACAGCCAGAGGGACAAAGCACTGAAAATACAAGCCTGGCATGCATCTGGGTGGTGTTAATTTGGCTTCAACCCAACCTCTTCCTACTGTTGCCATAGCCTGAAAAATTGTGCAAATGCATTGCTGCTGAAGAAAGGAAGGAAAATGAAACAAGTGCAATGAACAGAACCACTGTCTCACATTTGTATTCTGCCCTGGTGAAGTAAACCAGATCCTTCAGACTAAACGAAGGTCTCCTCAGGAATACAGTTGCTTGAATAGGAATGGCTCTAATCTCAGCAGTACCACAAATCCCCTTTGAGAAAAGGAATTTTGGGACTCTTTAAATTTTTAATCGTTCCTCATTTTCCATGAAACAGCACTGTGCCTCAAGCACTCTAATAACATTCCTGGCTTGCTCTGCTGTAACAATCTGTAAAAACTCATCCAGTCAGATGATTTGGAGTTTAATATCAAATTGCATTGGAGAACATTCATGGTTGGAAGTGCATAATAATATGTTTTATTATTGCTGTAAAAAAAAAAGAAAGAAAAGCTATAAGAGAAATGGTTTGCTTTCATCCATTGGGGAGCTCTCCTTTGTTATTACATTCTGTGCAATGATAATTAATGATCCCACAACCAGCACTAAAAGAAAAAATGTTCCCTGGCTAAAATTTTCAAAAGTAACTACTGATTTGAGGTTTCTTTGCTTTTATGTATTCAGTTTGAAATACCTTGAAGACAGACCTGGTTTTCAGAAAATGTTAAGCACTGATTTTCTGCAGATGGTCAAGCTCCCTCTCAAAACCTTCAGACCCTGTCATTTTAAGACCACAGTAGATAATGTTTACTGGTGACAAAAGTATGCCAATTCAAGAATTAGTAACAGAGCACCAGATTAGATCACAAATAAATCCATTTCAAAGGAAGGCATTTTTAAATTATACCTTCTTTGCACCTGCAAGAACAGACTTCTCAACTCTTGGGATGATTGGAAGTAACTTAATGAACAAACAAACAAGCAAAAGAGGGTAGGCTAGGGACCGGTTCTAGCAGTTGCTTTGTATTACTCAGTAAAAGAAAGATGAAGAATGCATACTACAGTCTTGGGTGGTGCTTGGACATGTCAGAGTACTTTTGAATGTCACTGCATGTGTTGTGCCTGCCTGAAGCTGTCCTGGAGCCTGGCTGTCCTTTTTCTGGCAGGAGGAGTCACTATTAACACCTATGCAAAGTGGGGAACCTGCAAACAAATCAGAAAGTTGATGTTTCAGCCTGGATGTCGATGCTTATTCAAAGTACAGAACAATGGAGAAAGGAGCATCATAGACGTTCTTATTTCATCCACCCAAATGACTCAGCTTCCAAAAAAAATCAGAAGGGCTTCTAGGTCTTTTCCCCAGCTCAGCTGCAGTGGAGGAGGCAGAGGAAAGCAAAGGACTGGAAAGCAAGTACCCAGCCCCTTCTGAGCTCTTCCTCCACCAAAGTGATTACTCTGGGGTATCCTGATTTCATGCCTCTCTATTTCCAGTTATGTTCAGTTAGCCCAGATTAAAAATACTTGGACTTGTATCATCCATCTTGGTCCACTCACTTTACCAGCTTTGCCTTTTCTTTGAAGGACAGTCCCTGGCAAGGGCAGGTGTGCTGAGTGTTCAGGTCAACATTTCAAAAATCTATTTTTCTTCTGATACCTGAGGTTCTTGCATTTTTAAGTGCAACCTTGCCTTTATTTAGGCAAGATAGAACTTCTGGTCCTGTAAAATTAACTTGAGCTTGTGAACAACCAGATCACCATGTTGTGATTGATTTTACATGCAAGCAAAGCTGCCAGAGGTCAGTGAAAGCAAAGCAGGGCAGCACTTGGTAGGTGAAGGTACTCAGCAGGCTGATTCTGCTGGCTGGCAGGCTGGCCTGCTGATGAGGGTTCTTCCATTCTTAATCCTGAAGCTGTGCCATGTTGGGATTATTTTTGTTAGATTAGACACCAGACAAGACCTTGCATTTGTTCTACTTTTCCTAGGATTGTCCACTTTTGCTTTGCAGAGGTCTCTGTCTCTATTGCAAGTCCCTGTTGCCAAATCTTGTGGTTTATCTAGTACATGCTCATCAGCCTTTTGCTTTGAGGTATCCTTTGCTGGCAGGAATTATCCACAGACACCAAGATTTCCTCAGCAGGGTAATGGAAGTGCTTATTGTTTTACTCCTGCTCTCTTTCCTTGCTATTATATTAGGTTTTCTATCACTAATTATCTTCTCTGCCTGGCTGAAGAAGAGAGTAGTGTTCATCTCACTCTGAAAAGAAAAAGACTGGAAGTAAGGAGGCAGCATCAAGTACTCACACTTCTGATGACTGCTCTGATTCCCATGGGCAATCTTCTGGCTTGGTGTGTCACCATGGCCTAGAAAAAGCACCCTAGTACAGGAAATTGCTACCACTGTAGCTGCACCTCAGTTCCACAGACACATGGATTTCTGTGCACAGATGCTGTGTCTGCAGAGAAGGCTGCTTGCCACATCAACCAGAACTGAAAAGTGCTCTTTTGCCTTGCTGCACTCCAATTCAGTTTTACAACCTCTGACACTGAGGTTTGGTACATGGCTGATGCTGTCAGGAGTGAGGGGAGAACAAGTACGTTGACTAACTTCATCAAACTTGTTAAGTTCCGTCTGGAATTAAAAGGTTTTATTTAAGGTCTATGCCTGCATCTGCTTTCTCAGAATTGCTCTAGGCTGCAGAGAGGATAAACTCTGGACAAGGGAGTGGGAGAGAGTGCTTGGGGCCAGAGCTGCAGAGGTTGCCAGGGTCAGACAATTTGCAACACAGAAGCAGCATCAGCCAGGGACACACAGAGCAGCAACGATCCAGCAGATCTGGGCTAAGGAGACATGGTTAGTGTGGCAGCCCAGGGCTGGCGAAGCAGCCCCGGTGGCCTATAGCACAGAAAGTGGGCAGTGTCACCCAGGAGTGGCAGACTGAGGGCACTGTGCACAGCATGCCCCGCAGCGCTGCATTGTTGGCAGCACACACCCCGGGCTGGCGGCATGCCTGGGAAATAAACACGGAAAGATGAAAGCAAGCCAGTGTGGGAGGTAGCAGCCAGCTCAGTTTCCAGCTTCTGATCACCTTCTTCCAAGTGGGGCTTCCTCACAGCATCCCCTTGTCCTCCTACAATGCACAGATCATTGCCCTCCATCAGGAAAATTAATTGCCTTGTGAAAGAAGGGGTTGCCCAGAAATTTCCCCAGGGAATTGCTTTTCATTCAAGGGTATGTGCACACCCTGAGAAAGGAGGTGATCTGCAATGAGCCAATAGGCTTATTGCAGCCTCATAGTTGGGAGCACCCACAATAGTCCATGGCTTTCTCATATCCTTCCCAGTCTTACTGACAGAGCTCTGCAGATGCCCAACACATTAGTACAGAAAAGGCACAGCAAGTTCCATCGTGCTTTGAGGGCTCAGAGCTGGTCCCTTACATCAATCTTCCTCACAAAATCAAAGTATGTCCTACAGCTCTGTGGGTCAGATTGGTGAAGCCTGGGCATGATAACCACCAGCTGCAGCCTCCATCCTGCTGAGCTCTGCCACAGCCTAGCTCTGCTGGTTCTAGGAATTTTTCTTCTTGTTTGTAGCATGTAGCAGCCTATTTTCTTTCTTTTCCTCTCTCCTATCATCAGATCATTAAAATGAAACAAAGTTATAAGTTCTTTGCCCCAGTAGCAGGCCAGAATGGCAGGCATTCTCATTAGATTAAAACTGTTGGCTGAACCTTAATCCTGACAAAAATGGTAACATCAAGAGGACCAGCTCTACAAATATAAAGAGATGTAACAAATTGGAGGGTTTATGTTACTAAAATGTTATACTTCTGAGAAGTTTTAGGTACCTCGCATAAAATTTTTTACTGCATACTGGAAATGAAAATGCTACAGTTTGCTACAGAATTGATTAAAAAATGAAACAGCCTATAAGTTGAGGTTAAAACTGACTTATGGAACTTTTATACAAGTGGAGTCAGTGTTTGATAACTGCATTAAAGACTGCTGTGGTTTAACTCCTGGTTCATCCTTTTTATATCTCTCCTTCAGGTATTTATACACATCTGTAAGATCCTCTTCTAAGCGTGGTCTTCTCCAGCCAGAACAGCCCCATCTCCTCCAGCCCCTCTTCACAGGAGAGGGGCTCCAATCCCCTAATACCTTAGCAACTCTGTTGAACTCTCTCCAGTGGCTTTGTATCTCCCTTGTAGTGGGGAGCTTAGCAGGTTCAGCCTCACCAGTGCTGAGGAGAGGAGCAGAATCAACTCCCTCAACCTGCTGGTTGTAGCCCTGGATACTGTTATCCTCTGCATCCAGGGCGTGTTCCTGGCTGGTGTTCAGCTTGGTGCCTACCAGGACCCTCAGGTCCTTCCCACAAAGCTGCTGGGACAGCCTCCTGCATGTACAGGCACCTGGGGCTGCTGCTCCCCAGGTGCAGGACCTTGCATTTCCCCATGCTGCACTGCTAACCAGACCCTGGATATGCTGGTTCTATATTTATTTTGCTTGTTGTTGCTACGTGTTAGCACATTCTTTCTTGCACTGTTTAGGTAGGGCTGCCAAGTGGCAATTTAGCTGCATTTGTGTGGGGTGCACATGAATCCTTCATGAGTGCTATCCTGCTCTAGAAATGTAACTTCACACATTGGCCTCATCAGCATCATTTTGAATGCACCTATCATCAATTATGAATGTTTCATTATATTTTCCATCCTCTTCCAAGGTGCAGAATTCCTTATACAGTGTATTATTTCATCTTTGGGGTTTTTTGCTGGTAATGTATATGCTAGGCTGTGTTGTGTATGCTGAAGTATTTTGTCTCTTCTTCAAGCTAGTTCAGGGTGGTTACCTCAGATTCTGCTCACAGGGCAAGTGCTGCACCTTCCCCTGGAGCACTTGGTGGCTTCCACTGAACTTGTTGAGATTCTCCTTGCATTTTGGGACCCCAAACTGGACACACAGTAGCTGAGCAGAAATAAATAATCACTGTCTTTGGCCTACTGGCTATGCTTCCAGTGGCATGACCTGGGATGCTCTTGGCTGCCTTTGCTGCCAGGACACACTGCTGGCTCATGGCCAGTGTGCTGTCCAACGAGACCCCACATCCTCTCCTGCAAAGCTGCTCCACAGCCCATCGGTCCCCACCCGACACTGTTGCAGAGGCCCGTTCCTTCCCAAATGCAGGACTTGTGAAATTTCCTTGTATTCGTCCTTGCTGAGTTTCACAGAGTTCCTGTCAGGTCATTCCCCCAACTGTTCTAGGTCCATTTAAATGGCAGCTCTGTCCGTCAGCACTCACTGCTCCTGCTTCAGCCCCACCTGCACGCTTGTTGAGCACACACTGTCTCCTCCTCAGGAGTCTCTGAGAAGGATGCCAAGGGATCCGGCTCCTGCCACTCTCTGCTTGCTTTACTCCCAGTAAGCCCACGGACCCTTCCCTCCGAGTCTGACATCTGTGCATCCTTTCTCACCTAAGTGCCCACACTGCAGTGTCCCAGGGTGTCTGCCAGAGACAGAAAGTGCCATGTGTGTTCTGTCACTTGGAATAGGAATAGCAGCCGTCTTTTCGCGTGGTGCAGCACAGAGCGATTCCTTCGCCCGGCGCGATCGGATGTTACTTCACCCGCACCTAGGCCAAGCCATGGATTGTTCTCCATTATACGGAGGAAGGGAGAGGAAGCTGCTTCGAAATAGGTATCACTGCCAACAACAGCGACGTGTCTCCAAGGGTCTCTCCCTGCAGCGTGCAAGGAGCCGCCTGACGCCGGCAGGCGCAGTGCCGGGGCGGTGCCTGCCTGCGCAGCATCCGGCCGCCTCAGGAGCTGCACTGTGCGAAGCCAACTTCCCACCTTCCCTTCCCTTCCCGTCCCGCCCCTGCCGCGGCTGTCGCGGGGAATTCCGGCTCCAGCGGGGCGGGGGCTCCGCTCGGCCGCCCCTTCCCCGCCGCCGCCCCCGCACGTGACTCCGCCCGGACCCAAGATGGCCGCCGGCCGGCCGGCCCATTCCCGGCGCGGGCGCCGCGCCCGACTCCAAGATGGTGGTCAATGGAGGCCACCGGAGACAGCCTAGCGGGTCAGTGCGAGCGCCGTGGCCCGGTTGGCTGGGCGACGCCCCGCCCCCGCCAACCCGCCGCTCCCATTGGCGCCGCGGGGGGCCAGGCCGGCTCTCATTGGCCGGCGAGGTGTCGCTCCCGGTGTCTCCGCTCCGGGGCCCGGGGAACTATTTTACATTGGGCGGAGGGAGGGAGGAAGGGGGCTCGGTCCGGTCGCTCCGGGAGCGGCACCGGCGGCGGGCCCGGGCCGGGGATGCTACGGGCGCTGCCCCCGCCGGGACGGCGCTGAGGCGCCGCTGCCCCCGCCGGGACGGGAGGCGGGAGCTGCCGCCCTGTCCCGGCCCGAGGGAGCCGGGGGAAGGCACGGCGAGGACTCGGCTGTACCCGCGGCCGGGAGAAGGGCGCCTGGGGCGGGGGAGGCGCGGAGCGGCGTGGGGGGGCGGCTCCGTTCGCTCCCGGCCGCCTCGCTGAGGGCTCGCAGCGGAGCGGGGGCTCGAGCCCGCCCCGGGCGGACGGGGTGCCCGGTGTCGGCAGCCGGGGTGATCGCGGGGCTGTGCAGGAGCAGCGGGCTGCTCGGCCGTCTCCTGTGTCCGAGTTTGCACGCACGGTTTGTCCGTGTGGAAATCGGCCCGGCAGAATGACCACTAAAGAGACCTCGGGGCGTCCAGCCTCCTGTTAACCCCTGCTGCGGAGGGGCGCGCCTTGAGCGTCAGGCCGGCTTCTCTCGTGAGCGCTCATAAAAGTTTGCAAGTGGTCTTTATAAGCATCTGATTCTAAGTTGGGAATTGTAGGAGCAGTAAATCGAGTTATTTCTGCTATTGTTGTTAACTTTGTACTTCAATACTTGCACTGAATCACAGTAGCTTTATCTCATGGAATACATCTCTGTCTCTGAATATTTGTTTCATCAGGGTTGTATGTCATCTGGTGATGTGGTCTTATGAACCCAGCATGTACAATGGTCTGTTTCCATTCCCTGAATACTTACAGAATGCTCCCCTCTTTTATTTTTCCTTCTCCTCTAAAGCTTGTTGAAGTTTTCTGCACTGTTTCTGATTGTAAGCGATACATTTTATGCTGTTCATCATATGGCACCATATCCCATTCTGTGAGGTGTGATCCCTGGCCGTACCACACAAACCAAAGATGCCTTTTCACTGGAACTAATTCTAGTATTGTTTGGGAATGTTACATCCATAGAAATCTTGAAGTGTGATCCATGCACCTCAAGACCTTGTGTCATGCAAGTTTGTGCCATTAGAAGCTTGCACTGAAGATCTCATGCAGCTTTCAGCCTGAGCATAACCCCTGTTACCTTGAATATCCTCAGCTGATGAGTTTGCTGCAGTGAGACATTTGAAAGGAGGCAAGTTTCCAAGTTAGCAACCTCCTACTTCATTCAGTTGTCAGTCTGTAAACCAAGATACTCAAATGGACCGCGTATCGAAGCTATAGCCTTAGCAATAGAGTTTCTGTCAGAACAGAATCAATTCTTTACCTTTTAATATGATAGAGTGAATTATCTGTATTTCTCAAGCGAATTATTTGTCAGTCCAAAGCAAACTACAGAAAGAGAGAAAACAAACCAATTTTGTGACCTGGTAGACTGAGCTTATGAAATCTGTTCTGATTTTCCAGTTGGTCTAAATGTCCTGCCTCTACTCTGGTTTTCAGGATTGCATTAGCAGTACAAATCAGGCGGTGAATTCAGACAGTTGGGTAGCAGTAGCTTGACATGACTTCACGTGTATGAGAGCATTGGAAAAATGGCTGAGTTAGTCCTTGCAGGAATATCTAGAATTTCTCTTCTGTTTCTCTTTTAGTGATGGCAGGTACATCTAAGAAAGAGGGAGCAAATGCAAGGGATTAGAAATCAACTGAAGGGGGATTTTTTAAATCTTATTTGAAACATGTGAAACTTGTCACTCTGCAGCAAGGTTCTAGAGAAATGAGTGACTGTTCCTCAAATTAGATGTTTCTATGATGGACATATAACCAAAGATGGTGTAACGTGCATTTTTGGGGCTCATTCATTATGTTTAGTGATGGATTTTAGTCTAATCAAACAACAGTGATGGGTTTTGTTAATAGTTGTAAAGCACCTCATCCTGTGATAGCTTCCTGCAAAATAGCTAAATTTTTGATAGATACTTAATGGATTAAGATCATTCCATGTAACTTCCCTACAGCAATTTTATCTATTCTTAAAATTTAGTTAAACTGGTAATATTTTATTTATTGTTACAAATAGTGAAAACAAATGTAAAATCTAAACAGGATGCCTTTTTGTTTACTAAATTATACATTCCTGACTTCATAGATGAAAGAACTTTTGATATAAAGGCTTCATCATAAACTCCTAAAATACTGATTTTTATTCCAAAGTATTGGAATAGGTTGGCTAGTTAAGTAATTCTTGAGTAACTGTCTACTTTAGGCTGATTTCCTTACCTTGTTTCCCCAAGAGCTGTGCTTCGAAGTTTCAACCTTAGGGGGAAATCGGCACTTAATTTTACCTTGTGGTATTTGTGCCTAGAGGCTTCCAGGAGGTGAAAAGCTGGGTTGTGTTGAGCAACATGCAGTGCCTCCCCTCCATCTGATCATGGCCTGCATTGTACTGGCTAACCTTCTGTCTTCAAAGATATCCACCTAGTTTAAAAAAAACACATTTTGATTTATGGGGTTTGAGGTCTGAAGGATGATCAGCTTTTCTGATATGCTGACCTATGCATTAGTTTGAAACAAGCATGCAATTGCTCCATTAAATAAGAAGTGCCCTGGAGTGATATGTATTTGTGTGGTTTGGTTGTTGGACAGCTTATTTTAATCTTTGAGCTATATCTAGTTAAAATGTTGTATTTAAAATTTAGTAAATGTATGCTATACCTTCTGGAGCCCTTATACTTTGTCAGCTTGATAAATTAACTTTGACACACTGAATATTTTTCACCAGCTAACGTAGCTGTTAGTTAAGTTAAATAAAGGAGAAGAGCCCACATGCTCTCTCCAAGCATACAGCTGGACATTTCTGTTAAATTTTTCAGCAAAAATGCAATTTTGATTGGTTCTTAAAGCTTCATGAATACACTAATTGGTGAATCATCTGATGTGCAGTTTAGTTTCAGGAAATATGAAATGGCTCACTAACTTCGTAGTTACAAGATTATGCAGACCTTCTGAAAATCTCAGTAAGAAAATGTGTGCAGTGGTGGTGGTTGATATTTTTGGCTGTGAGAGAGGTTGGCTAAAACTCAATGCAGTTATGCATAGTCTGCACTAGTTTATATGGTAGGCACTCACTTGAAGAATTATCTGGAAGGAAGAAGGAATAATTTTACAGGTTTATCTGCTCTCGGGACCTTATCCAGATTTTGCTGAAGAAGTTTGCAGTTAGGAACCTCTTCTGGCTCTGTAACGGGTCCTGAATGTAGTTGCTTTTCACCCTGTGTTTTTATAGTGCCGTGGTTGTTGAATTCTTCAGCCTTAATGTTGGACAGCTGCAAAACATTTAAAGCCTATCTATGAAAGATTGGGATAAGAAGGAGGGGGAGATGGAGGCTGGCCCAGCTAAGTAATACTTCTTGAGGACTCTCAAGTATTTTCTTTATGTAGCCGTATATACGGTGTGTTCAGGGCTGGCTGGAGACTACTTGATTATGTACTGCATTATCAACTGAAGTATTTAAACCAGTACTCCTCTCTTGTAAAAGTTTGAGTCTTTACAGTAGTTGAAGAGTCAAAGAGGTCAGGAATTTTGGGTTTTTTTTGTTGCAGCAGAATAATAGCAATTTCAGTGCAGTACATAACTACTCTGTGTAAACTCGAGGTTTTTACAAAAAATAGTTTAACTGCTGTTAAGGAGCATTCTACTGCAGAGGGAGCATTCCTTAAGATACTATTGTATTGCAATACCTGTGATGAGCACCAGTTTGTTAGAGGCAGAAACTTTTACAGTGTTTGTAAGTGCTTCAGTGATTTTGGACTGGAGCACATTTACAGAGGTGAAATTTGAGGTATTGTTTAAAAATTGAAGTGGAGTAGGAGCAATCAAAAATAATTTTTCTGCAATACTAAATTTGATACATTTTTGTTCCTCCTCAGCAGAATGAATTCTAATAATAATTCAATGGTCAGCCTGGCTCCCAAATAAAACAACTTGGGCCTCATTGCTCAAGACTCAAATGTCAATCATAGGATTAAGAATTGTAATTCTGGGATAGAAAGTGTTTGGCACTTACTACCTAATATTCCCATTAGACTAGTAGAGACTCAAGGTCTGCAGTTGAATGAATTAGGCTTGATCAAGGCTCTGATAAAAATTGATCAAGATAATCTTAGACTTTTTGGCCTCTAATAACAAAAATTTAGCTTGTAGTGGTGCTTATTCCAGTTTGACTTAATTTTATTCATGGAACTTGCCTAGCTAAGGATGAACATGTTAAATGGGGCAGACCCTGTTTCTTGAAAAGAACTTGAACAGGAAACTTCCATCTCTAAGTTGTCTCTTACTGATACTTAGGATTTCATCTGCTTAGGTACATCTGTTTATATATCAAACTACATAGTCTGCCTCTGTACCTTGGGTGTTTGGTTTTGCAGCAAGGCATGTGCAGCACTGCGTGATTTACTGACTGATTTATTTGTGGAAAAAGTACCGATTACTAAATTTTGGGTTGGGTGAGCCTTTATTTTTGGGATCTGTGAAGGAGGTATTTTAATCATTCCACTAGTGCATTAACTAACCAATTATATATTAAAAAAAATAATTAAAATTTGCTCAATAAGTTAAAATTTCTATTGAGTTATGTCTTGCAGTGTTTTTGACTTGGTAGATATGATTTCTCATTTGTTGGTCTTACTCGTGGCTTGGAAGAGGAAGGTAACAAATACATTTCTGAGCTGTCACAGTGCTGTGGTGGTAAAATTATTAACAGTTAAGATTGAGAGGTCTGGCTAAGGGGTTATCTTTACTCTCAGAACATTCCTTTCAACCAAAAGTCTGATTGTTTCCAACTTTGCATCTCAGATAGGATAATACCGGGCCATCTCTGTAGGCTCCACCAAGAGCCATCTCTGTATTGTCACATTATTTACTGCCAGAGTCCTCATTGGATTTGTGGCTGTTTAGCAACAGACTTCAGGAGTCCATCCCTCCCAGGGAAAGGTATCTGGCTTTGTTAACATTGGTATGATTGCTTTTCCTTGCCTTTCTCTGAAACAATGTATGGTTTGGGTCTCTGCAATCGCTTGGCAGAGAACCAGGAAAGATGCTCCCAATGTTCTCTCACTGTGATCATAGTTAATAAAGCTTCTGTTTGACCTGTCTTAAATTGCAGTTGTGTTGTTGCCCAATTGGAGTCCCCAGATTCTCTGACACAGTTTCTCCATTTTTATTCAACCACTTCATTTAATCTACACTGCTCTAATTTCTTTTTTCCTCTGGGTTAGTTGGTAGTGGGTTAAG
Organism: Passer montanus; assembly: GCF_014805655.1. NCBI lineage: Eukaryota > Metazoa > Chordata > Aves > Passeriformes > Passeridae > Passer > Passer montanus. The sequence continues at coordinate 7,336,795 of NW_024358722.1, read as the reverse complement.
GGCAGCTCTGGGGTGTGTGACAGGGCATGGGGGTACAGAGGGGTGATGGTGTTATGTTGTCCCTTCAGACTGCAGTGAATTGTTCTCTTAAGTCTGTCTCCAGCCACACTCTTAAGGTAAGAAAAGTCTCTTGAATCCAGTGAGTGAAGTTTCTGCTGCCAGTATCTCACTGGGTATTTTGGCAGGTTCTTGCCAGCAGTTTAACTCATTTGGACATTTGACATGATCTAAAACTTTGGCAACAAACCTGATCTTTGATTTTTGCTTTAATTTTATTGTTCATAGTACATTGAGACCTTAATGCAGATTGTCACAGTGATGGTAGATTGGAATATAAATCAGATTTAAAGTGTCAGTATCAAACCAACTTTATCTTCAAAAATATGTGTGGTTTATCCACCAGATAGATTTCTCATATTTATTGTTCTTAAGATCTGGTAAACTTATTTATGGAAGGAAGAACTTTGACAACAGCAGCTCTGATTCCTACAGATATAAAACAGATTATGTGTCATAATTTAGATTTAAATATGAGTTTGATTGTATACTATAATCTTGGAGAATGCAAAAGTACTACTTCTGGGTTTAAAAATGCTGAACTGAAGAGTACTGGCTCTGGGAGAGGATATGAGGACTGTGTTAAAAAATAGTTCACCTGTTCTTGTGTTCTCTACTGAGCAGCATCTATTGGCCAGACAGGTTTTTTGTTAGGTGTACCCTGTGATGGTCAGGGCTATTCTTATGTTACATCCCATTACTGTATTTCAGGAGTGTGTCGTCTGCCTGTTAGTATTTGCTGACATGATTAACATGTGGCCTGGTTTGGCAATTAACAAATTTTGTCCCATCTGAATTATGAGATTGTAATTGTTGGTTTCTTTCCACAACTTAGTTATCTTTAGTTGAGAATGTTTGAAACAGTCTTTTTCAGAAAATCTGGCTTTATACTTGACACTTAGCTCAATGTACAGTGGTAAAGTTGTAGAAATACTGATTTTTTTTTTAATCCCTATTCAGTTAGTCTATTTGATAGTCTATTTGAGAAAGAAAAATCCATTTCTTCTTCTTTATGAGAAAGATAACTTAGCAATTAGTCTTCCAGTATGACATTTCCAAATTAAATTCTCTTAGGTCTTCTGTGGTTCTTTCATGTCTCAGTTAAATTATTTCCAGATTCAGTTAATCTACACAGTAGTTGTATTATAGAGGTATTTTTATTGAATTGTATTCTATCAAAAGTTACTTTAATAAACACACAGACTCTATCAGATTGACCGGATGATCTCCTCTTTCCCTTTACTGGAACTAAAAAGATAAAATCTGGGAATCAGTCAGGAGTTTTAATTTTTGTAATACTCAAATAGTTGTGCTGTGAGAAGTGAGAAAGCTGTTTTTCCTCAAGAGTCTGTGTTGCCCAGTATCAATTCTCATGTGCAGATGACATGGTTTTGTTTTCTCAAATTCCTTGGGGTCTGAAGCATTTGCTAGAGGATTTAGCATTTTTGTCGGTGGAGTTGTTAGTCCCCATGAGCATACAACATGGTTTTGTTCTCTCAAACTCCTTTAGGAGTGAAGTGTCTGTTAAAGGAATTTCAGTGGTTTTGTCAGAATGATTGTGACTAACATTCAAAACTGTCAAGTAATTGCACACACTATAGCTCAGAGCTGCTTATGTGGGACTGATGACCACTGTGTTGAACAAATTTTCTATTTTGATATTTGCCCAACAGTTGTGAACAAAATAAATGAGTTTGGGTCCTTAAGGTACAGACCCAGACCAGTAGAGCAGCTGGTGTCTGAAACAGTAGCAGACATCTTGTATCTTAGATCAAAGTTTGAACTTAGATTCAGTATGGCACTAGTTTTGGGAAAAAATTGTGTTCTGTAGTTCTGTATAATTCAGGAAAAACTGACTTTTTGTTGATTGAACTTACACTTGCTTTCAGAACCTGATTTCTTAAGCAGCTTGAAAGTTTGAAATGTCCTGTCTTTGAGTGTTGTTTGGTTTGTCCCTTCCCTGCATTCGGTGATCACCATTGTATTTTTTGGTGACTGATGTTTAGCTTTTTTCACAACTAGTTTTGATCAGAATTTTAAGAATGGAAAGAAATAGCAATGTACTATTGCCTGTCTCTTTGACAGTATCTATATTTAAGTACATATGGAAATCCCTGTTGCTAGTGTGCTCTATAGGAACTTTACAACCCTTTTTCAGCAATAACTTATGTGGGTAGAAAATATTCTCCTGGAGTATCATAGATGACAATAGATAGCAGTAACTGCAAATCTTCAGCTTATTTTGGGAATGATTTTTAAGATAGAAATTATTTGGGTTTTAGTCCTGGAAATTCTTGCCTTTAGGCTCAAAAATGATCACATAATGAAACCACTTTTTCTTTTTTTTTCCTCTGTTATGCAAATAATTCAGTAGAAGCAAAAACTGCAGAATGTCTACATAGCCATGAATTCTATATTTTTTAAGCATTAGTCAAATATGAAATGTTCATCAATTTTCCACCATGATAAGACAATTGTCTCAATGCTAGTAAAGTTAATGTGGCATACTAATAGTAGATCTGTGCATGGTTGAGGAATGTGTGATCCTTGTACTTGCTTTAAAGCCTGTATTAAGTGAAAAGAATCTTGATTTGACAGTTTCATTGACAGTGGCATGTGTAATTTTACACAAGTTTCCTAATGGGACACCTGCAGTGGTGTTTTCTGTTTTCCTGAGAAATACAGAGAAACCATTAATTTTGGTTTTACTTTGTTCATAATTGCAGAGAGCAGTAAGTAATACAAACCTGAAAACTGTAGAGAAAAGAGAATAATGTTATGTAAGGAGATAAAATGCCATACAGTTACAATTAATGATTTGTTCTTTACCATGAAATTTCTTAAAGTCGTATTTCTCTTTTTTAATAGTAATGCTTTTTTTTGACACAAGTTTGATACTGCAAAGATGAGCAAAGCAGAAGTTTTACCCTTTTTGTTATGCAGTACAAATCTAGAAGGAGAATGTTCAGGGTCCATTCTCAGTTTTCCCCTATAAACTCACCACTTGTGAGAACCCAGAAAATGAGATACAAATGCTGGGCTTGGTTTCGTCTTTTACTTGTAGACTTGCTTTTCTTTGTACTATTAAGTTATAGCTGGAATGCCAGAAAATCTACTTTGCAATTTAATTTTGGCTGACTTCAAGAGGGTCAGTAATTACAGTTACAGTTTCCAGCAAGTTGAGTTTTTCCAGAAGTCTTTTTATAAAGAATGTGACTGTGGATTAATTGAACGTAAAAATGAGTCGAAAACTTTTTTCTGCCAAAGGCAAATATAGGAGTAGGTGCTAGGAAGATTTTCAAAACTCTGTTACCTAGGTAATTTGTAGATGTAGTGCGAGCTGTTTCCCAAAGAAGTATAAAACTGGGTTAATTTAGTGAGAAAGTTACTGGAGTACAGCTTACCTGTAAAATGGACAGCAATTCTCTGCAAGTGGTTTAGTTTTCACTCTTACAAGCAAATTGATGTTGAGATATTTTTAAAACCTACTGGTGCCAGGCTTCCTGTCAGCAGTAAGGTCGTCATCTCTAAAGCATGGCACCCTGTCTTTTTTCAAGTTATTCTGAATTCAGAGGGGACACTAAGCTAGCAGTTGTTGATTTAAGAATATGCTGACATCATGGATGACATACCTAACAGAGCTTCTTCTCTTCTGCCTTGTTTATGTGCCTTCCTCCAGTCTGGAGGGGCTGAAGAGGCAGCAGTGGTGCTCTGAGGCAGCAGGATGACGTACTTTAGTCATTCAATAGCGTGTGAGAGTACTCAGCTGATGCCTCTCTTCTGAAGGATGTTTAGTTCTGTGGTTTCATTAATCACTGTAAGTTTTCCTTATGCCCAGGATGCACTTTTCTTTTATAAAAACATCATAGTATTGCCATAAGGAATGATCCAAAGGGAAGCATTTTGCAAACATAGAGGAGTTTGTTGTTAGCATGGGAATAGTCTTGGTCTTTGCTGTTGGAAACCCTTGTGATTTGTATATAAGAATTGTGGTGTTACAGATACAGCTATGTATGATAATATTCTGGTCTTTGATTTGGGACAGTGATGAGAGCCAAATCTGGAAAAGAATGTCAATGTACAGAGGTAACTCTGTATTGCAAAATCTCACTAGGTGGGCCTACCAGTATAGCACTGTTTGCAAATCCTTTAAGTACAGCTGAATCCAATACTCCTAATGTTTGTTTCCCACTCATTTAGCTTTGCATGTATATTTTGTCTTTTTACTAATTCTGGAGTTGAACTGTGTATTTAGCTCTAAAGGAAAGTGATGCCTCCACGCAGGAGCTGAGCCTGGGGCTCAAATAAATATGTGTAGAAAGTTGGTACTTAAAAGCTTTGCGCAAGTGTACCTGTCCTGTGTGTGCAGGAGTCAAGTGTTGTGTGTTCATGCACTCTGCTTGTTGTGGGAGTAGACAGAAAGAAGACAGACTTGAACCTCCTTGGTGAGGAAGAACAGCAGCAAAGGAATGTATTATGAAGTGAGGAAAGTGGAGTTCTGTGTCATCCTTGCCGAGCTGAAGTTGGCAGTGTGTTGGCAGTAGCAGGTGCTGTGGTGCCAAACTTGTGTGTGATCCCTGGCCTGTAACACAGTGCCAGCCTGGTAAAGGAGTTATTTCTGCTTTTGCATCTGCTCCCTTATCAGGTCGGAAGGACACATGACAATGGAAATACGTTGTGGGAATATGCTGAGTCCTTGAATCCAGAGGCAGGTAACAAAGCTGGTGCGAGGCCTGGAAGCAGTGTTTGGTGAGGAGCAGCCACGGGCTTTGGGCTTGTCTGGTTTGGAGAAAAGGAGGCTGAGCATTGCTCTTTACAGCTTCCTGAGGAAGGGAAGTGGAGAGGGAGGTGTTGAGCTTTTCTTCCTGGGATCCAGAAATGAGATGTGTGGGAATGGTTCAAAGCTGCTCTATAGAGCAAACAAGCTAAAAAAAGCCCCAACAACAACAAAAAAGAGTAATTAGACAAAGGTAACTTTGTACCAAATGTAGCTGTATTTGAAGATATTGCAAGTTTCGGCTGGGTGCATGTAGTGTTCATATCATGATACTTCAAATAGCTTAGAATTGCCCACAGTGGGAGTTGAACAATGGTAACTGAATTATAAAGAGTTAATAGCCATGGCTGTTTCTGGTTTGACTTATATATGATTGGTATTTAAATAGAATGTCCAGGACTGCTTGTAAGAGAATCAGAAGAGTGAAGGAAAAACTCTCCTCATGTGTTTTCTTACAGTTGAGGTGGGGTTTTTCCCCTCTTCAGACTCTCTGAGGGGTCTTATCTTGTCCTTTTGGACTTTAGCTCCTGTTTACTGTAGGCTTAAAAGTTCTCTACTGTCAGTATTAAGAGAATATTTTCTTTGTATGTGCCCGTGTTGCTCACTTGTTTGCTCTCTTAGAATGGAGTACGCCATTGCTTGAGATCAAGGTTGTGAAGTCTTCCAGTTGAGTCTGTCTCTGAGGCTTGCAAAGGCCACTTTGATTTACTTTCAGATTTTTTCAGGAAAAAATAAGATGGCATAGAGTGTTATAGTTACCTGATCTAAATGAGTAAGCAAGCAATTGGAGTTTTTAGGAAGGAAGATAGTAGTATGTTTTATTTGTGTTTGCTGGCTCCATCCTGTGCTGTCATTTCCCTGAACCTGACATTGGTCATCACACAGATAACTGTTAGAGTGTCCAGCTGTCCACCCAGCAGTTTGCAAAGTCAGAAGAGACAATCTGAATGGTTTGATTTTGTATCATTGACAAAGCATCCTATTTTGTTATGCAGCTGTAAACTTCTGTAACAAAGAGCATTTCTGCTTAAATGAAAACGGGAGCTCACACAAGTAATTGTTCCCAGTGGTGTTCTTCCTTCATCTGTTTCTTCCATAGATAATAGGAAGTGTTGGGAAAATTTTAAGACATGGTATATTCAATAATTTATAACTTTTCTGATCTCTGATCTCCTGGACTGAAATACTTTAAGCCTTTTTGTTGCCTTGAGTTTAATTTTGTTTAAAGCCTTTTGCCAAAATTCTTCATCTGTTTTCAGAAACAGGACTAGAATAATTGTGCTATTTTTTTAATGTCAGTCTCTACTTTGAAATATTGTAGTGCACTTCTGAACTGGAACATTTACATGAAATTTTTCTGTGGGCAGCCTCTGGCTGAGCAGTATTGTTTCAATTTTTACATTAAAATCTGTCAAAATTGAGCCAATTTTCTTCTTGAAAATTTCTGATCTGGACATCTCAGTTCTTTGTTTTGTTTGGTTTTTTTGGGGTACCCTGGAGACTCTCTGCATTCTATATGCTCAGCAGGATTTTATTTTCAAGTACTTTTCTGGGCTGCAATCAGCTGTGCAGAGCATGGGAGCAAGAATAGTCCCAAGTTAATTGGTGAGGGGGGTCCTATGGCACAAAGCCAGCTGGGGAATCTCTGAGACAGCCCTGACATGTGTCAGCTCCAGAATCATGCACTTGTCCCTCCTTTTCTGTCCATCAGCTCTGCAGTATCTCCAGTCTCCTGCCAACACCGGTGTTTTGACTGTGACTTTTTGTTAAGACTCAAGAGAAGTTCAGGTATCCATACTGGGCTAAAGCTTGGCTTCTTCTGTATCTGAATGCCTTTGTTACTTCTGAGCATAAAAGGATGTCACTCTTCACATTCGTGTAGCTGTGGTTGTAGGGGGTGCTCAGTCACTTCCCTCATGCAGGGTCTGTGCATTTGGGCAGGACTGAGTGCTGCGACAGGCAAAAAATCATACTGAGCTCAGTATGATTCTTCAGAGACCTTCACAGATAAAATCCCAAAAGACTACTAGGCTAATGAACCTAAAGGTATTTTTTTCTTCAGGAGTTCCAGACTGGACCAAGTTTATCTGAACTTTAGTAGAGATAGCAAAAGATACTCCACACAAAGGCTGCACTTCCTGAATTTATAAAATGAGGAGGTGGCTTTTTAAAGATGATCAAAATGTAACTTTTCTGACATTTTTCTGACAACAACTTAGACTTCCAAAAACTATTTTAGGTAGCTACCCAGCCTATGAAATTCTGACCAAATCAGAAAGCTACCTTAAGTGATTGAATGTGTCTGATGATGGGAAGCATTAGGTGACAGTAGTAAATAAATTATTTCTTAAAAAGGCTAAAGAGAAAAAAATATTTTCAGAATCATGTCCCTCCTATTGGGAAAAGACTTAGGGGCCACCAAGCAGACTGACTTTCTTTGCTGTTTTTAAGGTGACTAGTTTAAACTTTAAGATGGCCTTGCCTGTTGACACAGTACAGCTGAAAGTTTCTTTTTTCAAATGCATTTCCCCTGTAGCAAAATCTGTGTCAATTATGTAGATGCCTGCAGCTGTGTGAGAGAGCTTTCCCTGAGTTTCATTGCTGTGCTTCCTCTGAACCAGCAGCAGAGCCCACTGTGGCAGTGTGAACTTCTTGGGAAGTTGGTACCTGCTGGATCAGGTGTTTCTTTTCCATGTTGGTTCAGTTTAGGAGCAAACAGATTTTGCTGGAAGAATGTTCCAGTCTGGCTGCTGATCAGAATTCTTATGAAGATAAATAATTTTTCTTCAAATCATGAATGATTTTAAGTTACCTACAAGTTAATTTTGTATGTCTCTGTGCCACTGGTGCCAGTACAATCGGAATTGTGTAGCCTTGTGTACAGTCAAACATTAGGCAGTGTTCTGGGTTTTTCCTCCCTCCCTCCCCTCCTCTAAGTGGCAGATTCCTGCCGATCTGTAGCAGAAGAGTTTGAGATCTCTGAACTTGCACAACTGGTTTTAGTTATTTGGACCCTTAAACTTTATATAATGGTTCAAAGGGTGCTCAAGCTGTGACTGTTCATAAGTATCTTAAGAAAATTTCTTTGTTTTCAACTAGTTTTGAATCTAGAATTTTTAATTCTCATTCTTGTGATCACCGTACGTGTTTTTCTTCAGGAATTCCTGGCCTCTGGGTGAAAGTAGTTAGATGTGGAAATTGCCATGTCTCATAATTACTTTTTATTTTTTACATCAAGAATCATAGTATTTTTCATCATGGAGGATACTTAAGGTTCACAACTTTCTGAACTCATTTATTGGGCAGGTTGTTCCTGTGCTCTTAAAATGTTCCTGTGCTTTATAAAAATACCAGAAAATGTCTGGTCTTTCAAGTAGCAGTTGAACCACCTTTTTGAAAAAATAAAGGTGAATATTTCTTAAATTTCTATATGAATAGTTTTCCCTGTTTACAGTGTTACAGTTCCTGTTCTTCTGAAGGGTACAGTGTTTTTCTAGGTGAGTGTTAGTCTTGAAGCTAAATTTTAGTTTTTGCTTTACAATTAAAACTTTGATTCATCTTTCATTTAAGAAAACATGTTTCAGGTTATAAGGAGAATCTGGGTTAACATTAAGGGGTAGGTTTCACAGAAATGGCTAAACAAGCATTAATGGCTCACTGCTGCTGGTAGACATGGTTCTTTTCACTTGCTCTCTTTGCATAAGACTTGAAATTCTCCTACCTCCATGCTATCACTTGTCTCTTGTGGCTTCTTTTTCCTCATTGAAGTGCTGTTTGTCTGTCTAGTGCTTCCATCAATTAGCTTATGGTGAAAATGGAGGTAGATGAATATTGGACCTGATGCAAAGGGATGGGAGGGAAGCAAGAATATCCCTTTATAATAGGATCAAAGCAGTGGCAGATCAGTTATCATGGACTATTACCCTTAGGGTGCCCTTTCTATGGCTAAATTCTGTTCATGAGAAACAACCTAGAAAAAAGCTGTACTCTTTAATAGCTGCCCTCTGAAGAGTTTATCACTCAGTAGTCATTGATTTAGGTTTGTTCAGTTTTCTGTGGTGCTGCAAACTCTTCCTGTGTGAAACGCAGCCTCTTAAACCATTACACAGTCCCAGAACAGGTGAGGTTAGAAGGAAGGGTCTGGAGTGGATGATCTGGTCCAACCTCCCTGCTCAAGCAATTCATGCAACTGAGTTTCTGCTTTCACAGGGCAAAAGGGCATTACTGCTTTTATTAATCTCATGCAGCTGGCAATGATGTTGTAAAGATTCATTTTTCTAGTCTGTTCCTTTGCTGCATCTTCTTGGAGTTCCTGCAGCCTGTAAGTTGTGTTCATCCATATCAGATAGGAGCCCTTGGATACGAGGTATCTTTCCTATACTGAATGAGCTGGTGTGTAGATATACAAGTGGTATCACAGGTTAGTGAGTTGTCTTTTTAGATAGGCCATTTCCCTCTTGATTAATAGGAATACCCATTAGTAGATTAGTGATTCATGGCTAGGGTCTTGCTGCAACAATCCTTTAGCTAATAGCATGATAACTGGAGTCAGCTTTTGGATAGGATAGATGATTTCAAAGGACAAAACATTTATCTATTTTATTTTGAGAAGAATTTAGGAGCTAACCAAATATGTATATTTTTCTTAGAAAATTTTCATCCTGTGGGGGCTCACTTACATAACATACACAGGTGCTTCTTTGCTGGAATAAACATTTCATTAAAATAGTTTTTATTTAACTGATTGCTTTATGTAAAATGAAGAAGAAAGATGTAGTCATGTATTTGACAATCTTGCTATCCTATTTCAACCTCCTATGCAATGGAGTCTATTGCCTTGAAGATAAAATAGTAGCTTAATAATCTACTTAGCACCTCAGTTGTAATGGACTGAGGCAACCGATGCTCTTAAGAGGAAAGACCTGATTTTCTTATCAGTGCTTGTTCAGTCTCTGTAATGCATATCCTGTGCTTTTAGTCATAGTCTTACATTTCTGACCATGTGAAGGGTTAGATATTATTACTTGAAGCTTTTAGGGTACATCTTGATCCTGTGTTTTGAATCATGGGCATTCCTGTTTTCATGGCACAAGGAAAGTGTGGTGAGGGTGGGTTTTTTTTGTTTGTTTGTCTTCGTTTGGTTTTGGGGTGGGGTTTTTTGGTTAGGTGTTTTTATTTGGTTTTGTTTGGGTTTTTTTTTTTAAACACTGAGTCATGAAGCTCATGAGTAGACACCAAGAGGGCCTCTAGATTACTCACTAGTAGTCTTTAAATACAAATGGAGAGCAGGGGTTGCAAAGGGCTGGACCCTTTGCTGTCAGGCAGAGAAACATTTTTTTGTTATTGCTAGAAGAGTAACTCTAAACACAGTAATTTATAATCTCATTACCCTGAGGTGTTTTCTCTTTAGTTATTGCTAATGGATCATTGCATTGGTACTTTTAGTATCATGAGCAGTTAAAGGAATGTTGCAATTGTTCGTGTGGCGTGCCCAGGTGAGAGCACAGTGGCACACTCTGGCTCTTTAGGTGGGTTTGTCCCCCTGCTGACAGCGGGTTGACTGTCAAGCGGTTCCACTGTAATCTTTTCTTCTCCCAAGCACCATCATTTGGCATTAATGCTTATTGATTTAAGTGTTTTTCAAACTGAGACTATGTACAAGTACACTTCCAAATTTCCAGGGTTTTAAGATATGGAAACTTAGTGCTGCTCAACATTGTTAGAATTCTTGACTAGCAAACTAAAACACCTAAAACGTGAAACTTGGCCAAGACATAGTCAATGTATTTGCTGAGCAATTTGTTTTGCAGGAATTTAGTTCTGACTTTTTAGTGTTTATAACTTAGAACTGTTTCTGTGCAAGATAGTCTGATGTATATTGATGCTGTACGTATTTTACATATATCAATTTTTGTGTATGTTTATACATAACTAGACACTTGTTTGTTCTGTTATACAAAGTCAGCTAAACTAACTAAGGGATTTTTTTTTTTGTCCCTTACCCCTAAGAAAGATCTTCCTATCCTGGGGGCTGAACCTGCAAGGCTAATGCTTTAAGTTTTTTCACTTGAGTTTTAAATATATGAAAAAAAAAACAAGGGCAGAATTTCAGAAAGCTTCACATTCACTGAAATCCTGATTCTTAGCAGAGGTCAAAATATGTTTAAGTCTTTTAACTTTTCTGGAAATCCCACTTTCAACATTTTTTAACATTTTTTTTTAAGATGCACTTTAATTTGCTGTGTTCGTAAGTTGTCATTGCACATGCTTTATGTGTTCAATGTACAGAATATCCAGAACAGTCTTAGTTTAGATTTTCTGGCAAATTAGTCCATAATTTTAAAGTTATGGTAACACCTTTAAGTGAATTTTTGGTGGCGTTAGAAAACCAAAATTTCAGTTCCACTGCAATTTAATGCCAGTGTTGATGTTGCAGCTGGCTGTGCTGCAGCAGGACCCTGCACACCAAGGCTTGGTGAATGCTCGCTGGCAGAACCTGCAGGTACTGAACCACAAAGCACAGGTTTCCTTCAGCTGGCAAGTTGAAATGTTTCTGATAGCTCTAGCTGGGTATAGTCTAGGATAAAGTTGCCTGTGGATTAAAGTGAAAACATGAAACAGGCTAGACCTGCTGGCAGCCTTCCAGCTGCTTCTCCTTCTTCTTTGCAGGGTTTATGTTCTTTTACCTTCCCCAGGCCCAGCCTGGGGAGCCAGGTGCTTGCTGCCAATTAGTCTTGTCAAGACAGCCCAGAGCTTCTCTTGACAAGCCTGACTGCTGACAGCAGCTGTGGGCTAGTCTTAGGCAGGATTTTAACTCCTTGCCTGCCAAATGCTTTGCAGGTTAAATCCCCTGGGCTCATTCTGCAGTTATTCAAATATTCAGGCTATTTTATGAAAATATATTCTGCACAGAAACTGATCTAAGATTTACAGTGGTGCTGTAGTGATAGAGTTTACTTGCCAAACTTCTGGCATGAAAGAATGTGAGTTGGGAGTTAAGTCATTATGAAGGTCACTTTATGGGTTTGTTATTAGAACTGTCCATCTCAGGCCATCTTCTACTTGCTGTAAGCATAGCTGTAGCTGGGTAGCAGCTTGGGCTGTTACTCTTCTCAGTTATTATGGTTTTAGAAACTTTTGAACTTTTTGGGTCCATTTCACTTAAATTTGAAAGAAGGACTACTTTATTTTTCCTGCAAATTGCATGAATAGCAATAATGCTTTTTCCTATGTGGTCACCATTCTAGAATACATTGCTAGAGAAAGACAAGTACAACTTGGGTTTTCTTAGTTGAGAAGAGGTGGCAGGTAGCTAGTTTGTGTTGGGGACTATGATCTTTTGCTTGGTCAGGTTAAAAGAACACATGGGAAGTGGCTAGGTGCTTGAGAAAAGCTGTGTCCAGGAGGTGCCTGTAAGCTGATGGGGGGCACGGGTGCAGTGGTGAGGGAGAGGCATTAGACAGGCTGTTGAGGTTTTGAAAAATGTAGTGAGAAGAAATAGGACTGTTAAACCAGTATAAATTGATCCCAGAACAGAAGGATTGTGTTTGGAAAACAGGCCATTTGCAATTGAATGAAATGCTCTGTTTACAAAATACATTAAATTGGATGTTTTTACTGAGCTTGTCAAAGATGTGGGATGTGATTTGACTCATCTTTTCAACTTAGCTTCCAATTTCCTCTGCTTTTAGTGAGGCACAGCTATTCAGGTATGCTTTTTCTTAACTCAGAACTCCCAAGAATTACATACAAATAACCATTAGATCACTCTTTTTGTCAATTTGATACCTATTTATATTATAGAACTTTGTAGAGGAGGATATACTTCATTAGTGTTCTTAGAAATAGAAACAAATTCTTCTCTGCTAGGGGAGAGCTCCATAACTTTTCTTGGAATACTTATGGCTTTTGCAGAGGTCATCAAGAGGGCTGCTGTACTTAACTTGAGTATTGACTGGAAGCATTTATTCTATCCACATGAATTTTAAAAAAGTATAGTGGCGGTTTCTGTGTGAGAAGAGTTAAACCTAGCAGTATGGGAACCATTACTTACACTTAATCACACCTGGAGTTCCCTTTCATGGCAGGTACTTTACCTTGCTAACTTAATGCTCGCTCTTTTTTTTTTTATGTTAAGGTGAAATTGAATTGCCTGCTTGGGGTATATAGAGGTAGTTTAAAGGAAACTGCTTTCATTTAATGTTGCTTGTGTGGATTTACATGTTACAATGAGTGGCTGCCATTAGGATACTGCCTAAATGATTTGAAGGTTTCTTTACTTGGAATTAATGTGTGCCATTGTCTTGAATTTGCTGTTTTTAGCATAGAAATCTACCACTATGTGGAGTTCTTGGTAAATCTGTATAGTGTTATTTCTGTTTTAATATCTGAAACTCATGTTTGCTCTGTGATTCTTACATAATTAGAACTACCAGCTTTGCCTATGATGGTTATTATCTACCAGACTTGTGTAAGTGGAGGGAAGTATTTAAAAAGCAGTTGTCTCTAGTTGTGATTCAGTGCCATAACTTTTGTTCATCTATTGATGGCTTGTCTGCTTCAGGGATTTCAGATTTCCTGAACAGCAAATAAATGGATAGCAGCTGTACAGTACTTTTCAATCCAAGGTGAACACACATAGTCCCAAAATTGTCCATTTGGAAACCCAAAGCCTAGTAAGGGGCTTATAAGAATGTTCCCACTATTGAAAGTCTTGGAGCAGTATTTTTGGACTGAAGTTACCAATGTGTAGCTGCTTGGGAAGAAACTGGCAGAACATCAGCTGTCCAAGCTAAGACTGCTTTTTGCTCAATGCAAATCTGCACCAAGGAGGGGGAGGAGTTTACTTCTTACTCCAGGTTGGAGCAATGGCAAAATATCGTTATTTGGCTTTGACTTGACAATCTGCCAGCTTAAGTCCTTGAAACTGTCAGCTTTCCTTGTGATTTAGCAGAATGCATCAAGCCAACTCAGCATTTTATTTCTGAAGTAAATGTTTTCAGTGGCGAAACTTTCAATACAAGTGTTCAAAGCAGCATCTTAAGTAGAGTCCTAATCTCTTTCTTTCCAGCCAGAGCCCCACAGTTGAGAATGGAGATTTCTCTTCAAAGTAGCTATCTAAGAATTTAATAAATTCCTCAGAACTAACCAGTGCTGCTGTGGAAGGAAGCAGTCTTGCCCTGGCTGCTGCTTCCTCCCTCCTCATCTGCTCCTCCCATGTGTTAACTTGAATGTTTGTACAGAAGTCATAAACCAGATGGAGTAAATGATTGAGACTTTTTCTGAGAATTCATTTCAGTCTGGATCAGTTCCTTGAGCTGGTTGACTGAGCAGCCATATGGTGTACAGACCACCTCCTGCACCAGCACAGGTGGCCAGGAAGAGGCTGATGCCATTTCTTTTGGTTGCAGTGATGACTTAGGCCAATTCTGTGTGTTGTTGGAATTGTAGCTCTGTATCTTTACCTCTTTTCTGGCAGGTTTGAGTTTTGGTTTGGGAATTCAAACCTTTGTATTCATGTGCAACTGCACAATTTATCAAAGCCTGATAGTTAAAAACCAGTAGTACTTTATCCGAATAAGGCTTTCATGAGCACTTGGCCCCTTTACCTTGTTTAGTTAAAAAACAGCCACCTTTTCTTCCCAGGCCTCTAAATCAGCTCTTTGAGCTGTCTGCAGTGAGCACATTTTTGTGTGTGTAGAAAAAATGCATGGTTCCTCTTGAGCCAACAAACTCCATGTTTTTAAGAAACGTTATCTCTAGTATTACAGTAGTAATTCATTATTTCTGGAATGTGCATTGGAAGGGAGGAAATTGCTTTGTAATCCTTAGTACTGCCCTTCCTTCCTCAAGTGGGTTACTGCAGATGTAGGGGGTTGCCAGCCTTCCTCACTTTGACTGAATAAGGTTGAGGAGCAGCTCCCTTAGTGCATCCCTAGAGCAGGAGCCTGCTGGGGGCATTTGGCAGCGTGCAGATGGGACAGTGACCTCTTCAGCAAGCATCCCTTAATGGAAGCAAATGTCTTCATCAAGAGTCTCTTGTCACTGCTAAGCAAATCATTTTAAGGAATGACACAAATAGAAGCAGCGTTTCCTTCCAGTCTTTTGCTTGTACCTCCGTGGTCCATGCACCAGGGTTGTGGAATGTGGTAGCCGGTTTGCCTGTGTAGGCTCCAGCTAACACTGAGCTGAGCAGAGAGACTGATTTATTTCCCTGCCCTCTTTTCCTTCTCCTGTCAGGTTACTGGGTTTTTGACTTATAACAAGTGTCTGGTTTTGTATTCCTTCAATGTTTTGACCTTGTTATCTTTCTGTGTTTTGAAGCTATTGTCTTACAAAAATACCAAAACAAATAATCTCGTAGGTTTTTTTTGGTTTTTTTTAAGCCTGTTCTGTAAGGTATCATACTTTGGGCAGTATATCATCTTTTGTGAAGATGGTACATTGTTAGGAGTTAATACTTTGAATATAATAAACCATACTGGGTAAATTTTAAATTGGGTGAACTGTGAGTGAAACGAGTGTATTATCTTTCAGAAAGAGCACAGCCTTGGCTTTGAATAGTGTTCCTACGAAGTCACAGGCAGAAAGGTCTGCCTAGATCTTGTGACATTTCTGGAAAGAATGGTCTGAATTTTCACAGTAATCTGTTAATATGTGGTATTTTAGGATTACAAACAAGTTGTAAATGTAGCTTTATCATATTGCTTAAAATCTTTGTTGTCTCAGCATTTGTATGCTCAGAATACTTGAAGACTACACTCATGCAAACTTCATGCATTCGAATGTCTCTAAATTTACTGCAAATGGGAATATAGCACTAAGGTATTGCTGCTCATTGCTTCTGTAATCCCTATAGAGTGCTTATTGTCTGTTATTTTTAAGATCATTTATGCCAGTTCAAAGTAGGTAGAAATAATTCTTAGTTGAAAAGAGATTGTGTCAAGAACATCAGCAGAACTTCTATTTTTCTTAGAAAAAAACTTTTTTTTTTTCTTAGAATATCTACAAATGGTTGAATTCACTTTGTGGATTTTGATGGAATGAAATGGATTTCCTGTTTAGGCTAGAATAACCACTGGCGGTGCTCCTTTGTAAAACTAGGATGGCTTTAGAACCAGTTCAGAAATAATTTTTATTTTGTTAAGCTCAGTGCTGCCACAAGAAATCTGTGAAACCGCACATCTGTTGCACATTGATTTAAAGTAATTTAAAATCACTAGGTTGAATTTTAAATACTTTACCAGTGACTCAACTTTTATTCTAACACAAGTCTGAGATGTTTAACTGAGACAATGTGCCCAAATTCAAGGACCTATTTTCCATTAGGGAAGGCTGGTTCCCAAAGAAACCACTGCCTCCTGGAGCCACCTGGCAGTTTGTCCAACAGGCTGTGTCAGCTGGCTGGCAGTGGTGATGTGATAGGTGCTGTATTGACTGCTCATGTTTCTTAGCAGAACCGAGAAGAATGGGGATATATAAAGCTGGTGCCATTAAGCATGACACTTCAGGATAAGCATCCATGTAGGATTTTTGAATTTTGATGAGTTAAAATGGTTTGCATGCAGCCCCTTTGCCACCTGTGCCCAGTAAAACAGCATTGCTGGTTTTGTTTACAGTGAAGATGAACTTCAGATGGCTGAATGAGCTAATGTTTCAATTAAGGTTTTATTTAAAGTTGGATAGCCCTTATTCCAGCAACTTTACCTTGCATTTGCTCTGTTAAGGCCTTGCACTGAATAAATTTTAATAGGCTTGACTGTCTTGTGTTTGTAGACTTGCTAGGAACATAATGCAGAACAAAAGAAATGAGAGTAAATGTTACAGTTGCAGAAGAACTGTACTTGTGCTTTGAGCTTCATCTGGTATGAATACTTTGTACTTGTCACACTGTTGCTCTCTGAAAAGGTTACTTTTATGGAATCTCAATAGCAATAGCGTGCCCTAACTTTAAAAATGTTTCAGCAATTTTAGTGCCTCCAGAAGGGAATGGAAACTGGTAATACTTGGAATTTCCTGCCATTGCTCTGGAGTTTTCTACCTAGGAATCTTAACTTTTAATATCCACCTAGTGATTCTCAACCCTGTAGCTTTTTGTTGAAGTACATGTGCATCACATTTCAATATTTTTCTTCCTGTTCTGTGTGTAAAGCTTTAATATAAGTTCCCAGTGTTTTCTGTTAACTCTTACTGCTATCCTGGGCTTGAATCTAGCAGGGACAAGCAAATTAATCTTCTCTGTTCTGTTACTGTTAGATTTCTAACAGTGGTGTGAGCATATTAAATCCCTCAACTCCTCTTGGATTTCTGAAAAACAATGATGATTATTTTAGGGAAGTGCTGACCTACTCTTTTAATAAAGAACTTGTCTTGTATTCCACTTTCCCATTTTTAGAATCATGGTTCATATTGCTCTTGCTTCACAATCATATAACATCCTTGTGGAGAGTACAGCAGTTGCTTACCTGGAAAAGTAATATTAGAAAAGTGTGTATTTTTAGCTGCCTTTTGATGTGATGTAGCAGCTGGAAACAAGGAGGAGACACAGTATGTGGTGATCTGACAGTACTGCCAGCCACAACTTGAGACCAAAATGTGGGGAAACCATTTCATAGGCTTGATTGTGCCCATTGTGCCTGGCACTTCAATGATCCAGATACTGTGGCTTTGCTCTTGGTTATCAAAAGTTTTATTTCAGAGTCCTCCTCATGACTGTACTTGACAAATGTTGTTAATATATAGAAAAAGCAAGTTCTGTGAAGCTTTTTGTTTATGTTAATATGCATTAAAAATGTATAAAGAGCAGGCAATTAAATGGACACATTTCAGAAATAAGTAGTAAAATATCCCTTTGATGTCAGTGATTAACAGTAAATGTCTAAATGAAAAGATATTCTAACTATTAACAAAATTTCTGCTTTTCCCTTTGTAGTAAACATGTCCACAAGTCAAAGAAGGAATCTAGCAAGTTCATGTTGAGGTATATTCTCAAGACAAGACACAGTGACTCATTTGCTTTTCTGGGTAAGAAAGGTATCTTTATTCTCTTGAGTGTGACGAAAAGTACTTAACCTTTTAAATTTAACTTCTGAAAAATACAGTCTGTCAGGACAGTATGCTGGGGGGGTTGTGGGTGGAGTGTTTTGTTGGTTTTTATTTTTATTTGTTCTTGAAGCTTTCTGGGCATGTGTAGAGAACTTTCCACCCATCTAACAGTCTTAAGATGTTTTAGACTAGTAGTGCAAAGGAAGAGAAATAAAGAGCAATTTCAGAATAAAAGACACCACTGAATAGGATGTGATTGTTTGGATAGAAAAGTAATTCCAATTAATTGTCACAAAAATGTGTACATTTTCTAGCCTGACGTGCCAAGGGAGTGGAGTTTATATAGTATCTCATTCTTTTCTCTTCCTCATTTATTCTCTTCCTGTGACTAGGAAAGAGAATAAAAAACTTGCAACTTGAGACAAAAGTGTAGAAGTCAACCTTGTGTATCTTGTGTTGACA
This sequence comes from Passer montanus, assembly GCF_014805655.1. Lineage (NCBI taxonomy): Eukaryota > Metazoa > Chordata > Aves > Passeriformes > Passeridae > Passer > Passer montanus. The sequence goes on along the minus strand of NW_024358722.1, from coordinate 7,318,455 downwards.
GGCTGGCAGCCAGCAAACATGTGCTTCTTCATGGTCAGCATGGGTATTCTGAGACACCACAAACAGCTATGGTCATTTAAATGACATGATACATGTTGGGTGCTTCCTGCAAATTTCTGTGTGGTCTGACTTCAGTAGTTCTGCTGCTCCTAGAATTTCCCCAGCTTGATGCAGACAACTCCAGAAAGAAAAATAATTTAAGGATTTTTTTATTTTAATCAGGGAGATGTTCTTTGCTCATTTGCTTACAGTCCTTATGTATACATGGAACTGTGTAACATCTTCTATGTGTAACATTGCTCTGCAAGTGTCTGCCTCCTTAATAACCACGTGGGTGGCTTTAGCATTGTGTTGTAGATAACTTGTACCAGTAACCTTCAGAGACTGGAGGCCTGATTTCCCCCTTCTCCCCAGCTCCCTGATCCACACTCAATTCTTATGGTCTTAGTGCAGTTGGGTACCTCGCTCGCTGGGTTTGCTGGATCATCTGATGACAGAGTGAGAAAGAAAGCTTTTGTTTTTCGTTCCTGTCACAGTCAGGTGTTACAATTCATTCTCTTTCATGTTTCTCATGTAAGCTATGCCTCTGACTCTTCTCCACTCTCAGCGGATTCTGCTATAAAGTTGTAGGCTTACAGCTGTGCTCCTGTTGTAAGGACTTGTAGGCTGGATCACCAGAGCATTGCCTGCTTCTTTATCATCCACTGTATGTCGTGAGCCCCATGCATTTAGTCAGTGCTTCAGATTCCTCTCCAGTTATGAACAGAAAAGTAGTGCAGCAACAGAGGAGTGTTGCTGCAAAATAATATGTTTCCAAAGAATAGAGCAGTTTCCATAAAGAGTTAAATTAGATAAGATGACGTATTTTAGTTTTTTAAGTTTAGCACTTCTCTCAGAACTTAATTAGATCTAATTTAGTTTGGCATTGCCTGACTTCTTTTAGTATAGAATTAGCCTGTTTCTCTGTGTCCTAGGGCAGTCCTGTAATTTTGGCAGTCTTGTTCCAATTATCAAACTCAGTTTCTAAAGATCTAGTTTCAGAATACACACTGCTAATGTTTTTATCTTTTTACAGTATCTCCATGATTCACTGTCATCGTGTTTCTGCTGTGGAGCTGCTTTCTTTTTAAGTGTTCTTACTAAAGATAGAAAAGCTCCTTGGGCTCTTTCATTCTTTTATATCTTAAGTAATAAAGCCGACCATTGGTTGGCAGGGTTTTTTTCAGCTCTTTCATATGGCTTATATTAATGTATCAGAGATTTTATAATTCTAAAATTGTCTTTTGGTGGTTGTCTCATCTAATAAGGATGAATGCTTTTTTCCCCCCTAAATTTCTATTTTTGTGCTAATTCTTTTAATCTTACAAAGCTATATCTTGGAATTTATGTGGTGTGCAGCTGGAGCTTTCATTTTTACATGGTGCATCTGGACATTTGCAGTGCACTTGTTGGATTTTACTAACGGCTCTCCTGGTTTGGAGTAACTTGAAAAGTTCTTACTCAGGATTTGTTTTACTGCTGCTTATTGGAAGCTTATCAGGGAGTCATACCTAACATAGGACTTAAATTCTTTCTTAAATGAAGAATTTTAGACTCTGTATTTCCTATTCATCAAATACAACTATGCAGACCTACCTACATGCCTACAGAAAAATAGGAGGGCCTGCTTGTAAATGAAATGTTTGTAATTTCCTAAACACTTTCTTTGTGGTGAATTTTCTAAATACTCATTTAGAAAATATTCAAAAATATGGATATTTTTCTAAATGTTGAAATGGTGTGATGCATCTTGCTTCCACATAACTCTACAAAGACTAGGGCACTTTTAAAATGTATTGCATTCAGTTAATAATAGTCATCTTGGGTCTGTAACTTAATTGATAACTGAAGATGTATCCTCGTGTTTGAAAACTATATTTTTATTTTAATATTTCTTCTCCTCTTGATTTAGATAACATAATCCATGGATAAAGTGGGAAAGATGTGGAACAATTTCAAATACAGGTGCCAGAACCTCTTTAGTCATGAGGGTGGAAGCCAAAATGAGAGTATAGTTGTGAACTCCAATAATTGCTCGTCTGGTAAAGAGAAAGCCATCCAGATAACTGACTTGACTCAACAACAGCCCAGCAGCCCTTTGAGAGAAAACATTGCTTTGCAATTAGGCTTAAGTCCTTCAAAGAATTCAGCAAGGCGGAACCAAAACTGTGTCACAGAAATTCCTCAGATTGTTGAAATAAGCATTGAGAAAGAGAATGACTCATGTGTCACCACAGGAACCAGGCTTGCTCGAAGGGACTCTTATTCTCGGCACGCTCCTTGGGGTGGGAAGAAGAAGCATTCCTGCTCTACCAAAACACAGAGCTCCTTGGATACTGAAAAAAGATTTGGTAGAACACGAAGTGGTTTGCAGAGGAGGGAGAGAAGGTATGGGGTGAGCTCAGTCCATGACATGGACGCAGTATCCAGCAGGACAGTAGGTAGCCGTTCTCTGCGACAGCGTCTCCAAGATACTGTTGGGCTGTGTTTTCCCATGAGAACTTACAGCAAACAGTCCAAACCTCTGTTTTCTAACAAAAGAAAGATCCATCTCTCTGAACTAATGCTGGAGAAATGCCCTTTTCCTGCAGGCTCAGATCTGGCCCAGAAGTGGCATCTGATTAAACAACACACAGCACCTGTGAGCCCTCATTCAACTTTCTTTGACACGTTTGACCCTTCCTTGGTTTCCACAGAAGATGAAGAAGACAGACTCAGAGAGAGACGTAGGCTTAGCATTGAAGAAGGGGTTGATCCCCCTCCCAATGCCCAAATACACACTTTTGAAGCTACAGCACAGGTAAATCCATTGTATAAACTGGGACCAAAGTTAGCCCCTGGTATGACTGAGCTGACCGGGGACAAAACCATAACACCTCCAGGGAACTGTGACTCCGAAGAGGACACAACAACGCTTTGCCTGCAGTCGCGCCGGCAGAAGCAGCGTCAGATGTCAGGAGAGAGCCATGGCCATATCAGCAGGCAGGGGGCTTGGAAAGTGCACACTCAGATCGATTACATTCACTGCCTCGTGCCAGACTTGCTCCAGATCACAGGTAACCCGTGTTACTGGGGCGTCATGGACCGCTACGAAGCAGAAGCACTTCTGGAGGGTAAACCCGAAGGCACTTTCTTGCTCAGGGATTCTGCGCAGGAGGACTACCTCTTCTCGGTGAGCTTCCGCCGCTACAACCGCTCGCTGCACGCACGCATTGAGCAGTGGAACCACAACTTCAGCTTTGACGCCCATGACCCCTGTGTGTTCCACTCCTCCACTGTCACGGGCCTTCTGGAGCACTACAAGGACCCCAGCTCTTGCATGTTCTTTGAACCATTGCTCACTGTCTCTCTGAACAGGACCTTCCCCTTTAGCCTGCAGTATATCTGCCGGGCGGTAATCTGCAGGTGCACTACGTACGATGGAATTGATGACCTTCCCCTACCCTCAATGTTGCAAGACTTTCTAAAGGAGTATCACTATAAACAAAAAGTCAGGGTGCGATGGCTGGAGCGGGAACCTATAAAAGCAAAGTAAATGAAATTCAAAATAAGCTTCTGGAACATGCTTTTTTTTGTGTATTACAGTTTAACTGCAGCAAGCGCACCGATGACGTCTAGCTTTTCTGCAATACCCTATTTAAGCTGAGTGTTAGTATCCTGTCAGATGCTGCCTGCTGTTAATCAAACTAAGTTGTGATGCCTCTTGGAAACAATAAGCAGACACAATTCTGCACGTTTTTCATTAAGGCCTAATGACAATATTTTTGCTAATTTCTAAATATTTTGTTTCCCTTTTATAGCTGTAGTAATTGGATGAAGAAACTATGAGGCATTTCCCATGGGGCATTCATGTAATGCTATTAAAGAAAGGTTTTATCAGAGGGGCATTTTTGCTAATATTTGAAGTATTTTTTAAAAATTCTCTTCTTGAAAACTTTCCTCAACTCAAAGTAATAATTTAGCTCACAAACAAGTTTCCAAATACTAGTGAACATTTTCTTATAATGAAGAGCAGTTCATTAGAAGCGGTCCATTAAGAGTTAATGGTGCTTTGATGCTAACAAATGAATCATGCTTTTCACAGTGTATAAGGTTTCCTAATCATTAAGACTTGAATATGTCTGCTCAGTACTGTAATTCTGTTACAAACACTTGGAGATTTAAGTGGCATTGTTAGTAAAAGTAATACTGTCTGAGACAGTTAAAAATACCTTCCAGTGTGAATTGCTGCTTCTGTGGTAGCACACAGAATTAGATTATTGCTGTGAAACAGAAGGTTGTGGGTTTTTTCCAAAACACATTTTGGTGGCCTGACTGCTAGTAACTTACAATGGAAGGTAATAGTGACAAGAAAAAAAATTCTTAATTATTTAAAGTTGTCTGATATTTTTATGGAGAACATGAAAAATGATTGAATTATTATAATCAGAGTACAAAATCTGACATATCTGAAGCAAATGTCAGGTTTCAAAGGTACTGGTACACTTTATTTGTAAATATCTTTCTATCTGTGCTTTTAAAAATGTTTTAAAGTAATATGCACTGATAATAGTTTCAACAGATTACTTAGAAACAAGATTCTAACTTCTGTTTGCTTATTTACTTGGAGATGGAACTTAAAAGTAGTTCTATCTTAGATATTTTGCACTAAAATTTTGTTGGAATGCCCTGACCCCTGTTTAATGTTTTGTACCAATTCTGAGTGCTCCCTAGTTTCTTTACCAGCTGCTACAGTATTTTATTTCTTACTTCTCTACAGCAGTGACCTGTGTGAGGTAGGAAACATTTTGGCTGCAAGTACAATAAACGTTATTCTTGTATGCTACACTAACCCTTCTATTGATGTATTTTTCTGCTTGCTGTGCCTTGTTCTGGCTTTTTGTGCTAATAAAGTACAGTATGTTCAGTGTTATACTTGTATATCTGCTCTGTTTTTATATATTCACGTAACTTGTAGCAGTTAAATGAATTTTTAATAGGCTTTTCTTAGTATTTAGGATAGGTAATGCACAAGTACTGTGCAGTTGAGTATTAGTTGGTCAACACATCTTATTCCTGGTTTTTGTTACAGCAACTTGACAGTGTACACCATTGAATAACGTTTCTGTAGTCACTGCAAGGTAGTGGACTTGTCTGCAGGCATAGAGCATTTTACAGGTTTTTGTAATGCAAAGGAAAAATGTTAAGCAAAAAGTGTTCTAAAACATTATTGATCCCCTGTAATGGTTGCTGAAGGTGTTTCAGCTTGTTGTATAGGTAACTGCTAAGGTTAATATTTTGATACTCCCCACTGAGGAATGCTTATTCCTGTAAACTGACAGTACAGCAGTGGCATTTGTTCACTTTTAGGCTATTTTGATAAATAGATGTACACACAAGCTGGCCAAATGTCCTGTTTTTACCAAAGAATACTGTCAATTTATGTTGGGGTATTTTTTTAGTTAAAAAAAAAAACAAACTTGAGTGGAGAGGTGCAATTTTTGTTCTATCAAATATTTATCCCAAGCTATAATAAACCAAAGTATTTGACAACTTCATCTGAACCTAAGTAGTGTATACATTTATGTTGGTAGAGCCTAAAGCTTTTGCATCAATGGTGTTGTCATTATTCCTGAACTCACAATGCACCTGAAGGGGAGTGATTTAAATAATTTTGTAATGACTGGAACAGCACTACATAATAGCTCGTACTGCGAGGGGTTAATCTGAAGCACCCAGAAAGCACTTTAAAACATGTGTTTATATACTTGTGGAAAGTTTGTGATCCCGTTATGCATTCTTTGTAGTAGATTATCTTCTTTTATGTGTTAAAAGACTTCAACTGTTAAAATGGAACTTTGTTTAGAATATGTAAATACTAAGTTTATGTAATTATGTGTACAACTGTGCTCTTGGTCTCTTAAGTTTTGAATTGTGTATGTGTCATTGGATATGCAACTCTTGGTTTAAAATCTGCTCTAAGCATAAAAAGAGGAAAAAGTCACCAGCATGAAATTGCACCTAAGTGTACCTTCACTGTGTCGTTCTCACTGTTCCCTCAGTCGGATCTGAATGCCAGATGAGTTTACTTAAATTCTTGCTTTCAATATTAGTGTCATACAGTCAGCCTGCAGCCAAGCTTTGTCCCGGTGTAGGGACCTGTTTTTCATTTACACTCGTTGCAGTTGCTTGTCATGAACTAGCTGTGACATTGTCAATGTGGTCAGGAATACACATTCATCTAATTTTTAATCACGTGGTGGAATCTTTGGGAAAAAAAAAATAAAAACCCCAACCCTTATCTCAGAAAGTTTGTTCTTGCATTTGTATAAACAATCTTTATTGAGAGATTTGCTCCCTGAAACACAGAAAAAAAGGAATTATCTATTTCTCTACAACTTTTTTAAAGCTCTGCTTCACTGAAATACACAGAATAATTTGCTAGTGTGGTTATGCTAAAATGAACCACTTTTTAAATTTTGGTGGACTTGAGTGTTGACTATTCCAGTTGCAGTGTATTTCTTAATGAATACATTTTCAGTTCTAAAGGCATTGAAATGCTAGTAGGTGGAGAATGCAAATAGTTGATTTCTCATTTGTGTTTCTCATTCTGGTTTCATTTAGAAAACCTTTTACATGTCTTAAGGAGGTGCACAAACCACAGCTTTTTTTTTTAATTTAAAAGTAGGATTCAATGTAAAAAGGTACTCTTGTATTGTTCCAATATAATTTGGTTACATGACAGATGAGTTTTTGAGCCTCAGACTTGTCAAGTGTTTTTTTGAGGTGATTCTTGTTTGAGCAGAAAGAGCTATAGGAAGTGCTTACTCTGTAGGAGGGTTTTGTAAGGAATCTTACCAAAGGTATTTTATGTCCCTGTGGAATTGGAGAAAGGAAAATATACTATATTTTGAGTATCCAGGAAGGGTCTATGAGTTTAGGATCTCTTAGCAGTTTCATCAGGTCTGTGGTGTTTATCATTTTAAATGCATAACTCTTGAAAATACTTGTAAGGCAAGTAGACTTGTCCATATAATTGTCAGAATGGAACTTGTGAAGAAAATAATTTGCTAATTAATGTTTTGCATTTATGTACTTTTAAATTTTATTTGCATTTGAAGACTTGCTGCTTACAAAGTTATAGTCGTTAAATCAGAAGTTGTGAAAAGAGAAAAGATGTGTCTGTTCATCTGTAGTGTTTGACAATACGAAGTCAAGACTTACAAATGTCACTCAAATCCTTAAGTCCATATTTAATTTAAGGTTTGGCACTACTTAGAAACAAGCAAGGATTCTGAATTTCTGTAGTGAAAAACCTGTTTGCTCCAGTCTCCATGTGTGAGCCAAAATATTTGCAGAATGCTTTAAAGCTTTTCTCTGCTGCAGAATTGCATGTAAGACAGAAGTTGACATTGTCAGAAGTTGCTGAGTACTAGAGAGATATATCTGCAGGCATCATGGTTTTGGGTTTTTTTTTCCAAAGTCATCGTGAAAGACAGTATTTAATGGAAAAAATATGAACTGAATCTTAGTTGATTCTTTTCTAAAATAGCATTTCTCCATTTAAAACATTTAAAGCTTACATTTAAAATTATGAAAGGATTTTTTGAGCCTCATGTTCTGAAAGTTTTGTTGTGAAGTGAGCACGTATGTGCCAAACCTTAGTCTGCAAGTATCTGGCACATGTATATTTATATGTTAATAAGATGCCTCCAAGCATGTTTACATTCATGGTCTTTTTTGAAGCTACTGAAGTGCACCAATATGGTGAGCATTAATATATTGGAATTCTAAAAATTCTGTCTGTTTTCTGTGTATGGCATGCTTTGCAATTAAAAGGACTATTTTATTTGTATCTTCACCTGCACTTATATATTATGACCAGTTGATTGGTGTGGTTTTTCCTGCTGTCGTCACACTTACCTAAACAGTTGTCTCTGGACTGTGACCAAAAGAGATTTTTCTTACCTGTTTATTTTTTAAGTAGAAATCAAATCAGTTGGCTTTTAAAGTATTAATTCCTATGGAGCATGGTGTAACACTGCTAATTGCTCTTTTCCTTTTTGCAGTACTGATGTACAGAGAATCATTTAGCTTGACCATGAGTTGTATCTGTTGAATGTAGTTGACTTCAAATGTCTGAATTTTAAGCATTTTTTAAAAGTTGAAAATGCTCCTGATGAGGACTTTGAAAAGAAAAAGGGTTGATGTTTTTATGTCAAAATACCTAAAGTGAATGTTTTGCATTGAGATAAGGATCTTTTGAAGATGCTTTTTAGAAGTTTTCTCTGTCACTGTCTTAAATCAAAACTCTTTTAAAAAGAAAAATCAAAACCCAAACAATCTCTTGATGACTTAAACTGTACAATCTTTTGAAAACTGAAAAGAAATCTGGTGCTCTTACTTAATTTGCTTGCATATTGCCAGACTGATTTAAGAATAGTTGTTTCAAGAAGCAAATGAAATCTGTTATTTCAATGAAGCATTGCCATTTATGATTTTAAAAAATAATTCCATTTACCAAAGTTGTCTATCAACAGGATGTTAACCTGATACTGTATTTGTTGTTATCAGGGTAACTATTGTGTGTATGCTTTTCGAGCTGAGTAAGTGTTCACTTTGTAAATTTGCATTAAGGCTACAGCTGTTACCAGCGAGGTTCCCTAGGGCCAACACAATGAATTCATGAGCTGAAGCTCCTGGTGCTTGACCCTTTTCTGTCTTCAGTAGGAAAAAAAGTGTGTAACTCTGCGCAATACAGCTCACGTTACAAATTTCCATGTTAAGCACACAGCTATGCTGACAAGCAGGAACATATCTGAACTTGCTTGTCTGGAGTAAAGCAACCTCTCTGACTTCTCAGCAGGAGCTGTAACTTGGTGGCACGTTGGCAAAGAGGAAGCAGAAATAGGTTTTGCTCTTCCCTGAGCAGCTGTTAAACTGAACACGGGGTGTGCTTCCTGTGTGATAGGGTATCTGAACTCCTTAGAGCCCTGAGAATTTTAATAGCGTTCAGAAGATACAGAAGCACTTGGCTGCTTTGTCACTTCTTGCTTTCGTACTTGTGGTTTTGCAAAAGCTTGAAGAGATATATTTATTAAAATTGAATCTATGTAGTCACCGACTGTATAAGCACTGCTTTGTAATATCTTTACAGAGACATCAAATTCCTACACAATTATATTTAAACTGTTTTGGGAAAATGAATAATGACACTGTGGGCACAAATTAATTCAGATTGCACTATAAACTTTCTTACCAGAAGCCTTCATTCTTACAAAGAACTATGCGATCCCTACACAGAAACTGTAGCTTTGGTGGTGGGCTCTTTGGAAGATGTCCAAAAAAGCAGCATCCAGACGGTCCCTGGACCTTTTCTGACATTCCAGTTGAAGGGGCCTGGCAGGCCCGCTGGGCACTCGAGGAGTTGGCTGGCAAGCACGCCGTGCCGAGCGTCACCCGATGCCAGCACCTTGTATAACTGTGCTGGTTTAGGTCTCCCCAGCTTAGATGTTTTTTAACTCAATGCAGCTTAAATGTTTCTCCACCCTGCCTAATTTGTCTTTGTTATTTGGTTGCCAAACTGTCTTGCATCTTAATAGAGTAAGAAAATAATGTGATTTATGGCTACCCAACCAGTGTATTAAGTAATAGATGGCTCTGTCTTAATAAACGGGGTATAAACTGCCATATTGTTTTCTTTTTATATTTGTTTGGGAGCAAAAAGTTGTGGGTTTAATGAGTTTATTTTAAGTCCATGCTGTAAATGCATAGTTTTACAAATATTTAGTTGCACATGTCAAGAACAATAAGTAATCAGTAACTCATGTTAGAGTCCTTTTCTCTTTCACCTAAAATACTTGAGTGAAGAGATCCAAAGACTGATAGTTGTTGTCTTCAGAAGTTTTATCACTTTCTGAAATTCATCAATTACTTTAGCGAGTTTTCACTTAAATCACTTAATGTGTTTGTCTCTCCAGCTGTGAGCGAAGGACATGTTTTTGTGACATAGACGTGTCTTCTAGAGCACAGCCCACATGAGCACAACCTCAGGAACAGATGTAGATGTCATCCTGTAAACTGAGAGCATTTCTCCTCTGTGCCTGATGGGAGCTGCTCCGAAAGCAAATTAGTGCAAACCCTATAGCTAATTATGAAAACTGAGCAAAGTGCTGCTGGTGAGCAGTTATAGCTGGGCACAGCAACAACCATGTGACAAGCTGAAGAAGTGTCGTGGGCTGCTCTGTGGAACTATTTTGGGCTTCTTAATTTGTTAATTATATATTTTCTAGACCAAGGCTCCTAAAAATACATTTAGTCTAGGCTTCATTGGAGTATTTATATCTCATCACTGGTGAACTAATAGAAAACTGAAACCCTGAAAACAAACCATGTGGTATTGGCTGTTATATAGAGATTGCCCTTGTAGTTTTAGCTTCATTGGTACATGGAGAAGCCTATGTGTCTTAAACTCACCTGAAATAAATCTGTAATTGACTAAGAAGTGAAAGTTATGGAAATAGTGATTCACCTTTTGTAGTGATGGGTTTGAAATACTAATCTCCAATTCTGTAAAACTTATGGCAGATATCCTAATATTATATTAAGTATTTTATGTATTTAGCTAAGGAAAATACAGGCACAGTAATACTTCAAAAGGTTTTCAAAACACTGGGTATTCTGAAGCTAAATTTCCTACAATCAGTTTCTTCTGCATCACTTTCCTAGAGAAGGGAATTTTAGGAGTCTCTTAGAAAGCTGTTGTGTTGTGCCTTGGCAGGTGTCTAGAAGAGAGCGTGTCAATATATAGAATAGATGTAGGAGAGGCCCTGTAAAGAACTTGTCTGTTACATTAGCACAAGTTGTGCAGGGCAGAATCCATTCCTATAGGGTTTTTCTTGGGCTTTGAAGTGTCCAGTAAGCACTTATTTGGTTACCTAGATTGAATGCAGGAGTTCTAAGCACAGTAGAGATTGCTGAAGTGACATTGCTGCTACTGAACACAGAGGACCTGGACAAAAGAATCCATTAAAAAGTGTTGTCACTTCACCTCCGAAGCAGGTGGTGGTGTGAGGAGCATTAGGGTGGTTTCACATTTGAGCTTCCCAACATGTGATAGCTTGGGTGTGGATGGAAATAATGTTGGCATGACCTATTTGGAAGACTGTTTTCACTTCACTCTCCCATCAGGTGTGGGGTATCTGGGAAGTCAAAGTTGTAAACCTTCAGTGGAGGTTTCACAGCTTCTCCTATAAAGTTACCAAATGAATAAAAATCACCATTTGCAGGGTTTCTGATCTTCAGATAGCATTAGTTGTAGCTCTCATATGTTACTTTAGCAGGAATAAGTAAATTGATCTTGATTTCAAGAGTGGGACAAAGACTTCACAAGACCACAAAGAACTGCTTGGAATCTGACTGGCTGGATGTGGGGCAAGTGGGACGTGATGCTGCTCAGGTTTTCCTTTCGTGGAAGAAGAACCATGGTACTTGATTCATCTGTGAAACAGTTTGTGCTCTAGTGAGGAGCATCACGTGTGTGACACTCTCCCTTCAGCGAGCAGTGGAGCTGAGGTAGGTGTGTGTATTTGTACTTCAGTGTTTTTGCTCAGGGATGGCTGACATGACGTACATGATACATAGGGATGCAGTGGTGTGGCACCGAGTGCCATACCCCCTTTATGAGCTAACCCAGACTTTTAAGCCATACTTTGGGCTTTCCCATATAAAGTGGTATTTGCTCTTTAGAAGCTCCATTGTGGAGACACTTGCTTTTGACTCCTTGCTTTTGTAATTGTATTTTTTGTGTCCAATCTGATAAGGCTGATAAACCTGCAAGCAGTGTGTGAGGAGAATTTCCTGGCATGAGCCAAGAATTGCTGAGATTGTTATCATTCTGTACTACAGAAGCGCCCTGTTTTATTTATACACTGTTTGTCTTCAGTTTCATTATATGCCAAGAGGAAAAAAGACAGACTTTCCCTTCAAGTGGTTGCTTGTATAACCATTCATACTACGGACGTGTGGACACCTTGATACTTCAGCTAAACACTTTTCTGCCCTAGCAGTCCTTGTGACAATGCTCTCCTCTCTACCCCCAGCCTGTCACACATTGTGTACTTATGGCTGGAGGATGCTTTCATCCTTGTTCTTCTAAATGTCCATTTGAGCCTGAGCTATCCAGCTTTTCTTTTAAACTGCAAGTTTGCATTCCTGACTTTGTGGGCATGGCTTTGCATGAAGGCTGTGGCTTAAACTATTCCAGATGTGGTGGAGTCAATGCTGACCATCAGATGAGTGCTGCCAGTGTTTATGCTGTTCAGGAAAAAGCCAGTAGGAAACATTCTGTGAGAAGGGCTTTAACTCAAGTGTTTGCATTAAACAGCAACAGCTTCAGCTTTTTTTTTTTTTTTTTTTTTTTAATGATGTTGGCTTCATCTTGATTCCATACTTCAAGAAGTCTTAATCTATATTCTGGGTCACCTCAGATTCTTGTATGCTTGTTTGTTTGTTTTGTTACATTGCGGGGTAAAGGGAAAGAAGGGGGAAAGTGCTTGTAAATAGTTCAGCACAAACTTCGAAAGAGCTATTTCCAAGACTGGTATCTGTGTCACTTTAAGACCTCCTTAAATTCTCAGGTGTCTGGTATCTCTGGCTGGAATTTAAGACTGGCACGGGCTCCACAGATACAGTTGCCCAGAGAGGTTGAGCACCGCCCTGAAGCACTACTTGGCTGCAGCCCTTGGTGGATGCCTTGGAAGTCACTTTCCAGCAGGTCATCACTTGCTGTATGCTCTATGTGCTTCACAGCACTGCTGCCCTCCAGAGCTTGCCCCGAGTCCTGCTTTCCAGCAGTTTTAACTTCTTCACAAAGATTCCATTTCTAATCCTTGTGCTCCTTCCCAGACCAGTGCCACTTCATGAAGCAGCCTAGGATGGTCTGGGGCTCTGAATGTGGCTCAAGCTTCCTTGGGGATACCTATTGTAGGTAGAAAGAGAGGGGGTTAGGCACAAGAGTTGATCCCCATTTCAGACCAGGCAGAGAATGGATCTAGTGGCCAGCCTTGCTTTCCATGCCCTGTGGTTAGAGACCTTTTACTACCATCCTTTAGCCAGAAGTCTTGGGGTAACAGGAGAGAATCTGACTTGGCTCCTGCCTGAGTAAGCCTACAGACCAAATCCCTCCATCCTAACAGAGCCAGTTCTGGCATCCCCTTTGTCATGTACAAGGTAGGAGATTGTGCCCATCTGCCTTGGTTAATGGAACAGGGCTCTCCTTGGGCTGCCTTCTCCTGGAGTACCCATAATATCTGTACCCATATCATGAGCAATTTGCACTCTGAGCAGTGAGTTGCCTTCAGTTTTGTTTAAGGAGAATTTCTGCAGTATAATTGCCCCCCTCAGGTTTTCTCAAAACACTGTCTAGTCTTACTATGTCCATTTTAACTTGACTCAGTAATAGCTTATAATTTGTTGTGGTACAGCAAGTTTTGCCAAAAATAACTAAGCAATTAACTAATCAGTAACAATCTAGTAGACACTGATCAACACTATGCTTCACAGTCTTTTAAATCAGCATCTCCACTCAAAGCTCTATTCATTGCCCTTAGTCATACGGTCCTCAGTGTTAAATCATGACTTGGCTTTTCTGTTGGGAGATACCCTAATTAACAGCAGCAATGAATGCTTAAGCCAAGTAATTAGATTCTCTCCTTTAAGTTTAGTCATCACTTCTCTGCAGGGACATGTTCTTCCCTTTCCTGCTGGCACACTGTTTGATGTCTGAGCTTCTTACTGAAAAGTTTGTTTGTGGCCCTTCTTGCTGCTCAAACACTGTTTTTCTCCTCCATCCTGCAATGGTTAGAAATCTTACGGATTTAGAAACATTTCCTTTCATTCCCTTTTAATTTTCATCTCTATATGTTATTTTAAAACCTCTTTCCTTAGCAAGTATTTTAATTGGATTAGACACCTATGAAGATCAGATGGCTGAGCCCATAGCAACCATTCTGCTGGCTGTCAAATTGATGACAAGGGTGAGCAATGCATGCCCTTCTAGCTGGCCCTCCCTGCACTGCCTCTCCCTTGACAAAACTGCCTTTTGCACTTGCTTTACTGCTTTATCTGAGTTTGTTTGGTGCTAATTACAGTTTTTCCCAAAACTGCAGATACATATACCTGAATCATCTCATTTTATCTTGGATATTGAGGAAACTTTTAGTTTTCTATTTGAACAGCATGAAATTTTTGGGACCACCTTCCACAATGCAAGTCCAGGTCTCAGCTCTTTTATCAAAAGGTTGTGGAACCAAAGAGCTGGTTGTGACACCACCTATAATGAAAGTGAGAAGATGAAAATATTAAATGTGGTTAAAATGGCACTCAGCAAAGCTTGTACTACTCTGGTGTACTGGGTAATGAAAGCAGCTACCTGGAAGTGTGGTTGCATCTTTGCCAAGGAGTGTGCTGATGTGAGGGCTTCCAGGAATGTGAGCTTTCAGCAGAACGGTGCCCTGCTTCCCTCTCTCCAAGGGACTGCAAAATACTGCACCTCATCATTTATTCAAATTCCAGGGATAGCAGGGTTGTCTACCAAGTGGAGAGTCTGTGGAAATGGATGTTTCATGGATGTTTCTCCTGTAAAAATGATGTTGTACTTTGGGGGGATGTTTCTCTGTGCCAAGCCAATCTATTTGCATGGATGAGGAAAAGACTGAAAGACCTTAGGCAAATGTCTTCATCATGCAAAAGAAGTTCAAAACTTTCTTACAATGTGTTTATGTATGAATGACCTTCCAAATTCTACAGCTTACTTGACTTGTGTGTATGTATCTCTGTTGTGTCCCCAGAACTTACTGTGCAGTTGTTGGTCAACATAGACATTAGGTGAAAGTTAGAAGATGTGCTTGGCATGTGTGTGATGGGTTATAGAATCATAGAATAGGATTGAGTTGGAAGTGAGCCATCGGGATCATTGCATCCCAGCTCCTGTTTAGGTCAACTGGTACTGGAACCCATGTTAAAAATGACACGGCTGGGATTCCTCTTGTATGAGATCCAGACTGGATCAGCATGTCACCTACGAATTTGTGTAGGTGAGCTTGTACATCTAGAAATACAGAATTTGAAGCTGCAGGTTTTAATCACTTATGTTTTCTCTTTATTTGATTGGTTTATTCTACAGTGATTAAATGCTGTTGTGTGAGATGAGGAATTAGTATGTGTTTACAATGGGGACGTAAGGGAAAGCTGTGAGGGGCTGTTTTGATTTATTGTGAGAACTTGGGTAGGTAGACTCAGAAACACTGGACTGGGTTAGGCAGCACTCCCTGTGGTGGGGGGCTGGGAAGCATTCATGGAATACCTTGTGGAATGCACCCCCAGCCCTCGCTCCCCACTCAGCCAGCCTGTCAAATTATTGCAGCTTTTGAGCTGTGCATTTGAATGTTGTTTGCATGGAAGCTGCAACATGGGGAAGGTGGCCATAGATAGTGCAGGCTCACCTCTTTCCTCAGAGTGTCCCACAGCATGGCCGTGAGGCCACAGCTGCTCCACTGGACTCTGTCTGTAAGGCCACGGTCTTCCAGGAACACAGCTGTGCTTTGTTCAGTGTTGGCATTAGGTCACTGCTCCAAATAAGAGATTTCTTGTTGTGTATTTGTGGAAAGAAAGTTTGAGTCTCCTTTATTCCTTGCTTACCACGTCTGGCTGGGGATCCAGTGCTGTTTGGTGGCCTGTTACGCTGCCTGTGTGCTCACCCTCTGTCACATTATCACGTCGTGTGTGGGCTGAGTCAGCTCGCTCTTTGTCCTCAGCCACCAGCCTGGGAGAGAGTGCCAGTGCTCCCTGTTACTCCCAGGTCTTCCCTGCGTATTTATGGTCAGACTTTTTTAGGATGAGACCTGTGCTCATCCTGGAGCATGTTTGCCAAAAGCAGTCCTACACGGCCGTGGCAAAGGCCTCACGCACAACTCGTGCTGTGGCAATGCTGAGATGGCCATAGGCTCGGCCTGATGGCTTCCAGTGAGGGAAAAGAGCTGCAGGGACGTCACAGGTAACTGTCCATTGTACAAACATCCCAATATTTGGTGTTTCAGGGCACACCCCAAAGAGTTTTGATCACAATCCCAGCTTGTGCGAGAGAAAGGCTGTTCAGCTTCTCAGAGATGATTAAGGTGGGCTGTGTGAACACGGGGTGTGGTAATTCACTTACACACATTGTCACTTGAACAAGGTCCTGTGTGTCTCTGTGCCTCTTGTGTATAGTTGTGACTAAAAAAAGGCAGACATATTTAAAAACTAACTTGAATTTTTTTGTTTGTTTGAAGCTGGCAGAGAGGCAACCTGTAAGTAATTCACTGCCTTTTCTTTACTATTGCAGTTGTTGAAATTTAAATAGACTAGACCGTCTGTTCTGATGCTGATGCTTGGTCATTGGGATTTTTGTGTGTTTTTGGGTTTGTTTTGATTTTTAGGGTTGTTTTAGATTTGTTTTTAAATCTATTTAGTTAACATTTATGTAGCATTTACTTTGCCTGAAAATATTAAATGGATATATAGCAGAAAGCCTGTGGAAACAGTTATTTTAATATTAGAAATTACGACATCAGTGTTTTACACTGCAAACTGGGACATACACACATTCCCATTCCTAATAGGACTACTCATTTTGGGATGGAATCTCCTATTTATACCAATTTATTATGTGAAACAGTAATGTCCCTTAGTGGCAACACCTGAAGTGTCTATTGTGTGTGAAGAGACAGTAGTAGTGTTCTGAACTATATAACATAAAGTCTATTAACCAAAGAATTTTTCTGTTATGAGAACTAGAGATAATAGTCAGAATAGGCATCATATTTACATTAAATTTTGTTTGTAATGTGAAGGAAGTTGGGCTGATCTAACATTTGTTACTTCTGAGAACAAAAATCCTCAGTAGTGTGTTTTTTCGAATTCGAGAGGTTTTTTAGAAAAGAAGAATTTAAAGCAATCTGCATTATTTGCAGAGTTTTAAAGTCTCCCCTGAAGCCAGACAGGCATGAAAATACTGAATTCATCACATAAAAATTATATTTGTCTTCAGGCTTGATACTTTAAAGACCACAGTCTAGGTGATGAAACTAAAAGATACTCTTAGAGACTGCTGAATGCTTTGAAGTAGAGGAGAAAATATTCTGCTAAGTGTGGAGATAAGCAGAGATGTAGTGCTGGTGTAGGATTACCATTGGCCATCTTATGGTGGCTATGTGAGCTAAATGCTGTCAACAGCTGTCTTCTGGTTTTCTGAATTCAGAGATAACTCAAACCCACAAACACCCAAGCTTCTTTGAGAAATTTTAACAGGCACTGGGGACTGCTGAATGGGTGCAGACTTTATTGCTCCAGCAAAGTCAGTCTGTTACCACAACACTTTAGGGAACTTGCTTCCCCTTGGTGCCTTGGAATGAAAAGCTCCAAGTTTTCTGTGCTTGTTTGCTGTGTGATTCTAACAGGGTAAAATCTGGACAAATTTTCTAGGAGAAAGAGGCCCAGCTTGTACATCACAGCTTTATGGGTTGTTAGAAGAAGTAGTCAGCCCTCCAAACAGATCATTTTGCTATGAGAGGATACTGGCAAGCATCATATACACACAACTGTTATTTCAGGCTATTCCTCCTTGCCACATTCAGTTTACCTGACTATTTAGAACTGCTAAACCCCAAAGCATTGGGGCCGTTGCCCACTAGACAAGGAGCACTGCAGCTTAGCTGGCCCAAGGACATCAGATGAAATTGTTCCTTGCTCTTAATCCTCTCCCTTGATACCTCCTCTGAAATGATAGTTCCATCTGATCCACAGAGTAGGTATGGGATATTTTTCTTCTCTGTGGTGTGTCTGCTGTAAGCCTCTGAGTGATCATCCTGCCGTGAAGGTTTCATGCCAGCCCCATCCAAGGAGTTCCCAGATGCCTGTCGGGAAACAAGTCAAGCACAAGACTTTGCTTCACTGCTCTCATTGTCATGGGAGCCTTGAGCCACAGTTGCTGTCAAAGGTTCTCTTCACTTGATTTAGGAATTTGCTTCAACAGTTGGGTTTTTTTGCTGCTTCTCAACTTCTGTGCATTAATTTTATTCTTTAGAAAATTGTAATTATATCAGTAAGTTTTGTTCCCCCCTTAAATTAGGAAGGAGGAGATAGATGACATCAGGGCTTGCTGAATGGACATTTCACATGGGTATGACCATATCACAGGTCCAAAGCCTGCCCTGACAGTGAAGGTCTTAAAGTCATATCTGTAACACAAATGATTAATGGCTAATGAATTTTATAATACAGATTTTTAATATTGGAACCTAAATTTGTCAAAACCCACTATTTCCCTTTCAGTTGAACATGTACAGCTGTTGC
Organism: Passer montanus; assembly: GCF_014805655.1. Lineage (NCBI taxonomy): Eukaryota > Metazoa > Chordata > Aves > Passeriformes > Passeridae > Passer > Passer montanus. The sequence goes on along the minus strand of NW_024358722.1, from coordinate 7,300,047 downwards.
AAACACTGCTGCATGCTGGTACCAAAAAATACCACATTTTTCTTCTACAGTTTGAACGGGAAATAATTGTGGTTTCTCAGATGCCACTTTGAAGCAGTGAGTTTTTTAGCTGGCTGGCTTTAATAGCTGTAATTGTACATGCAATCCTGCTCCAGCTGTGCACTGGGCACCATGAGTCACTGTCCAGACCCATCCCTTAGGTTCAAACTGCTGTTACAGAGATTATTCTAAAATACTCCTCTTCTGATCCCTTCTTGGGAAGTCCCCTTCTGGTCAGGCAGCTGTGTTGTGGCCATTTTAGGTGGTTTTCCTGGAGTTTGCATAGGCATATCCTACATTGCAGGCTCCCAAGTCAGAGCTGGGAGCAGAGGAGCAGGCTGTCCCCAGGTAGCAGTGGCCAGGCCAGGGATGGGCATATATGGTGATCTCATCCCAGAGCATAGCAGGCAAAAGCGTGTAGACAAAACTGTGTTTGCCACCAGTGTCATCCTAGGCCTTCTCCTCAGGGCACATGCTAGCCTGGGGGGCCTTCCCACCACTGCTGCTCACCCCCTTGTGCCTCTCTGCTCTGCTTCTTGTTGCTGTCGCTTCAATATTTTTCCTAGTAGGTTAATTTGCTATAAACATCAACCAAGAAATCCAGGAATTTGTCCACTTCGTCAGAAGAAGCCACAATTTAAATGCTCTTGTATTACATTTTTATAAATCATACAAGGCTCTATATATTCCTTTCCATCTGCAAAACATATCAGTTTATTAAACAGCTCAGTTTTGCCTGGTGTGGCTGTAAAAAATAAAGAAACTGATACAGAAAAGTGATATTTGCTTCATCTTGCTGAGTGGCCTGTAAGAGAGTTTTGGGTAAGGAGTTTATTCACTTCCAACTCTCTATGCAACAGCTCTTGCCATGCTGTAAATAAAGTTCAAATACTTAAATATTTTAAAAATTCTTTAAAAATAATTATAATAAATGCCTTCCTATTTCATACATTTCCTGCCCACATAGCATATTTACATATTACATGTAGCTGGAAGGTATAATTAGAGATCCCTGTTCAGGCACCTGACTCATAGCACCTTTAGCTTTCCACCATAAATAGGCATGTTCAGCTGAGACTGCTCGTGACGTGATGCCTCAGCCTGTGCATAGAAGGCCCCTCTGCTACGGATCTCTAGGGCAGACTTCAAAGTCAGACTTCTTTTCCACAGCAAAAGGCCATTTGACTGATTCCCAGCAGATGTTTGCACAGGCTTTGGCCCTGAGCCTGGCCCTCAGCCTACTGCTGGTTTCATCAGGTGGGGTGAAGGTCGCCTTCAAGTCAAAGCAGCCATGAGACATCCTCGAAGTGCAGCATGGTGAGACTCAGGGGATCTGTCTGTGTCAGATTTTTTTTTTTGCTGGAGGCCAGCTGCTTGTGCTCTGTTCTGAGAGGCACTTGGGTCTGATTTCCTTATGTGCTGGGGCATGCAGGAGGTGGGGAGAGAGCACCTCAGGGAGCTGGTCTGCAAATGCACTCAGTAATGCACTACTGCCTGTAGCAGCATGTATTTGAACTTGCAAATACAGGGCTTTGTTCAAGAAATGTCAAATCTCCCTTGCCTAAGATGGGAACATGGCTGAGGTGCTGTGTGGGTTGTCTGATGCTTTGGGAGGTCCTTGACTGTATGTGTGTGAATTGTACCAGCTGAATGGGATGGTTTTCCAGCAGGATCAGATGGGCAAATCCACTGTGCAGCCATGAGCAATATCTGCAGTAAGACTTTCAAAATGTTTGTAATACCCTTAGCAGTAGCAGGTTACATGGACTATAGCATAAATGCACCCAGGATTCCCAGTTTCCTGGTAAGCCTGAGTGGATTTACTGCACAGGGGTTCCTGTCACTGCTGGACACACTCTGAAGTCCTGGGAAAACACAGAACAATAGCTCTGAGTGGGAAAAAGTTATACTCATCATTCTCTAGGAAAAATTATAATTGGCTGGTTAGTCCACCCCTGTGTCTGCATTGGTTAGAAAGCCAGTCCCAGACACTTTCCTTAGTGGTGTGAAATTGTGTAGTTCATCATAGCTGACGCAGTTCATAAAGAAATGTTTACTGTAGACTCTCAAGAGATTCTCAGCAGTCCTGGAAGGTTGCTGAGCTTGACGTCTCTCAATTGAGAGAATGAATCCACATAGGATGCAAAGCAGGATGTGGTTTCTCAGGCAGAATAGCGACATTCTTGAAGGCAGAGGGAATCTTAATTTTAGTTATTGAACACAGAAACATTTATCTGCTTATGCAATTCTTAGATGGGAAGGAGAACACGGTCATTCTGTGCAGTTCTCTGTTGAAACATTGTAATAACTTCAAACAGCCAAGTGGCACCAAGTGGCACCTGGAAAAATTAAGTACTGGAGAGACTTTACACTCACAAATGGCTTGACCTTGTATCACAGTCTCCAAAGCTGTACAGAGAAGTCAAGGGATTTCTCTAACATTAGAATGGTATTTGTTGGGTCTCAAATGATGGGTTTTTGCAAATTAGCAATCTATCCAATGAATGATATAATAAGATTTTGTCTAGCAAAACCTGTTGCCAGCATTTAAAAATATCTACCATTAAATATATCTTGCCATTAAAACAGTCTTGTTAAAATTGTCTGTTCCAAACAGAACAATATTTTACTGTTCTTGGTAATGTGGTTTTCCTCCTCAGATTTCTGTGAAAGCATGTGTTTCACAAAGCATATCAAAGCTGTCTCATGGGCAAAAACATGTAAACATCAAGCATGTAATTTTATTGAAATCCCCTGCAAAATGGCTGGCCATACTGCCTTTCAGAGGCATAAGAGGAAGAAAGGATTTTGCAGGCACTCCAAGCCTGAGTGCGTGGAAGAACTGAGATGAGCCTGTTGGCTCTGCAGTCACCCATCAGGAAGTCACCCAAATGCCTTTTATGTTGCAGCTTCCTCATTTGGGAGGCAATTACTGTGTAAAGGATCTGGGTTCTGCTAATGAAAAATATGACACAAGGTCCATGTGTGGCTGGGTTGGCCCATACCTGTTTCAGCCATGCATGCAGTTGTGACGCGTAATCCCGGTTCATGTTCCTGGGAAAGCGCATCCTGCAGCACTGTAGGGGAGAAGTTTCTCTCTTGCACTGGCTCCACATTGAGCTCTTTCTTCTTAATGCAGCCAGTGGACTTAAGGAGGACAAGCTCACTTCTTCCTTTCTTGGTTGTTCAGGGTGAATCATTAACCAAGCACTTGAGTGACAAACCAAAATTGTTTGTTGAGTGCCTTTTGCAGTTTGCATGGACACTTTGCCTTCTGCAGGAGGTATGGTTTGCTTCTCCCGTGGAATGAAAGCCCCACAGACTCCCTCTGCTCCACACTATGCTTTAACCAGACCTGAAGTACGTATATACTGTACCTACTACATATAGATCTATACCTATCTACATATATATATATATGTACTAAAGTATATAATCTATATTACAGATATAGAACTTCTATATATGTATATAAATTCTGTGTTGCTCCTGCTTTATGGGTGAGGAAAGGGGATGGTGTACATTTCCTGAACAAAGAAGTTAACTTTTCCTTGTACTCTTCCTTTGTAGCCTGTCGAGTATTTTGGTGAGAGGAATCATAATCCTTCTCCTAGCAGCACTTCATGAACTGAAATCGTTCTCTAGATGGTGATGACATGCCAGTTCTCGGTATATGGACATGAGTCCTGAGATCCCACACATGGATGTACAAAAGGACTGCACATTGTGCTGAAGACTGGGGAGAAGATTCCCTTGTGTGAAAGTGGAACCTTTTTTTTCTAATGGCTGCTTCGAGTGTTTCCTCCATAGATCTTTTTCCTTGTCTTGAAACCATTTCCTTGATATGCTGGGCTGTAAATCCTTGAAGGAATAGCATGGTTGGTTGCCTTTGTCCTTTTTCCATGAGCCAAGACTGAAGAATTACTGAAATGTTGCAACTATCAATCGGGTGAGTGCTTTCATTGTAAATCTGTAAATCCTCTTAACCCCTATTTGTAAGAGATGAATGGGAGCCTGCAGCCCACCTACTCATGCCACTCCCATTCATGCCAGAGATACAACAGCAAATACTGATTCCTCTCTATTTAATGCAAGAGCATTTATCTGCCAGTGTTCAAACTTTATTTCCATGACATAAGAAGAATTTCTGGATAATTAATTAATACAGTTAAAACACATCAGTTTGAGCAGACATTCTTGTCTGTGCTTTTAACATCAATGGCCTTGATTTTGCAGCAAAGTCAGTGAGATGGCGCCTGAATGAAAAAGCTTGGGTTTGTGAAGTTTTGCAGAATGATGGCCTGCATTTATATTTCTCTCAGAAACTCTCCTTATACTGCACACAAATCTCATTCAGTGAGTTTTACTGAGACAGCACATTCCAGCCTTCATTATTAGGGGATGTCTGCAATGCCGTTGTGTGTTTGACATTAATTCTTCCAGCTGTGCATTTATGTATTGTAATTGCCCTGATTTATTTGCAGTTTGTCTTCTGCAGTGTGCTCATGCTGTTCAGCACTTGTGATGCTGATGTTGAACATGGGCTGTGTGGCAGATGAAGCTGTCCTCTACCAGAAAAAGATGGGAATATATGGAGATGTCAGATGGAATGCTGGTCTCTCTCTCACCCTTGACTCTGTAATTTCATCATTCAGCAATGGAGGACCTGTGCAGGCACAGCTGACCAAGATCATGGGTAAGCACAAGCTGCAGCTCTGCAGGACACAGGGTTCTCTGGCCCACAGGAGGAACAGCAAGTAACTGCAATTCTCAAAAGTCTTTACTGGATCCACAACTGCGGTATTTCCTTGCCCTGTAATCTGGCCAAATTTAGGTAGGTTTTAATAGGGATAGACATGTTTCTACCACAAAGGTCACCTCTCTGCCAATTTCAAAATTTCCCTTCTGAAGCTAGAGATCCTCATATAAAAGGTAGCCTGGATTTATTTAACATGTGCCAAGCAGTATATTTTTCCTTTAATAATATTCCTGGAAATGGCTGAACTGTTTTGGCTAGAGCAGATGCCGAACGGTTTGAAATTAAATTCTCAGTGCTAAAGTTTGGCAAAGTAGAGTAACATGCCATTTTGTTGACACTGGGGAAGGCTGAGCACCATGGCAGAAGGGAGAGGAGGTGGCACTCCTGGTCAGCAAACTAAGGAAACAAGTGCTGCTTTTAGGAAACTGCCAGCTTGGAGCCAGTGAGGAACATCCTTGGGATCCTGTACCTTGAGTTTTGTATTTTCACCTTAAATGATGAACACAGAAACCCAGAGGCATCAGTGCTACTTTCAGCTACCTTGAACTTCTTAAATATGTAGCTTAAATCAGCCAGGCTCCTTTCTCCCCACCTGTATTTCTCCTGGGTTTAACACTGGATCTGTATATGGAATCTATATTTATGTATTGGAGTTTGGCCTGAAGTAATTTGTATTGCCAACTTGGTACTCTTTTTCCACCTTGGAAGTCCATCTGCAGAACCCCTCTGTGCCAGACAAGAGTGTCCCCCATAGGTGTTTCACCATATAGTTATATCTTTTGTGTTAAAGCCTTACATGTCTGTGATGTGAACGAGGACAGGGCTCTGCTCTTCTTTGCTCTGTACCCTGTCTCCTTTCTCTGTATTTTAGGACCCAAGTAACAGGAGCATAAAGCTCCTGTTCTGCTTCCTGGTTGTATATGATGCTTTATTACATAAATGGGCATGAAAAAGTTCTGGCACGCCGTACCAAGCTTGCTGTTTCTCAGACAATATTATTATTTTGGGGGTAGACATGAAGTTCCTGTCTCTAGAATTGAAAATGAATATAGGAATGACAGAACAAACAAACCTGTTACACTCTTAAAAATTGTGTGCCCATTGACCTCAGCACCTCAAGCTGGATTTTCATGCTCTTTCCAAATTCTTGCTGTGCATGACCTTTCCATGCCCTTACTTACTACTCAGACTTCTTTTTTTAAATTGTACTGGTACCAAAGCATGGGCCCAGCACTTCTATGAACTGCAGAGCTGTGAATATCTCTTTTAATGGATACAATGTGTGCGTGCTGTGGTTTTGGGCACAGGGTACATCAGTGTTAGAGTGAGGCTAATAATAGCCTCTAAAGATAATTTGAGAAGTTGCTTACCTTTTCAGGGAACAGGACATGTCTTTGTATTTCCACCTTCAGACACACAAGCCACTTGTGGGCTTGACTGCACAGCAAATACAGTGTGAGAGTCATCCTTGCTTATGTAGATTTTTATTTTCTTCCTCTCCTTGATGTTTTGCTTTGCCCTCTCAGTAACTTTCTGCCTGTTTTCTCTGAGGCTACTGATTTCTTGGTGAGTTATTGTTCATAACCAAAGAGAGGTAGTGGGTAATCAGCAACTGCTGTCTTAGGTAGCCCAAGCTGACCCTGCCACTGCTTTGGCAGGAGAAAGAATCTGTTTCAGAAGAGCACAGCTGTCCTGGGCTTTGTGCACACAAGGGCTGCTCAGAACAGCCCCTTGACCCCGTGCTGGCTCTGTGACCTCTGCCACTCTGACTGATAACAGTGATAGCAGTTTGTGTTGAGGCTTTGTTCTCTGCTTCACAGAGAGAAACACTAAACTGCAGAGTGACTAAGTGCCTTTTTAAAGGCTACATAATGAATCAGTGAATGAACAACTCCCAGCAGCTCCAGACCCCCTTCTCTCTGCAGAACAATGCCTTTCTCCCTCTATGAAGATGTGCATGTAGTATAGGTTGCATACAGCATTATGTATTTCAAAAGAAATCTGAAAATTAATATTTATATTGTACTGATGCCACTGTCCTCTAGGCTCTGTAAATAGCAGCACCACAACAATGTGGATTATTCCTTTTATGCAAACCCTGGCCGGTGAAATAGCTTGCCAAAATAAAATTGCTGCACAAAAGTTTGACAGCTACATTCATTATATATGTCAATCAAAGGCTCCTAAAGGCTTTATTGTCCCTGTACAGAGTCTGAACAATCTGCTAGCCCAATATGCTGCAAAGCTATTTTCTCACTACTCCTTCCATTTAAAAAATAGCCACCAATAACTTTTGACAAACCGTCTAAGAAAACTGCATGAGCAGCAAGGGAATCTTAGATTTTCTTGGGTATCTGTGGGCTGGAGCCTTCCACTCACTGGGCTCTGTCACATGTCACAGTAGATGAGATCTGGTCAGAAACACGGAGCCCTAAAATTACTCCACAAAACCCAGGCAGGCTGGGGTCGTGGGGAGGGCACAGGGAGTAAGGCAGGGAAAGTTTTGCCAAACAAAAACTAATTAAATCATTTTTGGTGAAGGCTTTTGGTTGCTTTGCCAGGTACCAGCCATGCAAGCTCCTCTGTCCCAGGTCTCCTCCAGGTTAGGCTGGGCCCGTTCTGATGAGCTCTCACTCTCAACAGACCACCCTACAGCCTGGGAGAGTGGGGTACGTGTCTTTCGGTTGGATTCCTTTTTCCCATGGCTCCCTGCCGGAGCCCAGCCCTCCATGACGGCTCGATGTGCTGTAGCCGGGCGGGTCCGGCCGTGCTGGCCCGGGCCCGAGGCCGGGCTGTGCCGGGAGCGAGGCCTGGCAGGGAGCAGCCGGCGCCCGCCCGGCTCCCGCACGGGCTCCTGCTCTGTGCCCGCACCTCCGCTCCGCCCTGGAGTGCTGTGCCCACTCCTGGGCTCCTCAGGGCAAGAGGGACATGGAGCCTCTGGAGCGGGTCCAGCCGAGGGTAACAAAGATGATCAAGGGACTGGAGCATCTCACGTATGAGGAAAGGCTGAGGGAGCTGGGCCTGGTCAGCCATGAGAAGAGATGCCAGAGAGGGAACCTCATCAAAGTCTGTCAATGTCTGAAGGGAGAGTGCCAGGAGGATGGAGCCAGGCTCTGCTCAGTGGTGCTGAGCAATAGGACAAAAGGCAATGGGCAGAAACTGATGTACGAGAAGTTCCACCTGAACACGAGTAAGAATTTTTTACTGTGTGGGTGACCAAGCACTGGAACAGTTTGCCTGGAGAGGTTGTGGAGTCTCTCTTTGGAGATATTCAAAAGGTATCTGGACATATTTTTCAATAACCTTCTTTGGGGGACCCTTGCTTGACTGAGACCTAGATGACCTCCAGTGGTCTCTTTCCAATCTTAACCATTCTGTGAAAGTGTGACATTGTGATCTTGTGGCATGACAGACCATAGTAAATCTGATTTTTGAGGATATTGTAACTATTGTCTTTGTTCCAGGCTGGAACTTAGATTAAGTTTCCAGTTTCCAGTTTGAAATAATTTGGAGGTTGGTTGTTTCCTCTAAGTGCTCAGCTTGGTTGTTAATGTGTTGGGTGTGTGGCTTTGCTCTCAGACCCTGGTCATGGGCGCTGCAGCAGCAGCAATCCCTCAGGAGGTTACTTCCTGCACAGGTATCTGTCTGTGCCCTTCTGACAGCTGCTTTTGGGATGAGATACTACTCTAGGTCTGTGCTAAAGGGCTGACCTGAAGGTGTAAAGAATAGCCTTGCTTTTGTGTTTGGGAGTGAACCATGGGGATGCTCTGTGAGGACACATGCAGAGGAAATATTGCAACAGGATTGCTGATCGTCACAACTAGAGTTTCATCTGAAAAAGCCTGGTGAAGAAATTGGAAAAATGGAAACTTTCAAAGAATTTAGGTGTTAATTCATGTGCTGAGAAAGCTGTGCTGCCCACTCACCATCCAAAACTGTGTGACATTTCCCTGAGGTGCACGGCTTGCTGCTGCATCACGGGTATGTGCTTGATCACAGGCAAAATTAAACATGCTTTTGTAATCAGTGGACTCCACAAGTAACTTCAAGATACATAGGAGTAAAAAGACATAAACTGACACTTCTCACAGTGTTCAAGTTTACATGTTATGTCTGTTCTCTCCCCATGCAGCGTTGCCTTCTTTTTGAGGTCCTGTACAATGCCCTTTTATTAATGTTTTAAATGATCATCACTGTTGTGGAAAGGGCATAGAAGTCTTTTCAGTGCAATTTTATGGCCAGCACCAAATATTGTGCAACAGACTGTCTGTTATCTGTGATAGCAGCTACGTTGCAACTGACAACTACCTTTGATTTCAGGTTTGCAAGACTGTACTTGGCTGAACATTGTTTGGTGATGCTGACAGGATGTAAAAGGCTTTCTGTAAGCAAAATGGGCTCTGTGGGCTGTGTGTTTCTCACCAGTCCTGGTGGCCAGTCACCTCTGGCCAAGGAGGTTCTTTGTAGTGTGTGGGTGCAATGGTAAGGACACTGCAAACACTTTTCCTCCTGTGCTAGCACCAGGATATCCAGTTGCTATGCTTAGTGCTGTACATGGAAAAAAAGCCTACACAAGTCTGAAGCTTCTGCTGTGAGCATCACTGCTTCATCTTGTTCTTCTGGCCCTAAAGGAAATCCTCCTGAAGGAGTGTGGTACCCAGCCACTGCCTTTCTATGAACAGGAGGTAGTGGCGGCTTCCCAGGAGGAATAAACCTGTCTTTGGTTCTTTCCTGGTCTCACTTCTCTGCCTTGTGGGAAAATGTTATTACTCCCTCTGTTTGGGTGATTGCTCATGCTTCTGCACCCGCAGACTTCATCTGGGAACTTTTAGCAGAAGTCATGCACGGATGCTGGGATGGCGTTTGCCAGCTACGAGCTGTTTCCCAGTGTCACTCACTTGTAGTTGGCATGTGGAACTCCTGTGGTATTTTCTCGATGTTTAATGTGACCTAGTTGTGTACTTCCACTGTCTGGGAGCATCAGCTCTTCAGGTGTGACAGTTGCCGTAAATTCAGTGGCATTCAGGAGTCTCTCTGGCATTTGCAGCTGGGTACAAGGCACAAGTTCCCTGCACAAGTTGCTGCATCAGCCCAGTGAAACATTGCAGGGCTGTGTGTGCAGCCAACTGCTTCATGTTACGCCTGGTAATGGCTTGTCAATATTTAAAAAATGTAACCTCCAGCTGTTTAATTTACTCTAGTGGAAAAAAAAGGGGCTTCCTAATAATCTTCATATTTACATGGCATGTTTGGTTTGAAGGCAGATGGATTGGTTTACAAGATAAATGATAAAGCAAGAGAAGAAAAAGTGTGTCAGTGGCTGTACCATTAGAGAAGAAGGAATTTTTGGTGTGGGGGTCTCACTATTGATCTTTCTAGGTTTTTTTTTTTTTCTTACTAGTCAGCTTTTTGGACCTGCTGCCCACCAGACTGGGTTTTTTTGAGCCTAGACAACTAATTCCCTTAGTGCCCATTGTCACCTCTCTGTGACCTACAAGGAGGGGAAGGTGCAGAGCTGTAACAAAGGAGAGGGGCTGAGGTGGCCACTTTGGCCTTGGCAATCAGCTCTTCCCTCTCAGCTGTGCCTTCTTTGCCCTCTCCAAACTTGTGTAGGGGCCTCCCCATTGCACACCACATCCCCTCCCTGTGGCCAGAGCAGTAAATCCCTGTGTCCTTTTGGATGGGCTGGGAAGTGGTTCTTCCTGAGCCACTGCTGCCTGGGGCACTGGCACCGAGCAGAGCTAGGTTCTCCAAGCAGGCTGGTGCTGAGGCTGTGCCCTCCCTGCCAGGACCACACACCCCTCTTCCCTGGCAGGCAGCTGGCAAGTTGTGAAATATGGTTCAGCACTTAAAAAAAAATATTAAATTATGCAGCTGTCCTGTAAAGGATTAGAAATCAGTTCTGGAAAAGGCTACAGTAGTTAGTAAAGAGCTCTGCTGTGTCCTTAATTATTTGTAATTAAGGATCATCAGGATGTAAGGACACTGTGTTAACCCTTTAGCAGCAAGAAAGATTGCAAATAATCTAATAAATGACATGCAAATTCACAGCTTGAGTAGGTTTAGTTACAAGTTCTGAGAAGTAGAAGTGAAGAATTATCAGAAATAAGGTTTCTGCTTAATATTTTGTCAGATAAGTCAGACAACTTGTTTGGTCCGGCAACTGGATTAGATGAACATTGTAGGTCCATTTCAACTGAAATAGAATATTCCACATTTCTAGTAGCATAGCCCTTTCCTAAGAGGTCACAGGTTTGCTTACCACCCCTGCCCTGGTTGCTGCCATCATCATTCCCTGTAGTGGGTTTTGCTCAGGAGGTGAATTAAGGGCAGGTTCATGCCCATGAGGCTCCTGGTCCCTGGCCTTGGGGCCAGGCAAAGCTGCAGGAACACTGTGGAGGGGTTACTGATTTTGGCAGCTGAATGGTGTCAGAAAAAGCAGCTTCCCTTTCTGCTGCATGTTTCCAGGGGGCTGATGAAAAGGTCAGGGAAACCAAAGCAAGGCTCCTTTTTGGGATTAGAAGTCTCCATGCTGGAAAAACCTGTCCCTGTCCAGAGAGGAATCCAAAGAGCCTTGCAGGAAATGTCATTTGTCATGTCCTCGGGGAAATGAATATTGTGCCACTACTTGGTGGCTGGAGATGTTGTCAGACCACTGGCATGCATCAGCCCCAGGGGCCTGTTTGCTGAGAGCATGGCACACTGAATCACTGATGAATTATTGGAAGTATTCTGGTCCTCCACAACTTCATCTGCTCTGTTGCAGAAAAATTTAGAAGGTACAAGAGATTTTTAAAGTCCCATTGTGCCCTGCATCTTATTAAAAAAGGTGTAATCTCCATTGCAAACTAACTCAATCTAAAGAGTTGCTATTATACTGTATCAAAGGACATTTAGAGATGTTCCATCAGTCTCAAACTGGACTATGGAGTGCCAGCATACCAGAACTCATCATTGTTCATTTTAACAAGTGTCTGAATATTGATGATATCAGGAGTTTGACCTGACAGTCTTGCAGTGCTTAAATCACTGCTTCCACCTTGGCAAATGCAAGTTTAGAGGATTTCTGAGATGTTCTAGTGTAGAGAGAAGAGAACCCTGAAAGTCACAGCTGGAGAGAGGGAGATCCCAGGGGGATATCACCCCTGAAGAACAGTGATCTCTGCCTTTCAGCAGCTGCCAGCACTGCTGTTCCATGTGGGCTGGGCAGGGCAATGCTGCCTTCTTCATGTAAATCAGAAGAGCAAGAAAAGCTAATTGCCAGGTAAGGTCATTAAGTGTTTCATTCTCAACTGAAACAAGAGGCTTCAGCTCCAAACTTAGAGTGATAAAGTCAGAAGCTCCAAAACCAGAAACTTGTTTTGTAATACCCAGCAGAAGAGAAGCGGGGATTAAAATAGAGATTAGTCCACGTTGTATCTTTGAAGCTTGGATTCATGCCCATAGCTGTGGTTCTGAATTGCTTCTCAAGCTGGAAGGCATGTGGATGGGAAATCTTGCAAAATATCAGATCTCATAGGATTTCTGCCTCTTAAAATTAGCCATCTTGCAGGATTGGGTACTGTCAAGGCTTAGTTCTGTTTTAAAGTGGAGACTTACTTTTAAAATTAGCCTAACCATGAATTTGAATTGGATCTTTACATAGTACATTTCCCAGATGCTGCAATAACACCTGTTAGTGCAGCCACAAATAAAAAAAGTACTTAGTATTATTTAAAATGTGCAAAAGCAATGTATATTCCTGGTACTGTGCCTCAGCATAGTTTCTCCTGGCACTGCTTGTGCTTATGGGGCCTGTGAAAGCAAATCTAATGCAGAGCAAGTGACTGTTCCACAAGCATGAGCTGTGGTCACCATGGACTGCTTTAATGTGGGGTCCTTTGACTGTTAAGGAAAAGAAAACTATTTTTTTTCCTTTTTGCAAGCTATTTCTTATACTTATTTTATATTGCTTTTAGTTAAAATGCAAGTATTTAGAGGAACATTTAGGTGACATGGAGATTTTTAATATATTTATTATTATATACTTGTGTGTGAAGGCTTTGTAGGTGGTTTGATGACCTTTATATGATGCCATAGCATAATTTAAAGAACATGAAGCACATAAGCACTTGGGAATATCAGAATGAAAATGATCAGATTAAATTAAATAATAAGATTAAGTTAATAGATGTAAACTCAGTTTACACAAAAAAAGAGCTGTGCATTTTGCTGGTGCAGCTGGATGTCAGCAGATTTAGCCCTGCACCTTGAGGCAAGGATCTCTTGGCCCTGCATGAACTGTGATCACTTTTCACCATGGCCTGGTCAGGTTTGGGACAGTGTTTGTGGGGATTCCAAAAAGAACATTCTTCACTGTGACAGTCTGTGCCAAATCTCACTCCCAGGCTTTAGTGTTTTGGAAGCAATAGGACTTTTGAACTAAATAGGTAGAATTGTGGACAACTTCAATGTGGGCAAAACAGTACATTTCAAAAGCTTGTCTTGGTAATGATGGTGAGGGCTTCTTTGATTGCAAAGAGATACCTAATTGCATCAGATGTTTAGCAAAAAATGTCTATTTCTTGACAAAGTTATAAACAGCTGAAAATAGGGGAATGTGAAGGAACAGCTTGTGCTGACAGGTGGCCCTACCGCCATCTGCAATAATTCTTTGATAAAATCAATTGGTTGAATGCTTAGCGTATCATCTCTCAAACTCCATTAATATTTTATTTATTTAGTGTTTAGAGTCCATTTAGGGGTGCAGATTTGGAGGCTACAGCCTGTTCCCAGCAGTATCACGAGTTGTGTGGTGCTTTGCATGCCCTCAACTAAAATTAATTGTCCCCATTCAAGGAATCTCTTAAACACAGACTTAAACTCCCCTGGATGTCCTTCTGACCTCCCCAGGCAAGCCTTTAAGTTCAACCCATGTTTCTTTGCCTTCAGCAGTATACTTTAGCACGTACTTATTCATGTGATATAGTGTTGGAATGAAATTTTGAGTTTTACTGAACATGGACATAAGTTTGGTCATTTTCTTATTTTAGGCATTACAGCTTTTTGGGCTGTTTTGAAGTAGGTGTTGTACACAAAATTATGGTGTTCTGTATAATCTATTTCTGTAGAAAAAGGAACATATTTTCCTACCTATTATGGAATGCTCTGATGCAGAGGCCAGTTTATTTCTAGCTCCATTTTTTTTTCCTAGCCCCTTTTTTTAGTGCTGTCAGTCTTGTCCTGTGTTATTAGGACAGTTTTCAACACCACCTACTCTCAGTTGTAAAGCAGAGAGATAACTTCATTTTTCATTTTGTGGGGATTTCATTTGCAATTTTGAATTTTTTCTTGATACAAGCTGTAAAGAAAAATTCATAGATTTTGCTAATCAAATGATGCATTTACTGCATTACACAGAATTGAAAAAATGTTTTAAAAAATAGAAAATTAATCATTCCATTGCAGAAAGGTTCAAATAGTGCATTTAAGTCTTACTAAAACTCCCTTTTACCAACTTATGTATTGATTTTTTCCCCCAAAGCTGCCACATTTCACTTGCAGCATTTTTCAGGTATTTACAAGTCTACTTGGGTGTCCTACAAGGTTTCCTTGCAAATGAGCAAACCTGCAGGACTTCATAGACAACAAAATGCAACTATTCTGTCTTCATCAGTCACTTTCATGTATGAATGTTTTAGCTGGTCTACCTATGTCCAAAATACATTCTTTCATTGTGTCCTGGAGAAATGAATCCTTCTTTACATGGGCCTTGTGTGAAATCTTGCTCACACTGGTGTTGTGTGGGATGTGTAGAACACATCTACCTTTCAACAAGCAATTATGTTTATGGAAATAATGTCTTCTGGAACTGGAAATTTCGATTAACCATTCCAGAAGCCCTTGTAAGGTAATACCTAGTATGATAGAGCAGGGCTCTTGAAAGCAGAGCACCCAAACAGATGTAACTTTGAAACTGCTCAGGAGTATTTTTGAGCATCCTCTCAAAGTTTGGATAATGTAACTACTGATTCCTGTAAGGTATAGCATGGTATTTATTCTGTGCTCTGACCTATCTTTGATGCTACATAAATCCTGTACTTACTCATATGTGTGTACATCTTTTAAGAGTAAAAGCACAGAAATCATCTGACTAAAGAAATGCATTTAAAACCAGTCAAGACTCAGAATTTCCATAGTGGCAGCTTCTTATATTTGTTTTGTGCTGCTTCTTCAGGTGCTTTTATCTTTTCCAGCCTTTGCACTCTGAATTCAGAGAGGGCTTGTGTTTCCATGAAATGTGAGGATGCTCCTGTAAAAGTGGAGATCTAAGTCTTCTAGGGTTGGCAGGTTTTAACTGGGCCTTGCTCTAACACCCCAATACAATGTTCTCCCTACAGAGCCACCCAAAAATTGTATCACAGATGCACATTCAGCATTTCAGCCTTATGAAATGTGTCATACAACCAAGAGTGTTTTCAGAAACCCTGAGTCTTACTCTTATCTGCATTTGTAGGGCCCACATGGGAGAACAGTGTTCCCAAATCCTTTTGAGAGAGCCACTTGGATAGGGAAAAACAACCTCTCCAGGTTGGTAACCTTAACAGAGATTGCAGTATTCCTTCAGAGCAAAACATGCATGACATCTGGAAACAATTATTCCTTTAAAAATCACTCAGCACTGGAAATGAAAACTAATAAACACTGAAGTTTCCAGTTATCCCACAGTCTGGGTGACCCACACTGGAGCAAAGGCATTTCTAGAAAAGCCTGAGCAGGGTGGGCACAAAGCTGGTCTTGGATCCTAAAGCTGACCAAGCTGTTCTGAGACCAAGAAGTAACATTTTTATGAAATAAGGTGGAAAGGGAGGTTTTCTTCCCATTTTCATATGGGAAGAGAGGAGAATAGAAGGAACTGTATCACACTAGCAGACCTCATCCATCAAGGAACTGAGCACAGAATGTATGGATTTAGAGCCAAATCATGCTTTTTGGTGACGGGACTCATTGTTATCTGGCCTTTTAAAAACAGCCTAATGTAGAACTGTCAGAGGGTTGGAAAGGCATACAGTGAAAAGCTAGTGTGTGACTGGGCTAGTGAGGGAGCACACATGCTCTGCTGGTCTTTGCTGACAAGAGTGGGTGTCAGGATATTTCAGAAGGGACAGATGCTAAAGCAAATCCTGTATGATTTAGATCTCACTAAATGTTGCCTTCAATGTTTCCACAGCAATGTGGAAGGTGACTGGGAGCTGATTTCTTCTCCCTCAGCAACATTAAGATATGCTCTTATACAGCAGTTCCCAGATTAATTATTTTGTTCAAAAGACAGGGAAGAGTATGGGTGTGTTTTTAGCCTGGTTTCCCAGGGAAACGTGTCTGCCATCTGACCAGTTTCAAGATAAAAATACTGAATTCCTAGAGTTTTGTGAAAACAGGTGGCTGTTTAGATGGTATAGACCCAGGAGCAGTGGAAGCTCAGCAGTGCTCATGGGCAGAAGAAGACTTGCCCCAGAAAAGGGGCTCTAGGGAAATCCAGATTGTGCAAGGGAACCCTGGTGGCACAGATCGAGCTGCAGGACACATGGAGCCAGCAGTTCCTGGTGGCACTGCTTTGTTTTTAACCCAGCCTTGCCCTCTGCACACTTCTCAGAGGTGGGACTCCCTTCTTCTCCTCCTCCTGTGTGCAGAAGAGCAGTTTCAGCAGTTTTCATGCTATGTCCTTGCAAAACCTCCCTGTCTTGGGGCCTTTCTGACCCCTCCAATTGCCTCCAGTGATTTTGCACCTGCACAGTGCTCACTCAGCACAGGCTGGCATTGCCTTTGCTCTGGGGAAACCCCTTTTACAATGCAATGCAACTTGGCTGCTGCAGTGTGTAGACCTTGCTTAGGCAGAGAAGGGGTGTCAGAGATGGGACACACGTTAAAATGATGCCTAGTTGCTCTGTTTTCTGAGAGGGGTGATTTTGCTGAGCATTCTTCTACCCAGTGCCAGGGGCTTGATGAACTCCCAAGGTGTTGCACTGTCCTATTGAAATGTCAGTTCAAGTCCAAGGCCTCAAGTGCATCACTTGCCCTGATGCACTCTGAGATAGAAAAAACCCTGATGTTGCTCTGTCAGACAGTATGATAGATGGTGAAACGCCCTCTCCTGTTTCACAGAAGACAGGAATAAATGTACTGTCAGGGCTGCAGGAAACCCTACTGCTTAATGGTCACAAAGATCCCTGAGTACCTACTGTTCTCCAGAAGGATTAGGTGGTAGTGCTGATGAACATATTTGTGCTGATAAACATTATGCACGATTTGCATGCCAGCTGGATCAGCTACTTACTTGCTATTCTTTTTGCAACCATAATTTTTATCATAAATATTTTCCAGACATACATCAGTAGCTCATATCGCTTGGCTGGCAAGTCTAAGCCAAGACTGTCTTAGTAAGCCAGACAGCTCGTCCAAAACAAGCTGACTCTGTACCCCAGAAAGTGGTCATTTCCTGATTCTTTTGAGTTTCTGAGCTCTTTCTCAATACCTATAGTACATCTGCAGGCAGAGTATGGCAAGAATGTTATAACTTCACAGACATTCATGGAGGAAATGGTATTTTGCTAGCTTGCATTATACCACTTGCCAGTGAAATATTATTTTTGAAACAACTTCAGGTTGGGTGGGTGTTGGAGGAAGCAGTGAGGACCCCAGCTCTTGATCTTGAGACTGCAGTTTGCAGCTGCAGTAAAGTATGTCACTGAAATGTAGGTGACACTTCGTGTTACACTTCCATAGAGAGGGTGAAGGATGACTCCCATGACTATGTAGCTGTGATCTGCCTAGGTAAAGAGGGTGAATAGCAAGATGGGAAGGAGGTAAAGGAAGGAATGAGCTGGAAAGTGAGAAATGCATGGGAGGAATGGAGCTGATGTGCAGGAAAAGGAGAGGGAGCAGAGGAGTGGAATATCAAACCAGCAGCAGAAGTGCAGGTTTGCATTGCAGCCCTCCAAGAGGCCAAAGCCAGGGCCCTGTGAACAGCCCCAGGGCAGTCCAGGACTGAAGCTTGTGCTACATGAGGTGAGACAGGGGCAATGCTGCTCTCCCATCCAGGGCAAGTCTGGGGATGAGACTGCATGGGGAAGGCAAGGGAGGTGTTTTGACAGCCTTTTAGATTGCTGTTCTCCTAGTAACATTGCTAGTTGATCAGGGTAGAATTTACTTCTCACCTCAGCATAGCAGGTGGCTTTTTTGTTGTCCTTCCTCAGCACCCTAGAGGAACACAGGCTTCTGAGGGTCATAAAGGCATTTTCCCCTGAGAACTGTTGAGCATCTGTGGCTCATGATGAAAGCAGGAGGTGTAAGGTTGTTTTTTTGGGAATTGTTTGTTTGTTTTAATGCTCCTGCATTTTCTGGCATGTGGTTACCTGCAGCGGTCTCTCTGCAATGCTCCCTGTACAGCAGTTAGAGAGGGGTGCCCTGAAGGGTTGTGGTGGGTGGGTCTGGAGCAGTACCTGGGTGATTGAGTGGTGAATGAACAGGTCATTTAATTTCAGCCTTGCTAAGCAGTTTGTCCACTGGCATATCCCAGACAATAACTCCTAACTGAGCTTTTTTTCCTTCTTCCCTTAGAACATAAAAAAGTAGAAGAGCGGAGAAGTAGGAAATGCATGGAAGTCCTTGTGGACTTCTGTTTAGTGGTGATTGTCCAGATTACATTGTGTTTCAGTGTTTTATTACTACTCTAATGCTTATCAAAGCATTCTGAGAAGTCCTTCAAAGCACGGACAGTGTGCATGAATGCAGAGGGTGATGCTTCCTCTCACTGCCTTACTATCAATAGGATGCAAGTCCAAATGGCTGTTAGAATCTAGATTTTTTGATGACAGGAGTCCCAAATTCAAGCTCTTCAGCTCCTAGTGAGGAGAATAGGGAAGATGATACAGTGCCAGCTATCTGTGTTTTGCCTTGACATTAAAGGCCCAAGCTGCAGCAGACAAGCTGTAGTCCCTACAGGCAGGGCACAGGCTGCAAAGACCTTTGTTGTTCATAGCACAAGCATCTCTTCCTCCTGCTGTAACCCACAGCTCCAGCTGGTGAGACAAAGCATATGACAGGCTGGGTGAGTGATGGGTAAGGTTTCTGGTATCTTAGAACATGCTAGACAGTAATGCTTTCATTTTTAATCCTTTTATTATCCAAATGGCTGATTAAATGGCTGAAAGAAAGCCACCTAGCTTTTCTCACCTTTGTGCTGGGGTAAGGACAGCTAGTTTGGAGGCAAGATCTTTCCAAAATCCTTCTGTTTCTTTTGATGCTCAGAGAGGGGGCTGTGCACTTCTGAAAAGGCTGGCAGCCTGCTGTAGTACTGCCTGGTGGCATGGCTGGGAAGGGGTACCTTAAAGAAGCTCTTCCTTCTTTCTGGCTCAGGAGAGCTTTCCTGCTCTGTTTGCTGTCAGCTGCTCAGAGGTCATCACTTACATCATGTTCACATATGCTTTACTCTGGGCAGGTAAGCAGTGACAAAAGAGCTTGTCTAATTTTGGTGCCTTGACCTGAGTGATTCACTCAAATCTGATGGTGCCTAGAAGGTATGATTAAATAGCCATGATTGATTAAACAGCAGTGATAGCTCCATTTCTACATGTCATAGATATTTACTTACTGTTCTTAAATCCTGGCCCTGTTGATAGCTGGAGTGATATCTAAACTCTTTCACAAGGGTTTGCCAAAGTCCGTAAGAGTCCATCTGAGAATTGCTGTGCTTGGGTCATTTTTTTAGATTTGAGGTGCAGTGAAGGAACAGCTTGTCCACTTCTAAATATACTGTCCTTGACAGACATGAAATAAGCCCACTGATTTAAATAGCTGCCTAGTTCCCAGTTCAAGATCTTACTGTATAACATCAGTGTTTGGCTGCCCTTCTGATAAACTTGGAGAAGGACTGATTTCCATTTTCTTCCTTTCAAAAGGGAAGAAGTTGAAGGATTGTCATGCATCAGGAATGTCCTGATTCTAAGAATTTCTAAACAAGACCTACTGCTCTGTGAATGGCAGCAGGAGCCAGGATTTATAGGGAGATTACTTGGTTAAACGTAGCCTGAAAGAATGAAAAATGAGCAGTCCAAAAAAGAAATTTGTTGAATATTTTGGCAATGAAACAGAGTGGCTTAATTTATGAGCAATACCAAGCTATCTTTTTGCAAACAGATTTCTGAGAGTGATTTTTTTCTCAAATTGGAGGTACAGCTCTTGGTGAGATATACTGACTGCTCATGAAACTTGATGGTACAATCTCTCTTGGTCTCCATATGGCCCAGTTGAATGCTTGGTGGAGCATCAGCTGTCATACCAGGGATGGTGGTGCTTTCTTGCCTTTGGGTCTTCTTTAATTGATGGCCAGAGAGAGTGGGAAGAGGGGCTGGCTGCAGGTATGTAGAGCCCTGGGGGTCCCTGCTGCAGAAGGGGGGTGGTGAGCCATGGCTGAACAGATGTGCCACAGGTCCCTGCTGAAGCTGAGCAGGTGTATTGCAGGTTCAAGACCAGGAGATTGAAAGGCATTTTGGTTCCTTTGCTGTGTCCTGCAGTGCCAGAGACATAGCCCAGTTGCCCCTCTAGGTGCCACCCCCAGTCACCCACTCATGTGGCTGGCATAGCCACGGACAAGTGGCTTCAGGGGTTAGAGGTGATGAGTCCCAGCCAGCCAGTGTGTGTAAAGGTTGTGGATGAAGCAATGGCTTCATTTGAATCTCTGAAATTTCTGCTATTGCCTGAAGTAAAATGCCTAATTTTTCTGTGATAATTTTTGTGTGTGTGTATGCACTGGCATATATATATATATGTAATCCCCACAAAACTGCTTTCCATTGGCAAAGCATCTCATAGGTTCCAGTTCCTCTGAAATTTTCCATGCAGTATCTGCACCAATTTAATACTGCATATGTCTGTCTCCATGAGCTTTGTTTTTGCCCATGTGAAGCTGTCTATAATGAAGTAATGAGTTATTTGCCTAAAATAAGAACCCAGACTTCAAAATAAGAAATCCAAAACCAAACCCACAGCTATTTTTTTCAAGTTCTAAAAAAAATCATATTTCCTTTTTAAATGAATCTCTCACCACTTAGTATGAACTTGCAATTCTGCAAGACACAGAGAGCTTTTATAAGCAGATGCTAAACCTGAAGTCAGTGGAACATCTAAGCAAGTCCTTAAAGGTGAGTGTGTGTTCAGGCACTTGCTAATTTGGGACAGAGCATTCAGTGTTTTCCTGAGTTGTACCTTATGTTTCAAAGGAAAAACCTTTGTTTTGCCGAATGGTTCATTTTTACTTTGCTATGTGCTGAGAGCTCAGGATAATCCCATTTGGAAAGAAGCAGAGAGGAGGGAAGATTACACTTGGGAAAAGCTATTTTCAGTACCTCTGTTTCCTCTAGCCCTATTTTCATAATTATGATCAGCTATTGCTGACAGACTGGTTCACAGAAATCAAACCCCTTTATACAGTACAAGTCAGTGAGGCCTGGAGTTGGACCCTACTTGAACATAAGTAAGATAAAGATCCCCTGTGGCTTTTAATTCCTTTTTATTTAGTTACTTAATTGAACCTATACTGTTCTTCCTCTGTAATTGATTACCACACGGAAAAGGTAATGAAACAGAAAACTATATTTTCTTTTCAGTGACCTTTATTATTATCATGGAAATGTTTTTACTGCTTCCTTTTGGGACATAAAAGTTCTCAATATAAGCAGAGGACAATCAATGTTAGTTAATTGAAGGCATTTACATGGTTGGGAGGTAAAAGTTGGGGGGAGGGTTGTTTTGGTTTTTTGGTCTGGGGTTTTTTTGCCCTCTCCTTCCCACCCCTGCAGCAGATCAGCTCAAATTTTTCAGAATGAGAATTAATCTGGCATTTTATCATCCCTTTCTTTTTTTTTATTTTTTTCAAAGCTAAATCACAGAGTTTGGGGACCTGATCCAAAACCCACTGAAGCCAAATGGGAATGGTTCCATCTAATTCAGTGGCTGTGGATCATACTGTAGAAGCACATATTGAAGACACATTTATAGATGTATGCACACACAGAGGTGCCTCTCTGCTTCACATCCCATTTGTCGGAACTGGGATTAATTTCTGAACAAGATAGGGAAGGAAGGTTTGGGGGATTTTCCTGGATTTAAAGATAAGCTGATGATAACTCTTTATTCTTTAAATCTCATTCTAGTCATACTTCTCTATGCTTTAATTTGTGAAGCTTGGTTTTCTTAATTTTGTATGTTACCCCTTCTCCTGTTGTTCCTTTTTGTTTGTGTGTCTCCGCTGCCTTTGGCAGGACAAGGGTGTCATGGACACAGTTCATTCAGTACCCTGCATCCAGCTTCCCTTCCACTTCACCCTTCATGAAGCTGTGGGGATTTCTCAATGAAGCGCAGAGCTGGCTCAGGGTTAAAGGACTCAAGCCTGAATGTCCAAGGCAGTTGCCAGCTTTCCCCACCCCCTACCTTTGTGCATACAGGTTTTTTGCCTTGGAGCAATTTTAATAAAGACTATGTAACAACATAGTGTTGGCATAGCATGAGCAACATTATTCCATCTGTTTCTACTGAAAATGTAAAAACGTGTTAGTATAACATTAAGATTCCAATTTTCAACCATTAAAAATCAGGCAACACTGAAGTTACAGACTGCTTTTCGTAGCTATTTAGTGATTTCCCTTGCCTTTATTTTTTTGGAACTCCAGTTTACATGCCTTTAAAACTGTCTTGTGTTCAAAGAGTTTTGAGCACCTATCCTTGGAAACAAAGGCTCTCCTAGGTATTTTAGTTTGGGCAGCCAAAATTATTGCTTTCTGTTGACAGTGCTGCAAAGATGATATTTTAAAGAGTGTTTAGAATCTCACTGTAGAGATGTAGGAGGATAGTAAAACATTCATCTTAACTTCTATGAGAATTAACCTTACATTAGACAGAGGACTTGAGCATGCTAACTTTTGCCAAACATGCATGCTAATGCATGTTAATGTTTTGCCAAACTCAGGTTGGTATAAAAATATTCCGTTAAAGGGAATATTCAGTGCTTTTCTGAATTGGAACCTTAACGCTTCTCTTTTATTTGATTTTTTTGTGTGAATGATTATAAAGATACATCCGGAAGAGTTTTCACTAAACATCACATTTTAAACAGTGACGATAGAATATCCTGTCAGTGCAATTGTGGTTATTTGTGCCAAAAGTCTCATTTTTAGGAGTTATGCTGGTACAGTCAGGAAACAAAGTGAAGCAGCATGTGGCTTCCTGGCATTCATGCCTACTGAGAACAGCTTTCACTGTCAGTGCTGCAAACTCAAAACAATATTCACAGGGAGATTTCCATCGACGTAGAACAGTAGCAAAGATATGATGCTGTACAAACAAGTGATCAAGGTATGAACAAGAAAAGGTTCTCTGCTGGACCTGATTCTATGAACAAGGAAGAACTGGTTGGTGGCATGAGGGCTGGAGGCAGCTTTGGCTGCAGTGACCAGTGGAGTTGAAGGCCCTAGGAGGAAGGAGCTGGCCAAAAAGCAGGATCACAGCCCTGGAGTTCAGGAGAACAAAATACTCCTCTGTAGTAGTGCATCCTCCCCTTTCCCCTTCTTTTTCAGGCCACACTGTGATCTAAAAAATGCTGATAAGGCCTAGGTCTTGACAAAGAGCACCTGGGCTCAGCTCCTCTTGACCTTATCAGAAACACTTTCTACTTCCAGAGCTTGTGCTCCCTAACCAGTCTTTGCTTTTTTATTTTATGAACGGCCTTCAGAACCTTTTTTTTGTCTGAATGGCATAACATTCTTGTTCTCACACTTTCTCTGACCTGAAGTGCGGCCAGGATGAGCCATGGTTGACAAAAGCCCACTCTCTTGCAGCCCTATTAACAGTGGTGCAAAAGGAGACCCTTTGAGCTCTCCTGGACAGCAAAGGGCCATGACCATCCATCTTCCTCTCAGTGGGGCCTCTCAGGTTTGCTACACTCAGAGGATTGCCAGACAAGGACAGATCCTGGACCCCACTCCTTGAGCCTCGACTCTTTGCCCATTGAGAAGAGTATTTCACTATTTTTGAGGAGAATTTTTAAAAGATAGCCTGTACAGGCTCCTTATGTCTGTGTGCATGCAAGTGTGTGTATGCTACTTCAAATACGGGAGAAATGCTGCTCTCTTAGATTCTTAAGTACTTCAGATATGTAGAGTAAGTTAGGCCTGTAAATAAGTTACTGTTGTGATACAGTACATCCTGTATGATTCCATTGTTGAAGTGTTACATTTAAATTATAAGTTAAATGTTGTTAAGTTCAAGTACTGCTAAGTTTAAATGCTGTTAAGTGATATCAGGCCTTTAGACCATATTCCTTTTTATCCTTACCCTTTCTCTCCTTTTGTCACACACACACACATGCTTATACACACAGTTTTTGGTTTATTTTGGTTTGGATTGATTGACTTGGGATTTTAATTAGTTTCTTTCCTCAGTGTGCCTTAGCCATTTAGTAAGTAGCAGGGTGTATCTTGCCAACAAAATTTGTTGTGCTGTCGCTTTTATATCAAAGCTGTTTTTACTGATACCTTTGCCAATGATTCTTTAAGTGATCTCATAACACTCATTCATAACAACCCCTTCAGAGATCTGCTTGGAGGAATCCTATGGAATATGGCTGCAGAGAGAAAAGGAGTCCAGGCGTGATGACTGCTGGAAAGGAAAGGACCAGCTGAAAGCACAGGCAATAAAGGAATAGTGGCAGGAAGCCTGTATGCATGAGCAAGGAGTGCCAAACTGAATTCAGACATACAAAGGAAGTATGTATGAATGAGGTTTGTAGAAAGCTACTAGGTTGATTAAACAAGATTTTTCTTTTGTAAATCCAATTTTGTAAAAATTGGCTGACTATTGCCAATCACATTCTTATCCTTCATGTGTTTGGAAATGCTTCTCAGGACAGTTGCCTCCATCAGCTTCCTAGAGACTAAGGTGAAGTCAACCAGTCTCAGATTTTCCTTATTGCCATTCTTTAAGTTGGAGGAATATTATTTCTGCTCCAGTCATCAGAAGAAATTGTTTTAATTCAAGTGGCTGATTTCTAGAAAAGTATTTGAAATTTTCCATAATATTAAATAGCTCAAGGCCTCTTTCACATATATCATTGGAGTGTTACTGTATTAAGTTCCTCCTAAAAAGAAATTCCATCTTTTTAATAGATATTACAGGTAAGTACACTCAATATAGAGCAACTGCAAGTGAACATTATTGCATCAGTTAATGTGTGCAGTACATGCAAAATAGCTTGTACGTAGCTTATCCAAAGTCTGTAAGGTAGCATGATGGTTCTGAAATTATTTTGGTGGTGGTGGAAATGGGGGGAGTTGTTTTTATACCATTTTTATTTTCTTCTGAGTGTTTTACTTTTTCTGAGTATGAGGTGCTTGAGTGTGTCCAGGTTTGGGCAGTGATGCTGGTGAAGGGTTGGGCATTGGAACAAGCTGCCCAGGGAAGTGGTTGAGTCACCATCCCTGGAGGTATTCAAAAGAAGTGTAGATGTGGTGCTTGGGGACATGCTTTAGACATGGACTTGACAGTGCTGGGTTAATGGTTGGACTTGATGATCTTAGATGTCTTTTCTACCTTAAGTGATTCTATAGTCTATAATTTGCTGTGGGTGTTATAGTAAACAATAGCAAGAGAGAAACGGATAATTTTATGATGGATGCTGTGCTCTCTCATACAGCTGTTTGCAAAAAATCCAGGTGTGTGCTGAGAAGCTGCCTCTGTTCCTCCTCAACATTTCTGTGAATATGGCTCTACTTGTGCTCCCCAATGCTGAGTGAGCATGTATTGGCAGCATCCCCAGCAGTGCTGGGCTCACCCTGAGACCAGGGTGGACCTGTTCCCCAGCCTTTGACAGTGCTCCTCCCTGAGACAGGCCTCTGGGACCGTTCATATCCCCCCAAATGCTGGAACTGGCTGCTCTCAAATCTGCCTTTTTTTTCATGAGGTGTGACTCATCAGAGCCATCAAGCATCAACCTCATAAAAATGGCTTTTCTAGAGCCATGGAAACCACAAGATCCCATTACAAGCCGTTTCATTTTCAGTGACTAATGGAAGGTCACCAGTAATGAGACAAGAGGAAATTCTTAACTCTTTCTCAGGTTCCCTTTTTCCTCCTTAGTAAAAACAAAGTTTACTAGTAAATGAAATTCAGCTCAGATATTCTTTGTACATGCTTCGCCAGTGCCTGGCTAGTTGACAGAAGACTGCCAAATGTCTGTTCAAGTTTCTAGGTTTTCCTGCAAAAAGCATTTGCTGCTTGTAAGATACATTTCAGCTACTTCAAAGGTCTCAAAACAGCTGCTTTTTTATTATTTTCTTTTTCATTTCCATTTGTGATTTTATAGATCATATAAGTGAAAGTGGTAAGGAGCGAAGTGTCAAGGTTTCAGATTGGATTCATGGGCAGATTAGCAGACCTTCGTGACCAGACAATAGAGCAAGCTGATGAAGTTAGCCAAGTCCTGCAGTTAAAATTGCAGAGCTGGGGATCTGGAAGTCTCACTCATTAATTTAATTGCAGCATATTAAGAAATGAAGAGGGCAAACAGACACAGAAACACACTTCTGAGCTTTAAAAACAAATTGAGCTGCATGTGCTCTTTGCCCTATTAATGTGATTCAACATAGGCCACCTTTCAGACCTATGCAGAGATCTTGTAAAATTAATGTGAGCAGTATGCTGAAAAATAGGGGTCTGAGACTCATAAGCAAGAGCTGGGAACTAAGTTTATGGCTGGCAGGATGGGCAGTGTAGGACTGTAAAGTGGAGGGCTGTAGAGCATCATATGCACTTTAATTATCCTGTGCTTTTTAATGTCTGTTGGGGGCCTGTTCAACTTAAAACCATTTTACAGATATGCAAGAGCCTGTGTGGAATGGGCTCTGCCTTGTACCTCATACTGAAGGAAAGCTATTGCTGGAGTTAGAGACCTACCCAGCCAAGGCTTCATTAAGCGACCCTGAAGTCAGCACAAGCATGTGTGTGTCATATTTTTCACAAGCAAAGGATTGTGTGTCATATTTTTCTCCCTCATAGCCTATCTTGCATTCCTGTTTCCAGCTCAGTACAGGCCTCAGGGATAACAGCAGGTAGGTCCTGAACTGGACACCAGTGGCAACTTTTACCCTCTGCCTGTTGGCTACTGCCTGAAATCAATTGCTCAACCTCAATTTACAGCAACAAAGTATTTGGTCTTGCTGGAATCTACTTGAGAAATGGCACTTCTTCTCCATTTTTCCACCTCATCAAGTCTCCAAAGGCATCCCAAATTCACCTGTGGCTTACCTCCATGGTGCGGGGCAAACAGGCTTATGGAAGCTCTAAACTGCACAGGTAAGTGGGATGGTGGTTTGTTTTTTTTTTTTGTTTGTTTTGTTTTGTTTTTTTTTTAATTCTACCTTTGCCTTTGTATAGGAAATTTCTAAAAATGGCCTCTAATTGCAGGTGAGGACCTAAGTCTTAGGGATAAATAAGGACCTATGCAGTTCCTCCTGGCCACAGTCTGCAGGAATTTAGGGAGCTGTGTAACCACAGTGATGATGCTTCTTCCTTACTTCAAGTGGCCGGTACCATTATAGGATTTTTTTTTTTTGAAACTTGGCCAAAAACTCTTCTGAAAGCTTTTTATATTGAAAGTATGAAGAGTGGCAAGGATTTTAAATCCAACCCCTGAACCTTACACGTCCTGCTGTGGGAGAACCCCTTAATTCCTAATGAGACATGGACTCCCCATTACCCACCTAGTGTTGCACCTCACCTCTGAGCCCCCAAGTCCTTGCCAGAGAGTGTTGTCCCTGGTCTGAAAACCAAATCCCTTTTCCAAGCCTAGTGTCATGCCTATCTGGGATCACCAAACTGTGAAGTCTTGTGGATGCTGTGGAAAACCTGTGAGTCACAAATATAATTTCCTGCAGCATCACTGTGTGTGGGTTCCTGCTCAGGGCTAATAGAAACAAAGGCTGTGCCACCTCCAAGAACACACATGGTGAAATCAAGGGCTTATTCTCAGGTGGCTGCATCTTCAAAGAAGCTGACTAAATTAAAAGAGCACTGTCAGAATGTCTGAGTCCTTTGGAGATCCAGCTCAGTCATGCTGTTTACTATCTCTGTACCTGTCACTTTGCTTTAGTTTAATCAAGTAAGGAAAGGAGATGAAAGAAATGAGCTCAAGTGACCTCATGTGGGATAAATGGAACACACTGACAGACTAGAGGCAAGGGAAAGCTTCCCTGACTACAGCAATATACAGCTGATGGATGTGATGAAACACAAATTCTTCTCTCCTATGGTTTTCTGGTGAATGAAAGGTGATGAGAAGAGAGTTATTTCAGGCTTCTCTTTGTAAAGTCTTTCATAATGCAGATGGCTTCTGCATGGTCTTCAGTACCAGCAAAATAGGTGTTTCTTAGAAGCTTTAGACAAAAATATAAGAACATTTCAACATCAAAGTGATGACTAACACCATTCTCTTCCCTATATGCTGTTATTGATCCTCTTAATGGCCCTCATTTATTGACTTCCTTTTTGCTGTACCAGGTGATCATTGACTTGTGTTATGAGTCTAGAGGTTATTTGGCTAAAGATGAATGTAGTTATACTTTTGTTGGCTTGTTTCTGTTGTTTTACATCTTACTGACTGGGAACGTCATACAAGAAAATCATCAAAGAAAGTAATTCTATTCCACATTGTGGTGGCGGGTCCTGAAGAGAAAAGCAGGCTGCCTCATTTTAGTACAGGACTGAAAGTCTTGGACTGGGGATGCCCAAAGATGTACCAGGCTGCTCCAGAGGTAGAAGTCATTCAAATGTAAGAATGAAAAGGGACATCAAGTTTCTACGAAATGGAGCTTAGATGCTGCAGTCAGCTCTTTGCCTGGCTTCAGAAGTAACTGCTGACAAAATCAATGTGATATGCTGTGCAGGGAACTGTATATCACAGTATCCATTCAAATGCACTCAGTGCAAATGCTGAGCATTTGAAGACTTGATGTTATATAACTTCTGTCAGGAGCAGAAATGGGGACACAGAGAATGCGAGTTGGATGTCTTCCTGGGACATTGATTTGGATTGGAACACCAATAAAAGACAAATGGTCTCCCAAAGATGGAGGATTTTGTGTTGAAATGAAGTGTGTGCAAGTATGTATATAATACATGGCAACAGATGGAAGATGATCAGATAAAAATGTTGATTTGAAGTCCAGTTTTGGGCCTAGTCATCTTACAGAAATGAAACACAGTAACCCAAAGACTATTTTAAATAGTTATTTCATAAAATCTTACCTTACCTTGACCTTTTCAAACTTGCCACTAATGTAAAAATGTGGAAAATTAATTGACTGGGAGTCTCAATTCAAATTTCACCTTGGCAATTTCAGGTAGGTCATGCGGCATGACTTTAAGGACTACTGCAATATAATATAACACAAGCCTGGAGTTAATAGGTAAATATTCGTGATATAATATCCCACAATTTAATGTGGATTGGCACTCATCAACTGCTACCTGAAGAGATGGTTTAATAGGCATTTGCTTAAGATCTTGAGGTTGTCCTAGACATAAGCACCAGACAGGGGTGAACCAAAGCTGTCCTAAGATATTCAAGAAGCATACTCATTAAAGACTGCAGGTGTGCTCTGTCCATCTGTGCCTTGGCAAAATATAAAACTCAACATCACCTGAAGCTGACGTGGTGTAAGTGCTTTTTGGAAGGACTGGCACATATGAGGTCATTTTGGCTTTCTCTGCAAACACCTGTCACACAACATGTACAATGAACTTGGACAGAGTTTTTAAATCTTGTGTAGTGCCAGGTGGAGAACAGACAGAGAGATGTGCATGAGAAAAGTATTTTTTACTCTAGATGAGACTGTGGAATAAGAAAGAATTTTAACATTATCCTTTATTGAACTTTTTGCTCTGAACATAAGTGGATCCTGGAAACGAAAAAATTGTACTCTCCACCCCTTTAAAAAAATAATAATTGAAAATAGTTTAACTGAAGACGTTTGAGCACTGATTTGGTACTGAGTATTAGAAGTATACTTCTGCACTGAATCCCACTGCCTCTGTTTCATTGGACAAACTGGGAGTGTAGTTTCTCTTTTTTCAGAGGAGCATGGTTTTGTCTCCTGCTTTTGCTTGACTGGCCAACAGCTGAATTTAGAGTGAACAAATCAGCTCAGACATAAAGACCTAAAAATAAAAAAATAGAGCTAAGTATCAATGTTCACAAAAGTTTTTTCTTTGTTTGTTTCTTTTTTTTTTTTTTTTTTTAAAAAAAGCAGCCTGTGTACATTTTTTTTTTTTTTTTTTTTTTTTTTTTTTTTTTAATAAAAAAGCAGCCTGTCTACATTCCCAGTGCTTCTGGTTACTGAAAGCCCTGTTTTGTGGGCTTCAGGCCATGGCAATGTACTTGTTTGTTTCCTTGGCATTTAGCAGATTTCTGAACATCCTTTTGTTATTTTCTGTCTCTTGTTTTCTTTTGCCTCCCCAGGACCCTGGGGCAAAGCCCTCCTGTTCCTACAGGAGGTCTCCACCCTCACTGTGGAGAGAAAGAGAGTGGCTGAGGGAAGCATGGTGGAAATGAAATCTGAGCAATGACACGCTGAGGAAGACATTGCATTGAACAGGAGGCCAGCAGGGTACCTGGTGCCCTTTTAGCACCCACCTGCAGCACTCCACTCACTTCTCTGCTTTTCCTCATGAAGAATCTGCTGCACAACGACCAAGGTAAGAGAAGAGCCAGCTCTTGGTCACATTAGAACAAAGGAAGATTAGCACTGGGCTTTACTGAAAAAATGGGGAAAGCCAAAGGTAGAGAGAAGGTAAAGACAGTAGAAGACATCCAGGTGCTGCCCCACAGAACAAGAGGCTCCTAAAGGTGTGAGTCCTACAATAAGGAAAAGCTTAGAATGTGGACAAAGGCTTTTAAAGACCTGCATGTTCAGACTGAAACGACCCAACAGTGTGCCTCCAGTCTTCTCTGAAGTTAATGATGCTCAAGAGCAGCGTTAAGCAGGACCAAGCCAGTGCTGTGTGCATCCTGGCTGAGAAAGGCTATTGTATTCTCCTTGGTACTGGGCAGGGGGTGATGTGCCCTGGGAGTCTGTGTGTGCTGTAAATACAGTGATGGTAGCGGTGTCTGTACAGGAACACTGAACTTGCCATTCCTCCAGGATTGTGCTCTCTGCTCAGAAGAGAGAGCAAGAGTACACATTTGCCAAGCAGTCTCAGAGATGCTTTCAAGCAGAATATCCTGGATCTTCCCTGATTTGTCTTTTGATGTGATTTAAGTCCTGTGTGTGAGTTGTTGCTCTGTTTAATTGCTATTTCTAATTTTGTTTGTCTGGGTTTTGTGAGTAACACTCAGGCTCTTAGAGCTGAGCCTGGGCTCACAGCTCCTCTGCAGTGTTGCCCCACAGGCTTGATGTAATGAGGAGCACTAAACCCAGGTTTTGTTACCAAAACAAAAATGCCTCTTGGTGCCAGTGTACAACCACAATTTTTCCTCTGTATTCCCTTGTGAGAGCCAGGCTGTGACTGCAGACTGACAGGTGATGTAGTTTGCACTGGACTGCTGTCTGTGTGCAGGTGTGAAGCTGTCACTCTGTTGCTGTGGTGTTAATTCACACACGGTCATCAGATTGCTCCTGTCTCACCACCATGCCTTTCCATGAAAGCATGAGTGTGCTTCAAGACATATATGGGTACAAAGAGTTGTGTGTGCATGTGTGCTGTCCACTGCTCGTGGTGCACAGCACCTCCTTTAAAAGGCAGGTCACACTTCAGAATTAATATTGAAAATATTTTGTAGTGAGAAGTGATTAGAAGCATTATTTTGTATAAATGCAACTTCATTCAGTAATTCACATTACTAAAAGTACTTATTTCCTTAAGACTCTACTTGTATTTTTGATTTTATAGTAGCAGGTACAAAAGCAAACTGTCACTTTGTTGCATGGCCATTTCCAGTCCTCCAGCCTAATATTTGTAGACCAGTTTGGTCAATTGTTTGCAGTACAAGGCAGGTGAATATGAGGGGACTAAGAAATAGGTATGGGAGGGAATATGCAGGATATCAGCATTCCCTTGTCCCAGGCTCAGCCCTTGACAGGACTTGGGAGGGGCATGTAAAACTCCAGGAAGAATGTGTCTATGTTAATGGCAGATACTTTCATTTTCCAGCTCCAAACTGCACACAGTGTTGTTATTTTTAAGACCTTGGAAGAGATGAATTGCATCAAAATAATTCAAAACCACACAATGCACTGATCTTTTGTTGGAGCCCTTAGAAGTAACCCATGTGCCATATAAGTTGAAACAAATTAATTTTAGAGCTAGTCTGTCTGCTTTGAGCTTCCTGACTTGAGAAGTGAAAGGTTTTAAGATGTCTTTCATGTTGGAGTGCTCTGAGACCTCATTTACTAATGCTTCTAATAAGGTTTTGATCTTCAAGTGAAAAGCTCAGTAAAGGGACAAGTGTCTTCAAATAGTAAAGCACAATCATATCTCATTTTAATATTCAGTTATTTTATATAAATGATCATAACAGCCAGTTCATTCTGCCTTGTCTCAATGGGTATTTGGTTTCAGAGGAGAAAGCTGCAGCCTGATAAGCAATGTAGTATCTGTTTACCATTTGGTTTCTTCACAGGGATTGGATGTGGCAGCATCTGGTTCTCATGACTGTTGCTTGAGCCAGATAGGAGGTTAAATATTTCGTTATGATGATTTTGATACTTGCATTGATCTCCTGTGGCTTCCTAATTAAAGACATCACAAAACAAAACAAACCTCCCCCAAACAATTGTGTGTCTAAATCACTTACATATGTGCCTTGTTCCAAATTATGTATGGGTTTCTTTTTAATATCACTCTTAGCATGACAGAAACTATGCTGGTAACATTGTTGGTACTGTTAGCTTAGAATGTTTTCAATGACACCAAGTTTATTGGGACAGACTGTGAATTACTTGTCAGTTCTTGAGAAGTCAAAGCTTAATTGCTGATCAAATGTTTAAAATATGACTTGTATTAGCAATGGGTTTTGATATTAATTATTTCTTGTGACCATTAGGCAAGAAGCCAAAGAACTGGCAATGCTGCAGTTCTGCTCAGCAGCTGCAGTTTGGAAGTCAGCTCCAGGGTTCTATTCTGGACTGAAATTCTCAAGTTTTTCAGATTTTTTTCTTTCCATTTTGGTGGGAATAGCTGAAAATAACTTTAGGCCAATCTGAAATAGATTCCCCACTCCCTCTTTCTATTTTTCCTGGCCAGTTATTGAGCCAGCCAATCAGTTCTTATGCAGTTCTCTCTATTATGTTCCATATAAATACATAGTTCCTACCAGATTGTTCTCCATCACTCCACCTTCTTTTAATAGTCACGGACAAATGGTCATTGAATTAAAATATTTTTGTGGCTGTTTCTGAAAAAAAAGCAGACTTTTACCTGTGAAACCATAGAAGATGAGAAAGTAAACCAAAATAGAAATTTTTACTGAGTTCAGCTCCAGACATATTGCATTTTTACAGATTAATCTATCCTTCCTTCCTGTTTTTGTGGATATTATCAGCCCATCAACACTGTTCTTCTCTTTTTCTGGCTTGCACATACCTCTCTAGACAATGTGGTGTGCAAACCTATTAACTACACTCCACTGAAGTACTGTTAATCCAGCAGATAGGTCACCATGGGGTCAGGGAGAGAGGAGGAAAAAGAGAGGTTTACTGTGGGAAAGAGACACCAGCATTCTCCAGGAGCCCACTGGTGATTTTTCCACTCCATCAGCAGAACGAGGTCAGAACTTTCCTTCTGCGACTGTAGGTGAAAAAAATAGATAGCAGTTAATCCAGGATTAATACTATCAAATTCCCTTAACTCGGAGTTATGCACTCAGGACAGATGTTCCCAGGACAGCAGACCAAACAGGCCATTTATCTGTACTAGTACAGCAGTTCAAAGCCTCTTCAGGCTCCTTGTTCAGGACCTTTTGCTTACCCTGAAAGCAGCATGTGAAACCTTCTTGTGCCAGTGGCTGGCAAAGGAGCCTCTGTAGCTTCCTACTGCTGTGCTCAGCTTCTCAGCAGATTGCCAGCAGTAGCGTCTGAAGGCGTGCACCAGAGCAGGTCGAGGCTTTGTGGCCAAGAGAGTCTTTCCAGAGCAAATTCCTTTCTCCTTTTCCAGGCTAGATGTCTCCCTGTTCATTTCTTTACCTATACTGTCATTGCCTGGACTTTGTCTTCAAGTTAATTTCATCAGTTAATGATCCTACCAAGTTTGAAAAGCCCAAGTGCTACAATTCATTATTATTTGTTTTCCCTCTGATGCTCTCTCCAAGTCCAGATCACAGGATCTCTCTGTGTAGCCACATCTCCTTCTGTATCTTATTGTCTTGCATCCAAACAACTGGTCTCTGTTTTCAGCTTAGTTGCTGCCTGTTTAACTCTTGTGTTGCTGGAAATAATCATGGAACCAGGAAGAATTAAACACTGGTAATTCTTCATGTCATAATTACAGAACTGGCTTTACGGGTATGTGTAAAAGGCATTTTATACATGTCTGGTCCACTTCTGCACTGTGTGTGAGTATGTAGCACCATGTTATCTTCTGGTAAGCAAAATCTCTCTCTTTCCTTCTTTCCTACCTAGCTGTCAGTTGGATACAGACACCCCCACCCAGGTTCCTTTGTTTTCTCACCAGAAAATCAGAAAAAGCAGGAACATGCCAAACATGGGTAAGTTTTGGGGATATGAAATTGTGCTAGAAACTTCTATGGAGCTTGTGTGAACTGTTAAAGGAGAATTTTGTTTTTGCAATTTCTTTTTCCCACGCCCCAAGTTACCCATAATTAGGGTAACCTTTTGCATGAGTTTTTACTCTTCAGATGTAAAGGCTGTGTCAGACAAATACCGGGTGATTGCTCCAGAGCATGGTGTTTGGAGTTGCTTGTGCAAGGATCTTGTAAGCATAAAATCACAAACAACAGCTTCTGCTTTGGAAGCAGTCCAACTATTTTTCTGGGGAAAAAAAATTAAAAACAATTTAGGCAAAGCCATCAGGGTTAATTCAAACCAAGTTGTTGCAGTCTGGCAAAAAATTTAACCTGGGAGCAGGAAGCTCTTAGTACCAGGCTTCACCATATGAAAGAAATTGGTTATTCTGGAGTGTCTGAAAACATGCAACACTAAGGGTCTGCCAAGGATAGAGAGGCAGCAAAGCCCCCCACTCCTTTGTGGTAGCTTTGCTTCCTGAAGGACAGGTCTATTTCCAGCTGTGATGAGTTCAAGTAAACTGCTTTTGTAGTATCCAACGTAAGACTTTTAGTGGGTGCAAATCAGTCTAGTTGCAGCTG
Source organism: Passer montanus (assembly GCF_014805655.1). Taxonomy (NCBI): domain Eukaryota; kingdom Metazoa; phylum Chordata; class Aves; order Passeriformes; family Passeridae; genus Passer; species Passer montanus. The sequence goes on along the minus strand of NW_024358722.1, from coordinate 7,264,846 downwards.
TCCATATTTTCTTTCCTGTATTCATTGTGGCTGGCACTAGTGACACTCCATGTTGAGGGGAAGACCCAGTGAAGCATAGCATAGCATTGCTTGTTTTCCTCATCTCTTAATTTTCCAGGCTGATAAATCTGGTAGACGAGATGCACACAACAATTACTGTTAAGGGTTGCAGCTGGAGCAGCTTAGCAACAGAATTTCCTTGCAACCATGAGGACTCAAATCACTCATGAAATCCCAAGGCAGCCTCTGCATTGGTCTTTGAGGCAGCACAGGCCAGTTTGGGGGGTGCTCCTCTCTGGTACTGCTGTGTCCTGGGTTGGTCCCTCTCCAAATGCAAGTTTACCAGCACAGCTCTTGGCTGTCAGGTCTCCAACCAACACCTGTGAATCTTGTACCTGCAAGGACGTCTCAGGGTACTCTTGATGTGTCCAACAGCCTGTACGTATTTTGTCAACTTTTTCTTGCACATCAGACTTTTTTTTTCTGACTATCACATTTCTTGCTTCTCTCCAATCTGTTGAAACTCTCCATTTCACTTTCCCCTCTTTGTTCTTCTCCATGTCCAGATGCTGCTTACATTTGTTTTGTTGTCCTATGGAGGAAGACAACACAGGACAAAAGGGCCATTAAACTGTGAGACTCGCTGTCAGTATTGTTAACCAGGCTGTGAACTCACCAAGTTTCAGAAGATAATGAAGCACTTTGAATATGATGCTTGGATAGCTTGGGGGAGAACAGTCACTTTATGGAAGCTTTTGACTTTATTTCAGGTAGTTGACTTGGCTCTCAGCTGTTGCTTTTCCATTCTCAGCAGCTCCTACGTCTGACTTCATTCTCAAACTTTCCTGTTTCGCCCATGCTGTTTGCTTGCTGAGTTGCTTAGGCTGGGGACAGGACCTGTTTGTATTAACACCAGTTGGACAGGTTTGTTTTTTCCAGGACATATGCCAGTTGTGACAGAATTCTCTAACCCCCTGAGTTAAAAATCAAAAGCCCTTCAAAGTTAGTAAACACAGTGGCCTTATCCCACCCCCAGACCCTTCTGCACACATTGCACTTCAGTGAAACAATCTCTTGTCAGACCAGCCATCCAGCCTGCTCGTGTTTCTTTTCCACAAACTTCACTTGTGGCCTTTTTCCATGCTCAGGGGCACAGCACAACAAGCTCTCAAGACACTTTCTAGCAGAACACTCCTGGCCTGCTGAATCTGCTCACACCTGTGAGCTGGCAGCTGCTCAGAGATCCAAACTTCTGCTTTAATGAAAATTCTGAGGTGTTTTCTGGTGGGGAACAAAGGCTCACTATAGCTGTTCCTTTTGGCTCAGTGACCTTTTTATCCCCTAAGTGCAGTTTTAAACCTCAAGCACCTCCAGCATTTAGGAGGGTGCTAGAAACCACAAGCAAATGCAGTGTGTGCCCTGAAAACAACAGAAAAACAGATCAGACTGTTCTTAAAAGACTGACCAAAACATCCTGGTGAACCATGAAAGCACTAATGAGTCACACCCCAGGATGGGCTAAATAGTAACAGAAAAAAGCTGCTTCTTTCTCTTCCCTGCTGGGACCAAAAAGTTGATTCTTCATTACTGACTTGTTTCTTTTCCCTCTTCAGTGAGTTACTAGCTGTAATTTATGATTAAATAATTCCTTTGGGAAATTATTCCTCATGGGGAAAGAATTATGAAAAGGAAAAGAGATTTCCTCTGCCTTCCCCATTCATCAAGCCAATGAGAACAGCATTCAGAAAATTCTGATATCATGAGACAGCCTAGCCTTTCCTTCTAATTTTCTTTGGCTGATTATTCTGAAAGTGGATTGAGTGGCATCCCACTGAACATTAGCAAAAAGAAAGTTGTTTTACTGTGAAGAACAACTTACATTTCATGGTGACCTCTTGTCTGTGGCAAAAAGGGTCCTTCCACAACTTCTCCAGAAGGCAGCCTTGCATTGTTTATGATAAGCAGTTTACCAGGTCAGCTCTCTTTAAATGAAATTCTAGGAAAAATATCCAACTTCAGTGATCTTAATTCAGTGCTGGCTATTCCTTATCCAGGCGTATGGATAGATATGCCTTAGCCAGAGTAATGGATTGTGATTTTAGAGCAAAATGTACCAAAATATGAGGTTAAGACAGAGTTCTGGCATCCACAGTCATGGTCTTCTACATGTCAAGAAGTGCTGAGAGGAACTTGTTTGTTCCTAACACTGTTGTAACTGTGTTTGTGGTGGTGTATATATATGGAGGGCAGAGTTAAAGCTGGAAGGGTGAGTACTTCTACCAAAGAGCATTTAGAAAAAACATACAACAACAACCATAACCCTGCTGGAACTGGAGCTCCTTGGTAGGTAGGAATGTATTTGTGACTTTTGTTGATATGGTAAGTAATTTGTACCTGCAAGATAAACCAGATACCTTCCTCCATCATCCAATGTTATGGGAAGCTGTTTTGCTGATCCAATGCAGAGAATGAAAACTTGGCTAACTTCAGGTCCAAGGGTCTGATTAGTGATCCTGCAACTGGCATATTTTTGTATGGTATTAGGGAAGATGAATGATGGTTGTGTTTGGGCAAATTGTTTCCATAATTTAAGAGAGAGAAAATCAGCTCATTTCTGATCCAGACTTTGTCATAAGCAATTTAAAAGTTTTCTGTGGTTTCAGCTGAAAAGCATTTGGAATCAAGGAGAAAATGCATGTTGATGCACATTGAATTTTGGTGAGCATCTGCTTGAAAAAGCAGTGGTTCATGGTCATCCTGGCCCCATGGGGTCACCTAATAAAACAGTTCACCATTTATTGGCAAGTTTGAGGCAAGTTCAGTCATTCTTTTCTATATCATTAAAAATGCCAACAAATTACAATATAATTACATGCACAGCAATAGTTCAGTCTAAGAGACTTCTTGAATGCCATTATCGTATCTAAATGCTGCCAATGTTAACTAAAACTTCAGAAGCCTGAGCCAAATGGAGAGACACAATTTTTCCTTCCTTCCTCCTTCTATTTTTCACTCTTTTCCTCATCACTGCAACTAAAAATAATGTGCCCTGCTTGCCTCATTTGCTAACTAAAACATGTATACCTGCTTGTTAAACTGTAATTTTAGCTTCACTTTGATTGATAGCTTGAGTAGGAAAGGTTTGAATTTTTGTCTTGTACAGACACATTCAAATTGCATGGCAAGGCTGTTAAATGCTTTGCTTTTGTAGTCATCATGCAGACTGGAGCTTCCCCAGCGACTGGAAAAAGTTTAAATGAATTTAATGAATTTGGGGTTCATTCTCTTTTTTTCCTAGCTTTTTAGTTAGGGCTTTAATAAAGCTGTGGCTATTTTGGAATGGGGAGTGCATACCTTCTGAGTGAAGCGTAGCCAGAGCTGCAGCTGCAGCTTTCTTCCTATATGTGTTGCTCAATAAGCTTGTGGGAACTGATGGAGCAGACTGCTGGGACTGCCAGGTGGGATGGCTCCGCTGTTGTTGCTGGCGTGGGCCCGGTTTAATACCTCGTAGCTGAATGGAGGAGAGATGTTGAAGAGGTGTTACTAGAAAAACGTTGCTTTAAAATGGGAGCCCTGAAAACCAATGGTTATGTTAACGTTTGTTCTAACTGTGCACTCTGGAGCATCATGTTAATACCCAAGGAGGCAGAGACTTCTTATTTTTAATTGCTTCCTGCCCACTTGTAGCCAGTGGGTCAAGTGCTTTACCTGTCCGCCAGTCTGTAAAGGCTCTGGATACTTGACCAACCACATGCACCTACTGTCTGCTCTGGGCTGGTGTACCAGGCACAGAAAGGACTTTTGTGACTTCAAATGAGGTACTGGTAATGCTGTGACAGATGGTGTTTTTTCTTTGGTAGAAGTGGCAGGAACTGGTTTTTGAACTAGAGTTGCCTTGACTCCAGTTCAGCCTGGTTAGGTGTGGGGAACTATTCAGGTTCCTTTCTAAGAAGATTAGAAAACAGCAGAAAGAGACAGGGATAAAAGGCAACAGCCAAGTGGTCCGGAGTGAGTCTGAAGCCAGTATTCACTTACTGCTGTTCCTGAATAACTGATGCAGAGCAGCACTGGTGGGACAGAAATGGCCTTACTGGGTCAGGATAATACCCTGTAGATGACTGTGGCTAATACTGAATGCTTCCAGAAGGTGCATCTGTGGATGTCCTTTCAGCAGAGGCTCATATTTCAGCATCAGGACCATCCAGCAAGCAGTAGATCTGCCGTCCATCAATGTACTTCATTTCAAGAACACAGTGTAAACTTCTCACCACCACAACATTTTGTGGACAATGAGGACTAGAACTAATCCCATTCCATTAGTCAGATACAGGAATGAGTTGTATATTTTCATAGTTGATTGTATGAAAAATTTTCTTTGGCATTTTTTTAGACTTGCAGAACTGTTACCAGACACTCAGTGTTTGTTTTATCAGAAGGATGTTTTTTTAAAAATCAGTTTCTCCATTAGAGACAAACTTCTACCCAGCCCTGCTGATGAGAAATATCAATTCACTTGAGATAAAATTAGCTAGGATATTGTAACCTCTTGTTAGCAATGCGGGTAGTAATATCTTCAGATCTTAAAACCAGATTAAAACCAGACTATCTCTCCAAGCCTCATACTGTGAAAAACAGTTTTAAAAATTAAAAAAGGTCTGAATGACTTTCACTGGACTGATACAGTTGAGCATCTCTCTGTTAGAAGACCTAATTTGTTGCATCCTTTTTTGTATTTGATTGGGCTTTGTCCTTTTTGGGTATGATTTTTTTTTTCGTCTTTCAGTACATTTTGGTCCTCTCCAGCTGAACAGCTGATGTCTCCCTGAGTGTATCTTTAAATGCAACAATCATGCAAGTGAAGAAATCCTGGTTATAAGCGGGTGAAATCACCCTGAGTGTATCTTTAAATGCAACAATCATGCTTATAACCAATCCTGGTTATAAGCGGGTGAAATCATAAGTCAGTTCATTTCCCTGCCCCCACTTCTTTGTAGTCAGAAGATAAAGTCACTCCAGAAAATGCAGAGGAGGCTCTGCTATCCATGGCATGTCGTGCCTACAGTTAGCACACATTTTAAATCACAGTTCTAGAGTTTATTTATACAGCTAAATGTCATATGTTTAAAAATAATGAGTTTATTCAGAAAGAAAAATTCTCTTCAGAGTGATTAATTAATGGAGGGAGACTCATTCCCAGACTAACAGCCAGCTAGAATTATTCCAGGCCTTCTCTTGAAGTCAATTACCTGTTGGAAAATCTGTTCAATCCACCAAGTCGGTCCAAGTTCAACAGCTTGAAATAATGAATGGGGTATAGAAAGAAGTAGTAAATTTTTCCTAATTGCTTGTGCATCTCATTGTAAGATGTTGGTCACATTCAAGGACAACAAACTGTTTTGAGAGTTTAAAGATAAAAATAATAGGGTTTAGACAAATAGTGATGTAGATGTTTTTCACAGTGAAACAGGTTTTTCCTAATGTGTATGAGCCTTCCTAAAAAAAACATGTGACAGTGATGTTCTTAAAACTTAACACTCACTATGATATTTGTTGACTCTTCAGCATCTTGCCTAGACTGAATTTAACACAAAAGAAAATGGTTGTGCCATAGAGCACTATCACAAATTTGCAATTGCCGCTCTTCAAATCCTCACCTCAGCTTGCAGGCAGCTGCAAAGAAATCTGGCTCACCTGCATGCTCTGTTCTCCCAAGAAAGCTTCCTTATTGGTTTTTTCCTGATCTTTCAGCTAATACATTTGTCTGGACCCCAAATGAGCAGGATCAGATGAACCATAGCTACAGTGAACTGCTATGCTGGATGGTGACTACAGCTCAATATCCCTCCCAATTTGGGTTTGCTCTTTGGCCCCAGCTCTCAGAGTTTCATAATGGAGAATATAAAAAAAATATTTCACAGTGAAACTCGGTGAAGTGGCAGCCAAGAAATTATTTTCCCTAGTAATTTTAAAAGCATCAACAGAGTCAGTGTTAAGGTATTCTAAGAAACAGAGAATGGGGGAAATAACAGCATTTAAAAAGCTTGATGTCTCATGTTGATGTTCATAGGAAGATAACATTTGTCTTTCATTCATAAAAATATCTGCGATCTAATAACTCCAATATATTAATGGCATATTACATAAGCAGCAAATGAATATATTGACTAAAGCTGGGACTGATCTTTTCCAGTGGATTCCTAACATGTCTAGTAAAAAGAAGTCTAATTGAAAGATATTATGCAGTTGACAGGCCAGAAGAGCTCTGCTGGAGATGCTCTTGCCTCTGAAGTAAGTAAAATGCATCTGTAAAACTTTCTAAGTACAAACTTACACAGTGAACTCTCCTGATTCTTAGGGTAAACATGCTAGTTTGGGGATTGTTTTGGGGATTTTTGGTTTATTTTTTTGGGAGGAGGTTGTTTGAATTTGTTTGGAGGTTTTTTTGCTTTTTCTTTATTTGCAGGTACTGAATATCTGACAGAAGCTAGAAGAGTTCACTGAGAAAATTCGAAGCTATTCATAACCATGACCTATCAGCTCATTGTCATGATTTGTCCTTCTACTTAAAAAAGTAAAATCTATGTCAGGCACAGAGTAACTTAAAATTGTTTGGAAGGAGCTACTTTTGGTCGTACTGTCAGGTCATTTGAAAGATATTTTCAATATTAATTTGGGGGCAGAGGCAAATAGACCAGTTATGTTTTCTAGTTTTCCTTTGGAGGAGAGAAGTCCATAGTGCTCTTGCACCCAGTTAAGATCTCTTTATTTGAGATCATGCATGTGCCCAGGGAAAATGAGATGAAAAGACACCAAAGTAGAGATGGCAGCTGAGAAGCAGCTGTTGGTTTGGAAAAGCATCAGGTGGGAGCCAGTGGGGCCTGGGCTGGTGGTGGGGTAATACAGGGAAGAGGCAAATGCTGTGGGAGGTTCATATATATTTTTTTTATATATATATATATATGTATAACTTCAGACAACTAAAGTTCTCATTCCTGTTAGGGAATGTACAGAATACTTTCTTTCTCTTCTGTGAACATACTCCTACTTCATGCTTTTCCTAAGTTAAAAATCAATCCCTGTGTGACAAAGAAGTTTGTTTTGAGGTATTTTAAACTTGTGGTAAAAAAAATAAACTGGTGCCATTTTTTGTTTTCTGTCTGTGCCTGTAAAATTAGAAGAACCCTATTGATTCACACAGCAGTGATGCATTTGTATTCTGAGGAAGGTGAAACACAGTCACACATTCAAAGGAAAACATATTTAATGAATCCACTTATATTAATTTGCCACCAATAGAGGTTCTTCATAACAAAATGGATCATTGCTCACATGAAGGCGATGACTAAACCCAGCAAAATACATGTTCTATGCAGTAAGCACCAAGGGAGACAATGCTGTGCAGATTTCTGTGATTTATGGTGCTGTGTTCTATTGTCTCCTTGGCTTATACCTGATAAGAAAGGAAAATTGAAAGACATGGCAATGACCTCCTTCTGTTTCAGCTGCCCATTTTTTTGGTATTGTTCAAAAGATGATTTCTCAGGCAGATATTACTTCGTTTTCAGTCATATCATCCTGAAAATATGCAAGACATATTTAGTGAAGACCATCAATGAAAAGAAAAATAGCTACGGAACACACTTGAATATGCCACTAATTATTTTTGACTGCTTTTCCAAAAGGACTGTGCTTTAAATAATAGCCTGCTTTTGTAGAGCATCTCTCAGATGCAGACTTCAAAACGTGGTAGGCAAATTGTCTCAACATGTCTGTGGGCTAGGTAAGTACTATTAAACCCTTTTTACAGATGGAGAAAGCTGAACATCAGAGAGCCGAGAATATTGCTTTCCAGCTTTGGTGTTACAAAAGGACTGTCAGAGTAGAGAGTATTGTGTTAAATTCCACCCACTAGGTCAAATTTAGCCTTTTGCCTTTCCAGCAGAGGAGTCTGTTACAACTCCATCTTTTCAAGTCACGGGTTATAAGGCAGGGATGGGTTGTTCTTTTCTGACACATACAACATGTATCTGAAGTTAACTGAAAGCTTCTAAGCTAAAAGTTTCATAAATATGTCAGAATGGATGTAGTCCCTCCTAAAGTTCCTCAGCCTGAGTCTGTATAGCCCACCACCATGTTGCTTGTGTTCACAGTGTGGGTAAACCTCTCAAGAATCTATGGCCCTACCAATGTTAGTAGTGTTTTTTAAATATCACAGGCAACCTGGATATGGATTACTGGGTGCACCTAATCAGCAACCTTACTTCATGCTGTTTCTCCAACAGATACTGAAAAAAAAAGGCCAAAGACTAACAAGTAAGTTAAGTTCATTGTCAAAAAAGAAACCTAAAACCACAGCAGTCTGTGAAGGCTGAAAGTCTAAAAGCAATTTCCAGTTCTCAGAATAAGTGTTTTTTCTACATGGAAGAGGATAGATTTTGATGTAGACTTGCTTAGTGGAATGGAGATATACTTTGATTAACACTTCTTTGCTCCTTTCTCGCTGAAAAATGAGAAAAACCTGTTGTTCTGGACACCTTAGGCTCCAGTTAGGATGCGTGCAGATGGATTTACCCTGGAGTGGCATGTCTGCTACAAGGGCTATCTACAGCTTCAAGTTGCATTGTGTGTAAATCCAGCCAGACTGCAAGGCCTCTCCCTCTCTTCTGTCCCACAGGTATGTTGGGTGCTCTGTTAATGCTTATCAGGATAAATTCAGCCTGTTTTTCACAGTATTTATGGGAGTTTCCATGTGGCCTCGGAGCTGCAGACTCGCTCACCAGTGGCAGCAGCCATTGATAAGAGGAGCCTGGAGGCTGCCCTGGCATGGACAGGGTCAGGCCTTTCTGTTTGGCTGAAGCACCTCTGAAACAGGAGCTGACAGGGGCGCTGCCAGTGCACTGGCAAAGGGCAGGAGCAGGGAGCTGCACGTGCAAGGCACTGGATCATGCTGTTTTTTCCAGCTCGGTGCTGCCTCCAGGGTGCTGACAGGTACTCTAAAGCAGGTAGAGCAGGTGGGAAACACCCCTGGCCTTTGCAATAAGAGTATTGCAGTGTTGATATTTAATCTCACCTGAGGAGAAGACAATGCTTTCTCAGGCTTGTCTGAAGACATGGAAAAAAAATTTCTGTAGGACCTCAGCCCTTTCTTGGGCTGACATACTGCTTGTATGCAAAGGTTTGCCTTTGCCCTACCCATGCTAACACAAGCCACAACACACATCAAGTTTATTCATGTAATAATTGTTCCACATACAGCCAGCTCAGGGATAAGGTGTTTACCATGCTGTGGAATGCTACCCAATACTGTGCATGCTTTGGGTAAGCTGTAAGGATGTAAGGAGGGTGGTTTAGATCTGACAAATTGAAAAGCACATTGAAAGCACAGGGTAGGTTTTGTGACAAGGAAAGGGCCTGGAAATGTCACTCCTTCTTTCAGAGCCTGTGAGACCCAGTCTTAGGGCTGGCAAAAAAGGGGAAAATTGTAGCAGGTCTAAGAAGAGGTTATGCTTCAGAGTTCAAAGCTTTTCAAAAAGCCAAGTAGTGCAGGTGACAATAGTACAGTTTTCTGAAGGAGTCTGATTTTGGAAATAGGCGTGTTGAGAATATTTGAAAATCTCATTGGTTGTCTATTTTGTGTACTTTTGGACACCCACAATGTCCCACTGAGAAGTTTTGTAAAGTTTGCATAGCCCAGAGGAGCTACATGCAGAGGAGAATGCAGAGCTGGCTACAGGAGCGATCACACTGGGGTATATTCTTCTTCTGACTGATTGTGGTAGGTGGTGGGACCTTCTAACCCTGGCCCTCGAGGATATGTGAGCTTTAACATGCCCCATCTGAAAGAAAAATTGGGATGTAAACCTAAACATTGGTAAAGATACAGAGAGTAGTAAAAACCTTGCCTGGTACAGGGATAGACGAAGGTGAAAAGAGCTGTCCTGTGTATTTTGTGTATCCAAAATTTTTGAGGTAAAACTAAAAAATAAACAGAAAAAGTGGAAGTAGTTCCTAGAGTTGCCAAGAGAAAGAAACAAGATATCTGTTCCTGTATTCTGTGAACTGGTCTCCCCACTTTCACACTAATACCACAGCCCATGTGCAGCTGTAGGAAAGAAAGGGTTGAAAATTATGAGAATGTGTTTAAACACCTTCAACGATTATGCTGCAGTGAGGGGTAAAATGAAGGAAAAAGAAAAGATGCCCTTCTTTCCCTCATCTATTTTTTAAGAAATTCCTCATTTAACATACACAAATAGCTGGGAATAGTTACTCTCTGGAGTCAGGTTTTACTTTCATGATGGTTAGTAGATCTTAGTCTTTGTATAGAATTGTTTGTACTAATAATTATTGTCTTCCCCCATACTTCACTCTTCATCTGAACCAAAGAATGAAGTGTGGACAACAGGACATGGTAGTTTTGAGTGTTTGTTTCCCAATAATGAATGCCTAAAAAAGGAAGCTCAACATGTTGCAAGTTAGTGGGAGCAGTTGTGTTGTCTTCAGGGCTCACTGAAGAAGCTCCTAAGGAGGCAAAGAAAGAGGAAGTTGATTTTGAGTTTTTTGTCTCTTTCATGACTTGTTTAAGTCTCTCCAACACTTTTTACAAGCTGTGTAGTTCCATCCAAAGTATGGTAATACAAAAGCACTAAAAATAAAAAGGTGAGCCATGAGCTCATTAATCTTGACAGGAGAAAATAAAAGAATTAGCAAAGTCTATGATGGACAGAGACAGCCAAACCAAATGCCACTTTTGTGAGGATAAATGTGCTGCAAACACCAAGAGCCTACAATGTTATGACCTTTAAAAAAAATATGTTTCATAAATGGAAAAATGAACTAAAGAAGCTGCTGGTGAAGCTATTGAGAATCTGGGCTGTTCTTTTATACACTAACATCACACAGGGTTTGCCAGCTGAGCCAGGAGGCAGAGCTGACAGGGCCTCCATCATTTCCTTTTCATACAAACCTGCACCAAAGCTGGTAGCCATGGGAAATGCCTACTATGGGACATGATTTTTTTTGTGCTTGTCAAAAATATTTTTACAGTATTACAATTGCCTGTGGTGCCAGCCCTGACCATCAGCAGTGGGTCCAGTCACAGCATTGATATTTTCTACTGCAAGGTATGGAACTGTGTGGAAAAGCCCAACCAGAGAAACAAAGCTGTGCTGGTGGAAAATGGGCAGAAGGAGGGGAGAGCAGACCACCAGCCTTTGAGGTGGGGAGAGTTGTTTTAAGCAGGTACATCTCACCAAAGCTGGGGGCAGGAGAAATGGACACAGCACAGGTGATGGGTTCTGGGCTAGTGGGAAATGAGCAGTGTGGCACTGTGCAATACTGAGTGTGTGGATTCACCATGCCTGCCTGCAGGGCCCAGGGCTTTTCATGCAGGAGCGGGGATCAGGAATACAGCAGCTGCAAGGCTGCTCTGACAGGCCATGATAAATGCCAGCTTTGTTAGTGTGTGTGGCAAGTTACCAGGAGCTCAGCGAATTCCTGTGCTTGGAGAGCCTCGCACTGGGAAGAAAATATGAGCTGTGAAGTAATAATGATAATAACAGGATTCAATGAGGCAGATGTAATCCACATTTCTTCAGCTGATCCTGGCTTGCAGCACCAACTCTGCTTGACAAAATTGTATTCACAGGGATCTTTTCAGAAGTTGGTTTCAACAGCTGAGTTATGGTGTGGCTCAGGTTAGTCTAGAGCTGAAATAGAGCAATTTTTTTCTTGGAAGTCATATTCACAGAGTACTTAAGTGAGGCAAGTACCTTGAAACATTGTCCACAAGAATTAGTAGTCTGAGGAGAGGCTCCCGTCTTATTTTTAACACTGCTAAGTTAATTTTTGCTCTTTTAGCTTACCATCAAAAAGCCTTGGTAGTGCTGAGCTTCAGGGAAATATGTATTTGTAGCAAGCACATAAGAGCCAGAGAACAGCAAATGTTGACCCTCTTCTTTGTCAACAGAAATAAAAGTGAAAAAACTGGCCGTGGGCAGATCAGATTTCATTTTCAAAATCAACATTTGATGTATTCTTTCTGTTTTCAGCACGACTTGATATGTAGGTGCTAAGAGACTGGAATCCCTCCTGCTGCAGTTTGCCTCTGTGTGAGACATTAGTGACACATCAGATTCTCTGGGATGCTCAGGATCCTGACAGGCACCACACACGTTTCTTCTTCTGACCCACAATGCTATCTCTCAGGCTATCTCCTGCAACTCAGTTGAGACACTCTCCTCTACCCTTTACATACCCTGGAAAATACTCTGCAGGGCTTGAGCACTTCTGAAGGTGAGCTTGCACATCTAGAGTTTTCAGGTCCACTATACTTCACTGTCCTTTCTGGACAAAAAGTGTCTGCTATCTGTGATGAAAATCACTGTTATTTCAGTTAGACTAAAGTAATGTGTAAGCAGAAGTAGTTATTTACAGCATGCACAGTAGGAGAATCAGTCACTGTTATTTGTGTAAGTCTTAAATGGAAAAAAACAGCACACATGCTTGGATCTTTGAGAATTCATCTTCTTGTGCCACCTGGCTGATGCTCTCCTGACTCATCCCTTCCTGGGGGCTTTGCCTTCCTTCCTTAACTGTGGCCACAGGTCACCACAAAGAACAATCTTACCCACTTTCTGTGCTTACTCACAGAATCTATCCCCCTTCTATCTCCTCCTCTCTGGTGGCCTTGGACATGCTGTGGGGTCGTGCACTGATGGGGGCTAGATCACCCATCCATGCTGAGACTTACTTTATTTTTTGTTGTTTTGAGTTTGTCTTTCACTGGATCACTTCTTTCACCCTGTGGACTGTAAAGCTGTAGGAATACTTGGGGCAATACCAGCAAAGGGGCAGGTGAGGGGTAGGAAAGAGAGGTGTCGGCTGGGCTGGGGGGGTTTAAGGTCTCTATGAAATTGTGGCCTCGCTGTGTTTCTGCCTGAAGCATCTCCATGTTTGAAGCCAAATATTTGGTGTCAATCTCTCAGCAGAGATATTTGATACAGTTGTCTAAATGAGTTAGATGTGTGTAATCCCTGACTGGCTCTTGATGGAGAAAGGATGTGACAGTGATTAGCCACTTTGGGACAGCTTTCATTTGGAAAAAGATGGATCTGGTGTGATAGCTGGATATCTCAGAGGTGTGGGAGCCATCCACCAGGAGGGTTCAAACTAAATATGGGGCTTGAACTCTCTCCTTAACTTCAGAGACCTTCCCCTCCAAAGAAATCTGAAGCCCATTGGCAGCTGCTATACATAAAAGTTTGTAGTTGTACTCCTGTCTGCTGGGCAGTAGATGTACAAACATGTACATCAAATCCCTGCAAGATACAAGCTACACATCTCCACCTATTACTGAATTCCAGTCACTGAGCAGCACACCTTCATTCACTTTATTTTCCTACTGGACTGTGTTGGTTTTTACTGTGTAATTGTAAAGGGTCCAGGCAGGTTGCTCTTCTACATCATCTTTCAAGGGCAGCTGAAGCCGCATGTGTTCCTAAAACTCGTTCTGGGGAAAATCTGGTAAATCTGTTTTAGTTTTTTGCCATCTAGAGAGTACCCACCAACACTGTAGTCAAGATTTGCCAGTGAAGCCTAGGAAATTAGATGTGGACCACAATTTTCTTTTATAATGTGAAAATATGGGTACTTTGAACCTGAGAGACAAAAAATTACTACGAGTAGTGTGAAGATTCCAATTTCCTCTAATTTCACTGACAGTAATCGACCACATTAATGTTTGGTCAGAAAGAGAGTTGCCCTAGCATTTTGTTTCCAATGTGTTATATTCAGAGACCAGCAGGAAAGATCTGGGGAGACGTTTTGCAGGAATCCCAGTCACCAGGAGGCTTGTTCAGGTTGACAACAAATTAGCAGACACACAGGTCTGCTCTGTTTCCCCAAAGCAGGCAGGCTGGGCAGCTGGTGGAGGGAGGGCTGTATATAAAGCACTGCAATTCTGAGGTATAAACTAGGAATGGCCTCTCAACAACTGCATTTGTAGGCACAGGGAGACAAACACATCTCAGTCACATGTGTGTTGTTGGGGCTTTGAAAAATAAATATGAAATGCCCAGAGTATGTGAAATGGAAGAAGAGGTTTCAAGAGAACCAATTTCTCCTGGAAATGTATTGCCTGGCAACCCAAGACTCCAGTCAGTTCAAGTGTCATAAGGATGCTGCTGTATGAGAGAAATACTAAAAAGAAAAACAGAAAAGTATCAGGAAATGTAATAGAAATTCTGGTGAAGCCATAATCCATGTTGCTGTAACATAAAAAAAATCTGAGACTTGAGTATTGAAAAAAAATCCCTGTTTTTTTTTCTTTCTTTGCAAAGGTTCAGCTAATGAGTGACTCAGCCTTATATAAGAGAAGTCTGGCTGGGGCATAATAAATGTGAGTCACTACAGCAAATTTTCAGATTTTCCTTGGGACTCTTCCTTACAGGATCCTTGTATTGGGAAAAGGAAAGGGATAGGGAAAAACTTGCATCAATATTCATATAGCTATGAATACAGATGAGATTATGCAACTGCAAGGGAATTACATTTGTCTCCCTTTGCATAAATGGGTGGTAAGAATACTTACAAGGCAGTTTTCACAGAAGAAGTAAAGTGTAAGACTGTGGTAAAAAAAGACCAGAAACACTACAGACATGAGATTTGAAGGTAGGAGAACTAGACAGGGAGTTCCATTGCTTCAGCCTTTTGGAAAAGGACTGACTCTGCAGCTGTTCAGTGAATGATGCACACAGAGATCAGGCGTTTTGGGGATGCTATTCCCCAGGTGAGCAGATGTTTGCTGGGTAACCTTTGCATGCTGCTGGAATAGCCACCTGTGCTGGAAGCTGGATAGTAAAACTGATGCTCCCAACCCAGGCGTACCTTACAAGGCTAGGACAGACATTGAATTTATATTGCTTTTGAGGCTTGTTTATCTATCTGAAAGGTTTGTTAGATGACAACCCCCTTGGTTTTTTTGTTCCAGTGCTCTCAGATTTCCTTTCCAATCCCTACATTTAGGATTTGAAATACCTCTTTATGTGGGAAGATAATTTTAAAGAATGGATTGGGCCACAGCTGAGCCATTGTCTGAAGTTTATAGGTTAAAAAAATACAAAACCAAAACCCAACCCAAGAAGCAAAAAAAAAAAGGGAAATTTAGGATCTCTCCTAACTGACCAGCTGACACAAACCTGTTAGCCTTGAATCAGGTGATTCCCATTTATTTTGATGTGAAACGTATTTAATGAATTAATAGATGTTACTTTTATATCTCAAAGTTGATGCCGAGTTTTACTTGTTTTCTACTGAAAAAACCCCGTCTCCTAGGGCCAAGTGGCTGGTGCTGTTGTCCTTTCCAGCCTCACATATTAGATATGATAGTCCTGTTCTTCCAGGAGAGATGACCACACCCATAATGAGCACTTCTTAGAATCAGTCCTGCTGGGACCCTACACAAGTCATCTCAAATTAAAATTCCTTGTCAGAAAACAGCACTGGAAAGGTAACACCAAATCCATCCATTATGAAGATAAATGCCTGGTAACAAAATTAGAGATTAGGGTCCAGCAGTCCACTGGAAAGTACAGTTCAGAGAATCCTGAAGCATACTTGCTCCTAATTTTCACTTGCTTTCTAACTCTGAAGAGTAAATGAAAATGTAACTGGTAAAACAAAGTTCCTAGAGAGAAACTTAAATTCCAGATGGCTGATGCCACCCAGGCACCAGCTGTGAGGAGGTAATAAACTCTGCTTTTAAAAAGAAATAGGCAGTGCCAAGCTGCTATTTCTGCAGTTGAGGCTTTTTTGTCTGCTGAATTCAGTTAGTTTTAAGGGCCACACACATCCAGGGACTGCACAGTCCCTGTATGAAGATCCTCATCTTGATTGCCATCAGACTATGTAGCATGTACTGAAAGAAATGTTATTTTGGTAGGAGTGAAACTTTTGTCAAGCAATGCCAAGGAGTAGCTGCAAGTCATTTAGACACTGAATAAGTTTTCCCTGGAGACAAGAGCTCACAACACTTCAAGAGAATCCATTGCAGTCTCTGCAAGGTGAGAGATTGTCTTACACAAATTTTGCCTCGTTTTAAACAACTGCAGTTACTGCCTTTTTTATATTGACAAACCATTAAGCATGATGTATATTGGGACGTCCAATCTTTCAGCTATTAGTTGACAGAGGGAATGAGCAGGGAAGGGGAGCAGGCAGGAGCAGTTTTTGAAGAAGCATCTGGCTTCTGTGTCCTGAGGAGGTACATGGGGAGGCAGGGAGGGAAAATGAACTGTGTTGGCTGTGGCACAGGGGAGAGGAGGCAGAAGAAACTGAGAGCACAGCACAGAATCTGAATGAATGGCTGCAATTTCAACACATGGATTTTTCAAAGGCTGATTTGTTCAGGAGCAGCACCTTATTTCTGGATGTCAGGCATTAGAAAGAGACAGGCATTCAGGTCCCTCCCAGCTAATAAATGGCTTGGGAGAGCCTTTAGACAAACATAATGGTCTCTGTTCCTGACACTACTGAATTAGAAGGGGCTGTGTTTTGATGCTGGTCCTCCTGTGTTTTGGACCTGCATGTCCAGGTCTGCAGCCTGAGCCCCGCTCAGTGCCAGCTGTACACCACTGTGCCAAGGCTGTTGCATCCTGAGCGCTGTGTGCAAGTGCCTGGTGAAACAGGTGGTGATGTAAGAGGTGAGTGCAACAGCTGAGCTCACATGCTCCTGTGCAATTACGTGTGAACTGTCTCTCCCTTGTGCCAAGCACAGCTCAGCAGTAGGAAAGCAGGTCTCTCCAAGTCCCTAAATTTGCTAATGTTAGCTTGTACCAGACTATTCACATTAGAAAGGTATTGAAGGTATGGGGCAGATTTTGAAAAGACAACAGAAGAGAGAAATAAGATTGTAAGGCTCCTATTCTGCTGCTGCTGCTGCTGTTGTCACAGAAAGACAAACTAGCTACTTCTTGAAAGGACAGATTTCTGCTCCCTGACCAGGTCATACAGAGCCTGAAAAAAAGTGAGATTTTGAAGAATTAAGCATCGTGTAGAGTAGAATTTGCCCTGTTGTTCTTTTAAAAAAAAAGTTTTCTTTGTTGTTCCCTAAAAGAAATAATTCTAGTGTTTTTGACAGAAAACTGCCTCTCTATTTTGATTCTACTGTGAAGCATAGATATTTGTGTCCCCTACCCTTCAGCCATTTGCTGGGTTTTTTTTGAAGAAAAGTTTTTAACTTTTGTTTTTCATTTGTAAGCCTATTCATTTAATTTCAATTAAATGATTCAGACTGACCTGAAATTATGTCTAGTTTTTCCTTTTTTCATTGTTTACAAAAAAATATTTTTTGTTTAGCTCACTTTTGCTTTTGGTTGGAAACTTAGAGCTATCAGTATTTACCAGCTTTAAGTGAAAATGTGCAATTATTCCTTAGCTACTGGGTGAGATCTGTAACTGGCTTGGAGCATTATAATCCTGGTGAAGTCAAAGGAATCAGTCTGATTTATACCAGATGGTTATCTGGACCTCCAGGGGAATGAAATCAGTATCACAGATTAAATTTACCATAAGTTCAAGAAAACCTGTTTGCATTGCTAAGATTTCATCTGTGGTTTCTCAGAGATAAATTTTGTCCAAGTCTCCACTACCAATGTTGTCACCTTCATGCTGCAGACTATGCTTCAAACCAGCAATAAAATCCCAGGAGGTTTTTGCTGGAGCAATACTTCAGCCTTTGGGCCCAAAATTTGCACCAGTGTTTATATGACCCTGGATTTTAAGTACTTTGCTGTCATTTGTTCATTGTGAGTGTTTGTGCCAGAAACGAGTATGAAGATCAGAATTAATCAAAATGAATGGGAAGAGAATTGTTTTGGTTGATTATTTTTTGGAGGGCGGACACAATAGTAAAGAAAAATAGTTGGGCTTTGCCAAAGAAAGCTTAGATAACAGGGATAATTTGTTTTGACATGGATAGGAACAAACTGTGGGGAAAGACTTCCTGAGGTACTGCATTTGCATAGGTGAGGAAACTTGTGGCTTGAAAAATGAAACCTGCGATTTATGAGCACAAAGGACTTCAAGTCAATATTTTGTTCCCCTCAGTTATTCAGTAATGACTTTGACAGTTCCTCTGGGTTTGAAGAGATGCAGGGTTTTGGGCTGGCAGGATGTAATGTACTAGCTGATTTCCAAAGCTGTCACTGATCTTTGATTTATATCTTCTGTATTTTCTTTTTTGGACTAGCTAGCACCATCAAACTCTTGCCTGCCTTGGCTCTGAACACAGCAGTCTTTTTCCAGGGTAATTCCAGGATGGTTTGTCCTACATCATCTCAAAGAGGCTGCAGTTCTCCTTCTGTCTTGCCCTGTTATGAGTGAGTTTTAAAACCAAAAAGGACATTAGAATTGTGTCCGAACCTTGTGCTGGGGCACATGTTCTATGTTTTTAGCAGATGAGGCATCAAATTTGTGTCACTTGCTATTGCTAATGGTGAGGATGGTCTTTGCCTGTTTGAGTAGCATGAGCATTTCTTTCACTGTAGCATTCTGTCCTTTTTCTGGTTCTAAATTAGTTATTTACATACTTGAAATTATTTAAAGTTATAAGCATGGTGGAAACTGTCTAGGATGTATAAATTGCTGTGAATTGTTTCAAATTAGAGAAGAAAGTGAGGAATGATGACTCTTAGCTGTAGTATCAGCATGATCACCAATTTCAAGGACAAATCCCTGCATAAACACGAGGTGCTGTACCAAGTCTTCCTCATTGCTTCCCCTCCAAAGAGCACAGTAAAATCCCTTTTAACAGGGTCACAGGGAAACATCCTAGTGGTTTCAGGCATCCATGAAACAGGTGCAAATCCAACTTGCCTGTCTTCCAGATAGATCCTTGTGCCAAAAGAACTGATTAGCATAGCTATTTTGCTGATATAGAAAAGTGGGTGAATAGTTTTAAGGATGATTTCATTTAAACATTTTGGAGCTGTGTTGGTTAAAGTCAATGACAACTTATTGAAGCACACAGCAAAAGACAGAAGGATATGGGGACTTTTTTCAATGCTGTTCCTGCAGTGCTGAGACTTCCTTAATCCTAGGGAATATCAGATCCAGCTGGCATAAATATCCTTCATCTTCTTTTTTTTCTATTTTTTTTCTTTTTCTTCCCCATTTCCTCATTTCTCTATACCACCAATATACATTGTATAGATTGAATAATGAGATTTTGGTAGGGCAGGGTATGGGATTATTTAGTATGAAGATGTTATCAGGACATGTTTTTAAATAAAAAAAGTGTTTTCCTCACAGGCCTCACAGGTACAAAAAGAATTTCTGGCTGAATCTGTAAGTTGCTGCAGGGACATGTTGATCCTATGTCTAATGTTTGTTTTACCTGCTTCCCACTGGAGCATATTGCTAGTACATGAGTAGATTGCTGTCATATGGGCCCAGACAAGTTGCTTCAGAGAGGAGTTCTATAGCTCCTTGAGAGGGAAACTGTATTTATTTTTTGCTAATAATATGTATGTTTCTTGTGATTTGAGAGAGGTTACTTTATCTATGAAGCCACTGACAGAGGTATTATTTTTTTCACCAGCCAAATTTTTCAACTATATTAACAGTACCAAGGGAGCCAAATTTTCTCATTTTCACTCTCCTTTCTTAGGTAAAGCACTTGCTTAAATGAAGGCAGTACTGATGTGAATTTAGACTAACTGGGAATTTTTTGATAGTAACTAAAATTTTGAGAACTAGATACTAGAAATGAAATATTACTATGCCTGTTCCTTCTTCCTTGCTTAAAAGCCAGCAAGAAGACTAAGATGAGGGAACACCGGAATGGGAAGCAGAAGTGGGTGTGAATGACTCTGGGTCTGTAGCACTAGCATAGGTATTGAGTGCAACTGACCTTCAGTTGTAAATACTCTCATCATTCTTGAAGGCAAATGGGGTCATAACCCTGAACTTGGGAATGGCTGGACCAGTGCTCAGTGTCTGGGGAATGGAAGCATCTCACTCCATCCTGGGCCAACACTTCCAATGACTTGAAGATGATCTGACAAAAGGCACTGGGACTTTTTTGTTGGGATACTGTCAGGGCTAGGAAACTTTTCCTGCTTTGCTCACAATGCTATAAACCATAACTGGCCTGAAAAAGCTGACAGTGTGGGTGAGGGTGGTGTTCCTGACACAGGCAGCCCTACGATTTTAGAAACTGATGCTCAACCCCGACGTGTGCTCAAGAGCATTCTCTGGAGTGTGTAAGAAAAACAACTCTTTTGTTCATCTCACCATTCTTCCAGCTTGTGTTATGGTCTCACCCTGTTAAGGGCAGAGTGTTCCCAGAGGACTGGTGTATCTGCCCTACCTCCAGAAGGCAGCTCTAGCATGTGAAACAGCAAGAGTGACAAAAAGACAAGACACCCTCTATAAAATGCCTGTGAAGTCTCTGGTGGTGGCAAGGTGATTCTGGCTTGATACAAATGTAGTATTTTGTTATGCCACTTCCCTGCCTCCTGGCTACCCAGGTCCCATGGGAAGCCACAGCTGTCACAGGAGCCCTCTGAACACCTAGGCTGATTTTATTCTAAGGAGCAAGGGGAGGAAAATGGCTTTGGAAGGTGTGCATCCTCTGGCTCAAGGCTGCTGAGGTCAGGGAAAATTACACTAATGGCAGGAAGACTGAATATTAATGTGTTTCAGAGGGGCTATTGTATACAATTAATTTCTTACAGAGGCTCTGGTCTTATTGGACACTCTGCTGTGTGTGCCAGTTAACCTAAGGTTTGCTTTTCATGGGGCTTGTTTGATTGTGTAAGTTCCACTACCTTTCTGCTCTGAATGGCTGATTTCACAACAGAAAACTTTTTAAGCATTAGTAACATTTCTTGTGATGAGCTCAACAAATGAAGGAGTCCCTTAAAGATCTGCCTTCCCAACATCCTGCAGCAATGAGGGCATGACTTTGGGAGTTATTTAAAGTGATGCACTTTTAATTGCATCCTCTAGCTAGGATCTTCAGCACAATTCCTTTCAAGGTGACCTTTGCACAGTTGTGTGTTGTCTGGAGAAGCCATGTTGTCACTGTTAATAAGGGCACTCATTGGAAAAATAGTATCACCCCTGTTAGGTCTGCTGGCATCCTATAAAAATGCAGTGGCTGGGTAGGTATCAGTATAATTGCAACAAGACTCTCCTCCCATGAAAGGCAGTGGTAAAGTTCCTACTGTGCTTAAATTAGCCAGGGTTTCCTTGCTTGGTCTTTTATTGAGGGGCATGACATGAGCAGCACTAGGGGGGCCACAGTTCTACCCTTGTGTCATGCAGTTTAAATACTATGCTTGTCACTGCCCTCTTGTCTTTGACCAGAAAGTCAGGCACAAAGTTCCTCAGTGTAAAATGAATATGTTTGTTGCTTCAGAGTCTATCCCACAGTCTTAAAGACTGATATGGAGGAAGAGTTGGTCTTCTCTATTAATTGATTTTACATACCAAAACTGCCTTAAGGCTGGTGTGTGCCAGGCAGGGAGCCTGCTTTTCCTCAGCTGCTGGTTTTGGTCAATGATTTACCTCTATGTAATGCAAGTGGTTATGGAGAGATAACCGAATCAGAATAGTACTTTTCCATGCTTTGCACTCCCATTGACAGAAAAAAACCCAGTCAGTTTTAGGAAAAGTTTTTGACCGATAGATTTCTGGCTCCTCTCTGAACTTGGCTGGCAGTTGACGGCTGCTTCAGGAGCTGCTGTGATTATAGTTCAGTTCCTGTTGACAGTCCTGCACCTTATAACCTCTGCAGCTGGCAGCATTGGTGGCAGGCACAGCAGAGTTGTCCAGGACTGAAGGAGGAGGAAAAATAAACAGCACACTCAGAACAGGATGTGACCGTCCTGCTTCTATGATTCATCTTCTGAGCAGCATCCCTTGGACCAGTACAGCCCAGTGACCAGGTCCTTGGCCCACTGGTTTCTCTCTGAGGTCCAGGAGACTTTCTGATATTAGTGTTATTTACAAGGAAACTGCTGTTGGCCTGTTTTTTTTCAGGAACTCCAGCTCTTGGCTTTCTTGAGGTGAAAATTTCTGCTTCAGCAAGAGCTCTCAAAGAGGCTTTGTAGTGCTGTAACATTACCTGGGATTTTGATGTAAAAGTCATTTAAAATTAGAGGCTGCCTCATCTTGCAGCATTTCCTTTAGAGCTGGTCTGTGCATTCATGAGGGAGAAATGTGGTGAGGTTTCTGGTGAAATGTTCATCCAGTGCCCACTTCCATACAGTGCCAAGGTCTCCCTCCTCCCATGCTATCTTCTGTTTCAGCTTTAGCATTTTCTGGCTGCTGAATAGTTACAGAGCTTTGTCAGGAAGCTTTTGAGATGGCACATCTCTGAGGGCACCAGGCTCCCCTCTTGCCCATTGACACCTCTTGTTTTCCTGTCCAGCATCTGGATGCCTTCTAAGTAGATTTCGGTTCTTCTGAAAAAATAGAAAATTTTCAGCTGCTGCTACACAAACTTGACTGCCATTTTCATGCTCTTCCTGAATAGTTAGTATCCTTATCTACGATGCAGAGAATGAAATAGGGAAGTAGAAGATACTTATTTGTAAAGGGATGCAAGAGGAAAATGAGTTTTTATGGTGTACTCACAATGTCAAAACCCTCTAACTTTTATTCCATTGAGTAACTACCCAAACACAAGCTATGAAAACATACAGATGTCTTTTCCTCTGGTCTCTTCAACCTGTAAAATTGAGTATTCGTCCATTTCTCTGAAAATAAATATTTTTATGGCTATTTTTCTAATTGCTTTCATGCTTCCTTCGGGAAAGACCAAATCTTTACAACTCCCAAGAGGCTCTGCTGCACCTGACAACAGTTATAGTCTGTTTCCTTTTCCATAGCTAGGTTTAGCTCTTGATTTTTCTTCATCTAATCTCCCAGGCAGATCTCACAAGTAGTTCAGATGTTTGTGTTTTCCTCCTGCCTGTGTCATGAAGTATATAGAAATCAAGTGCAAGATTTTATATCAGATTGACGTAACAAATATCAAAAGATAAAGGAAAACAAAAAATCCTCTCTGAAGTTTCCATGCCATTGAAATACTCACATCAGAAGGTGGCTTTGCTGAGATGGAATTTATTAATAATCAGAAATCTCTGCAAGGACTTGAATTTTTCACATATGTCATGTGAGCTCCTTTTCCAAAAAGTCCTATGCCACTAACTTGGCTGCTGACCTGTATTCCTGTTGTTGCAGTGTCTGTGTGCATTGAAGATCTCCACATAACCAAGCAGACAGGCCTGCCTTCAGACTGTCATGATGGAAATACGTGGCTGGGGTGGCAGTCAAGGAAACTAACAGCTGTGGAAAGGCTGAACTGTCAGTAACAGAGCAAGAGTGAGCAAGGAAGAAGAAGTAAAAGCTGTTGACTGTCAGTCACAGGCTGACCTTGACATCTGTCTGTTCCTTTCCCATAGACAATGTTTTGCAGGAGAAGCAGCAGAGAGACAGCTTTGAGGAATGTTGCTTTGAGGGCTGTGAGCTGGCACATGAGAAATGAATGTAGATGCTGGTGGATGGATGGAGGAGGTGATTGCTTTCTTCTGGGTCATTTGGCAGGGTGCTAACCCAAACCAGTAAGGCTGCAAGGGTGAATCTCACAGTCTCTGTAGGGCTGTAGGGGTCCATACCCCTGGGGAAAGCTAGGGACCCTGTAAAGTGATTGAATATGCAAAACCAAATAAGGGGCAAATTTTAGGGTCACAAAATGTTCAAGAACTCCTTGCCATGATTACACTGCATGAGTTGAGAGAGAAAAAAAGCCTGCCAGGAACAGAGCAGCAGATAAAAAAAGATCTGAACTCTCCCAACACTATCCTATCTCAGATAATCCTTTTATATTACATTTATTTCCTTAGGAAGAAGATTAGGCACTTTTAAATGAATTGTAGTGATTTTAGTTTCTGCTATCCTTGCATATTGCTGCAATTATCTGCATGGGCTCTTAGTTGCCCTGCTGCCATCACAGAGCTGAAAAATCTAATAATGGTTCAACCAAAACCTGCTCATTCTGTGTTTGTGTCTGATATATCAGTATCCCATGAAATGAGCACCTCTGATATTTAGATGGAATTAATTTCATACTCCTACCCAAACAAGATCTGCTCACCACTTATCAAATATGTTCCAAGGTGAATTTTAGATGGAACTTGTAGTGGCTTTTTCCTTCAGGTAAATTCTACTTTATTGGGACAAGTCTCTCTAACTCCCTAGATGACTCGAATGTGTCATATAGTAGTATCCTAAAGGCTGTGTTGAATTACTGAAGAAAAATGTATCTGATCTGTGGTCAAGGTGTTACAAATTGAATGCAGCATACAGAAAAAAACATCCTAACTACAGGCTAGAAAGGTGTTACAAATTGAATGCAGCATACAGACAAAACATCATAGCTATAGGCTAGGTTAAAAGGATAACTCAGGAACTTTAATCCCAAAATTAGAGATTGAGCAAAGGAGTATTTTTATTATTTTTTAGGTGTTATGAGGGCATACCTTTTTAGCCTGTGTCCCTCAAAAGAAGAGGTATCACAATCTGCACTAATGCTACAAACAACCCTAAGAGCTGTATTGCTGGAGGGCTTCTTCAGGTTGGCATTTCTACAAGTCACTGCATTTTGCTGCTTGGATTTACTGTGCTTGGCCCCAGCACACAAAGGGTGGCCCAACTCAGCTGCCTGGAGGACCTCAGTCATATGAGATGCTCTGATACTTTCTCACTGAGAGTTTCTAGTCTCTATTAACTAGAACACTCCAAACTGATTGAATTTAATGAGAGTTTTTCCACTGACATCATGACTTTGATTTATTCCCTTAGTACATAACACATTGTTTCAAATGTGAGTCTTAATATCCTTATTCAGTCTGCAGTGCTTCCAAGTTAAATACCAATAAACAGAAGGAAAAAATCCACAAGACAAGTTTAAGGGATTGCTTTGTGTCTGTTAGGGGCAACTCTTGACTAATGCAAAGAAGCAGTAGGAAAGGGTGTCTTTGGCCTAGGAATTCAGAGTCTGAGGGACTCTTTACAGACGGAATGTTGCACAGCTGAGTTATTTTCTATCAGAAATGGCAACTAAACCTCTCATGCAATAGTTAGACCAGTAAGAATGCTAATGGAATAAAAACCTTGTATGTTTATGTTAATGAAATCTGTCAGCCACAGTATTTTTCTTCTATTTTTAGTGTGGTTTTCTGAAGAAATGAGGCTTATACAGTTGCCATGGCTGTCTGTCCATCTGTTGATCCCCCCCGCTCCTCCACGTAACTTTTCAAACTGTCAGCAAATTTCAGCCAATCTGGAAAGAAAGGAAAACCTCTCAAAGTCATTACCATTTTTATGATTTTCATGAAGTCTGGTGGAAATTTTCCAAAGGCTTTATTAACGTCCCCTCAAGGTAAAGCCATGATTGCTCGTCCATTGTCCTTCCAACGTACAAATGTACAAAAGCCACCTGCCCTCTCGTTGTGTGAAAGATTTTAAACCAGTTAGAGCATGGGCTGTTTCTTGCTTGCCTCAAAGCAATGGAAAAGCAAAGGTTTTGTGGGAGCCAAAGATGTCACTGGAGACTTGTAACTGTAAGGTGTCAGATGGGAAAAAGAAATAAGTGAGACCACCAAGACGAATAGGTGACAGCAGTAAGGGAGGGATGCCTATAAGGTATCATTCACTGTCAGTTCACATCAGGGACATGACTATTTTTGAAGGATAAGTAAACATCAAAAAACCCGAGACTATTGTCAGTGAGGGGTGCAGAGTAAACCCAAATGTGTAACAGGGTGGTAGGAAGCTGGTTTCCAGCAGTGTTGTGGGGTTATGTAAGAAATCCATAGGAAACTGAGTTTCATTTGCTCAACTGCTGACAGAAGAACTTGTCTTAGTGAGCTTTTTGTTGGCAAGGTTAGACGAGGGAATGACTGAAGTTATTCAGAAAATATGTTCTCATGATTTCTTTGGGCCTGTGCAATTGTACTGATAGAGATTGCAACTCTTTTTCATGATAAATTATGGCCAGAAAGCATAACTACCCTCTGCTGCTGCCTTCCTGGCAGCACCCACTGGCTTCCTTGATTCCAGGACTTAGTTCTTAAAAGGACAATTGTCTTGCTGTGCCATGAAGGTGGAGCTGCAGTGATTAAATGGAGTCTTTGTGAGCAGCTCCTTGGATGATGTGAGGAGGACCCTGCTTTAGAACCCTGGGGAAGCTTGTATTACTTGGATGGCAATCAGCATGTCTTGGTGGATGAAGCACTGGCCGTCTGTGTATCGTTAAGGAGCTCCAAGAGTCAATTCAGTCCAGACAGTAAACAATGAATTGCTGACACTTTCAGCTCTGCAAGAGCTCAGAAATACCAGCGTGCACATCTGAGCTGTATCAGTGGAAGCACACAAGGATTACATTCTTTTGGTGATGGCTGCATTTTTATGTGAATAATCTGATGGGAGCCTGATGGCGTCCAACACATCCATTCTTGCCTTGTGGTGCTTTTGCCATCTCAAATGTTGTTAGTTTTAATGACACAATTATCCTTTATATATTCAGTTAGACGTGTGGGTTGCATCCTGCCCCCCCACCCCTTTTTGAGGGGGGGTTATAATTAGTTTCCCTGAGAGGCAGCAGCTTTAATGCTTGGGTAGTTTGCTGAGAAGCTGGGACTGAAAGAAGCTTTTGGGAAATGACAATTATATGTCCATGGCTTTTATTTGTCTTTGTCTAAGCTGAAAGCTCTTGTTGACTGGCAGAAGATGCATTGAATCGGTGAAATTATGCAATTTGGGTGTCATGCCCCCCCCAAATCATACAAAGGACTTGTATATTGACTGACAGTAAAGTGCAATTTTTTGGCTGAATTTATACCAATTACTGGTGAAAAAAAAAAAAAAGAATACTCCTTTCCTCTTATTCTCCAGGTCATTGATTGAATCCACATGAATTTTTGCTGAACTTTTATAGAAGTTTATATGCTATGCACAGAAATTTTTGTAATCTTTTTATCAAGATATGACTATTTTATCAGTGTATCATAGTAAGGAGAAAAAAAATACTATTGGCTTGGAAATGACCTTGAAATGTTCTTTTATATTTCCCTTTCTGTTGTCAGCCCAAGGTGGCCCATGTCTGTCTTGGGGATCTTGTATTACCCCATAAAATCCACTCTAGGACTACCTATATGGATACATAAGGACTCTGCAGTGGGTTTAAACAGTAGTAAAAGAAAACATCTACAGAAACTTGTCAGAGATCAGATAAGATGTTATCTTTTGAAGCTTGATATTTGCAGTTAGTTGCCCTTGTGTTGTGTCTTGGTTTTGTGGCATCATTAAGAAAAAACAAAAGAGAACAGTTTTCACAGTTTGTGAAGCTCCAGTGGGGATGCACTGAAGTGAGGACTCCCATCACCAAGAGAAAATCTGTGGTTTTACCTGTAGTTTATGGTGCCTTTTTGCACAACAAATCTAATGAAGAAGTTTTAAGATCATGTGAGAGGTCTTGTATGCTCTGCCTGACTGGAAAATTTCATTGTTATCCTGGAATGATTAAGAGAAGTATTTTATTTCCAAGACAGAATGGGGACACCTCCCTCCATCTTCTCATAGTGCAGGAAGCAGCACTGACTCCTGCCATGCTGACTAAAGCAGCCTCCCTCCCTCCCTCCCTCCCTCCCATGGGTCAGGCTGCTTTCTTGCCCACTGTGCTCCTTGCAAGAGATACAGTGGGGATGATGTGAGGTGGTGCTTCTCCTCAGCAGCTGCTGTGGCCACTATGGGACCCCTAGGGAAAGTCAAGCACTGCCCCCCACTCTGCTCCCCTCACTTATGTCTCTGCCTGGCCAGCATATTACTTGAATTAACGGGGAGAGCAATCAGTATTTCTTGTAAGTTGTTTCACCCCTCCAGTTAAGCTCAGCTTCAAGTCAGGACAAAGCCAGGGTTTCCATCACTTCCAGGAGCAGCTATTTCTCGCCAAGAAAGCACATAGCAGCTAGAAATGGAAAAAAATCAGTGTATCATAGTAAGGAGCAACAACAAAACAACAACAACAACAACAAAAAAAAAACCAACAAAAAAAAAAAAAACAAAAAAAAAAAAAAACCAAAAAAAAAAAAAAACCCAAAACAAAACAAACAAACAAAAAAAAACAAACCCCCCCCCCCCAAAAAAGGCACTTTTAGGTCTCTTGGTCAATCACTGCCTCTTGCTATTTTTTTTTTAAGGTATGTTTGGGAATGATGTATCTGTGCTAGTTTTACCTGTCTCTTGAGGAGGGTTTCCAATCCCTTATTTTAAATGAAGTACTAATCCCAGATGAAAAGTCTAATCTACTGGCAAAGTCAATGATATCATTTGTTTATATAAATTCTGTGCTACTAGAAGGTGGGGGTGGGAAGATAATAAAATCCCTTCACCATCTTGTATTTTTACTTGTCACGCTGTGTATGCTGTCAGTGAAGCTGTGCTCTGGAATGATCAGGGGTGGTATGGCCCCAAAAGGCTGTTGGTAGGGAAGAGGAGTCAGGGTGTCTGCACTCTGGCTTGAAAGAGTGTGCTACACGGTTCTCATTTTCTGCATGCATGATTAAAATTAAAGGAAAAAAATAATCTTGGCTCTAGCAATGGGAACCACACAGATGTAAACTGAATGCAACACTGATTTTATTTTTGCCTGCATGTCGCCACTTCCTGTGACCTGAAGGACAGATTTGTCTCAGAGTTTTCTACAGCACAGGCAAAGACATTAATTATTCTTTTCAGAAATAATGGGAGAAAAGTACCATATTCAGTGTTTCATGATATACTTTCTGTGTTTTACTTTAGGTGAGTCTAACAGCTTTCCAAAATCCCGGATCTGGTGGAGATTTTATCCATTCATTCCTTGGAAGTTGAGGATCCCAAACGTTTTCCCAATCTGATTGATATCACCTCTCATAAATGCAGGTAAGGCACAGGCGCACACCATGAGGAAAGCACATGTGACCTTGTGTGCATTTATATATATTATATGACCCTGTTGGTCATGAGATACATAGATGCCAGCTTCCTCCCCGGTCAGGGGACTGCATACATGCATGTGCATGGCCAGAAACATTTCTGGTGTGTGAGTAAACACAGGTAATCTCTCTCTGTGTTTCTTGAGGATGGATTCTCCTAGGAGCTGAGAAGCCCTGCCAGCTGGGTGGGTGCCTTGGGGGTGTATCACTGCTCCATGGCACTGCAGAAGGTATTTCCATTAGCTGTCCATGCCTCAATAGCCCACAGCCCCTTCTTACGTGTGTGGGCTCCTGCTCTGTTCGCATTCCCTGCATTTTCACCTTCACACCTTGTGTTGATACCTGTGTGCAGGTATGAACAGGCATCAGCCTGGTGCCTCCTTCACAGACCTCGCAGCTGCTCCGCACGGCACCAGCTGTGCTGCAGCTCTCCACCCGCAGATGTAGAAAGCCTTAGCCTGGAAAGCCAGGCCCTTCACATGGTGCGTTAACTTGAGGTTACCAGGATGAATAGGTTAGAATTCCACTTCCAAAGAGATGAGTTCAAATTTTGGTTGCAGAGGGAATTATGTTTAAAGATCTCAAGCCCTTGGGAAACTTTCCAGTTTCTGGGGTTATCAGTGCTTAATCATACCCTCAGCCCAGTGCAGGGTTCTCTCTCAAGTTCTCTCTCAAGATGGGGCTTGTTCAGGGACTTTTATGGATTTTTTTTGCATGCTTGCTTTTTAAGTGGGACTCTTTCGCAATTTAATTTGTTTGTTAAAGGTATCTGCTTTCAGAAAATTGCTGAGAGTTTGTTATGTAGAGAGAGTTAAACATATTTCCTCCTGGTTAAAAGGTACATGACACCAGAAAATGTAACTGGGAGAGGAAGCAAGAAGAACAGAGGAGAATGGGGAACATGTTGGCATAAGACACGGTTGGCATATGACATTCAGAGGAATTTTTAAATTTACATTCTTTGGACTTTGCTTATTACATGATTATTACATTTTAGCTAGTGAAACAAGGGATGAAAATATCTGGTGGCGTAGGCCAGAGCTGGTATAGCCATCTTTTTGCTCCCATACTCATAGGTATAGTTATGCTTTTGAAAGAGGAGTTCCTCCAGAAATGTAAGGTATGACAAATGCATCAGCCCCTGCCTGCACCTTGCCATCTAAGTTCTGGACTCAACAGTTCTCCATTTATGACACAACAGGAACATATTTTATTCTGCTCTAGTAGCAGCACTCAATTGAATGTTACTGGCTTGTTGGGAAATTAGATTATTTGTCTAAAGCTCTAGGCAGGGGACACATTTTTAAAGTAAGAGTAGACTGTTCAAGTGATGCCAACATTATCAATCTGTAAATTGCAGATGAGGTGCACTGAGCAAACAGTGTGCTATCTCTCTGAATGCTTAAATTTGTGCACATTTTGGCAACTTCTTTAAAGAAGGGAAGAGCTGGACTGTCAGCACTGATTTTAGTTTTGCAATGCTATGGCTTTCTATTTATAGTGGTCATGAAAGAGGTCCTGAAGGCAACATTTCTTGTCAGTGAATTAAAGATTCCCTCATATGTGCAGTATTTGCTTTAATTTGAATATTTGTCATGGCTAGTGAAAGATAGACTGAGAAAGAGAGAGTAAACAACGGTTTTCAGGTCTCATCAGCTTACTTGCATCTTCTTAGTGGCAAAAATTAGAGCCCTGTTTGAGTGGTTACAATGCTCTGTGCATGCCAGCGTGGGAAGCTGCTCATTGCTGAGGGGATGTCACTTTGTATGGTTGTTTTACAGCCTTGCATGTTAATGTGGAGACTCTGGCCTAACTTGTTTATAGCAATTGATCAAATGTAAAGCACCTACCTCAACTCTGAGGTGGCTTCCTGATGTCACCCCTAAGTGGAGCAGGAGATATGCCCAGCTGGAAAGAAGCAGTTCAGGGCTCTGGCTGTGCTTCCAGCTGCAGAGCTGCCCACTGCTCTCTGGTGCAGGGGCTGTGTTCTTGCCAACCAGCCAAGCTCCAGTCACTTAATCAGCACCATAGGCTTCTCATATTTAGTTGCCAATGTATACCTCTGGGCAACATTCTCACTCTCCAGTGCCTGCTAATTAATTTGTTTTTTCACACTTTCCTGAGATTTGGATTGGCACCAAAGCCCCAGAGGGAAGATTCTAGCTGTCAAAAAGTGAATATTTATAATGAACGTAAGGTGTAGATGGAAACTACATAGTTGTCATACAGCAGCTAT
Source organism: Passer montanus (assembly GCF_014805655.1). Taxonomy (NCBI): domain Eukaryota; kingdom Metazoa; phylum Chordata; class Aves; order Passeriformes; family Passeridae; genus Passer; species Passer montanus. Next base: position 7,233,568 of record NW_024358722.1, on the reverse strand, counting down.
GACATAAAAGATGCTATTTCTTCCATGCCGTTTCCCATAAGGGAAGGAGATATTTTGGGAGGGCAGATGTGATTACAGAAGACAGCTACATGGAAACTGTCACTGAATGCTCCACACGCTGAAATAGAGTAGTGTGCAGGAACAAGGCTGTGAGAAATATTTTAATAAATATTAAGTTCATGGATGAATAACAAAAATATGTAAGTATTGATTAAACATGGCTGGCTAGCCTGTGTCACATTGTCCAGTTGAGGAACACAGGATTCAGAGTGGGAAGGTGAGGTTTTCCTCCTGGACCTGAAACTAATGTTCTCTAAAGCCTCAAATTGTATTTTCCTCTGATTTCATACCCTTCAGTCCAGCAACATGTGCCTCAGCTTCCTCATTTCTTACATGCTCCTGTCTGCTAACATAATCCCAGACCATTGGTTGTAAGTTATATATAGGACCCAGGATTGAATCTTATGGAAGTGTGAGATATTAAAAACCATCATTGTTTTTAGGCTCCTGGCCCTTTGCTGAGTGATAGCACACTTTGCAGCCCTGTGGGAGCCCTGTATAGAGACCAAGATTCCCTTTCTGTGTCTGGGGCTTCTCCCATCAGCCTTAGAGCCCTGGTGCTCAGGGCTTGCCTGCCTGCTGTGATGCCACCCCTACTCCCAGGCCCTGCACCCTCACACCACCAAATACCAGGATCCCACAGGCAGTGTCAGCTGTTGAAATGGCTTATTAATTAACTGTAGGGCAGCACCTCTTTAAATCTGGAATTTATCTTCATGCAGTCTGATAACCATACAGAGTAATCCTAGCACATAGCATCTTTCTCCATAATGGTACCACATCATGGGTTTGTATATCAAGGAACCCTTTGTGCTCCATGTTGTCAGCAGATAGGGTGAGCTCTACCCAGTTACTCTTGCAACATCCTATTTTCCTCATGATGCTTCAGGGAATCTTCAGAAGTGCCCTTTAAATGGTTTAAGAGAAGTAAGTAAATCTGTTTTAAATATGCTGTACTACTGAAGATGATCTGAATGATGAAACAAAAGACAAAGTACAGGTGACTGGTAAATAGCCAAGGACGTAAAATATGAAAACATAAAATAGCTGATGTATAGTTCATTTGGTACCTGCAAGACCTCTGTGTTGAGTGCAAACCCTTGTGAGGCAGAAACCAACACCTCAAACCTCCCTGCAACCCGTGGAGTTGCAGATAGGTGGTGGCAGTCATTTGTGTGACTGATTTTTCCTGTCCCCACTGAGTAACTGCAGAACTACAAAGCTGTAGTCTCCGGGCCTGCACTGGAAACACAGAGACAGCCCTTCCCTGGGATGCTGTGGGAGGTGTGGGGGCTGCCTCCTGCTCCATTTTAGCAAGAGAACATCTCTACAGCTCCCCATACCACCTTCTGTAGAATGACAACCAACATATGACTTGGGATTGAAATCCTTGCAGCTGATGGAAAAACAATTAAGTCTCATTAAAATTCTACGTAGAGAGCCAAGAAAAGGAAGATAATGTCAGAGGAAAGGTGATACGTAGGACAGTACAGAGAATTCTCTTAAGTTAAGCCTGTCATTAGGCAGGAGCACAGAAGGTGCTAATTGTACAGTGCATTTCATTCATCCCACAAAGAATAATTAACACTTTCCCTTCTGCCTGCACTGAAAGGAACGGATTCAATACATATGCTCTCTTGTTAAGGCAGGAGTTGTCATATTCTGGGTCCTTATGTGCAGAAGAATTTCACTGCTGGGTTTCTTCACCTGCTGACTGTTGAAAAGGGAACATTACTAATCATGTGAGAGAATGCTGATTTCATTAATGTCTTTGTGTGTTTTCATCTCTTGCTGTTACAGAAATTATTGACCCAAGAACAAGCATCAGAACTGGCTTTCAGGTAAACACAGGATTAAATATTACCCTAAATAGGGAAGAGCTGACCAGAGATTGCTCCTACCCTGGAAATCTGCATAGATGTACTGGAAGGGGTGGAGAACAGTGCAATAAAGGACTTGGGCCCATGTGGGCTTCCAGCAACCTAGAAGGGTGCTGGGCTTTTTTTCTTAAAATTTATTTCCAGGCTGATTCAGTTATTGACAGAGAAACCAAAAACCCTTGCTACCTTCATCACTCCCATTTCTGAGCAGTATTATTGTGACAGAGTGACAACTGCTTAGCAAGTCTTAGCCCCACCAGGTCCAGTTTGAGTGTTTACACACAGCTTCACTTTGAAGTTTGCACTTGAGCCTCCCACATTCCTTATGAGATTGAACTACAGGTGATAGTCTTCACTTCCTTTGAACTTGAGAACATGTCATTGCATCTTATTACCCAGCTGATGCTATACTCCAGTGGTGACCACGCTTCAAGGCTGGGGTGAAGTGATCCATGCCAGTGTAGTCCTTCTATTTCACAGAAATAATTCGGATTGACTAGTTAAAGATTACAAAGCAGCGTGGCATGGTTGGTTGTAAATTCTATAGAGGAAAATAAGATACTCTACACAATCTGATACTTTTGCCAGAGTCTCTGTAAGAGAAGGTATGTGTGTACAAGCTCGTGTACTTCATGTTAACTGAAGTTCATCCCAGTTCCTGCCAGAGACAGCCCAAACAACCATGGGTTGGTCTACCTGTAACTACATAGCCGTTATTTGGACTTCAACCAGTCTATTTTCATTCATAGACTGCCCACCATCCATCTATGAAGCTTATTTTCCTGTGAATGCCCCAGGAAGTAAAAAGCAATGAAATGTGATAATCAGGCAGGGGGAGGCAGGGAAGGAGGCACCTTTGGTGCTTTGCTGAAAGTTAAAGAGGACGTAGTTGCTGGTGGTGAGAGTGACTGAGTAGGTGCTGGTGGTAGAGTATTGGTAGGCCCAGAGGGATGTCTGTGGGGTGTGAGCAGTGGGGGTGTTCAGGGGTGAAAGCATGAAGGCTGCCACTGTAGGAGATGCTCTGTCAAGCAATGAAGAAATCCTGGTTTTTTTGGAGTCAAGGAGCTGTTGGCTTATGGGATCAGGAAAGCTTTCAGGTGTAGATCATCATCCTAGATGTCTCTAGACAGTCTTACAGAGTGACAGAAACAGCTAGAGAATTTCTTAGGCAAATGAGGAACAATTACCCATCCCAAACTCTCCAACTGAGGTGCCTAACTTGGTGTCATTCCCTTGTAAATTGATACATCAAAGAAAGTCAATGAAACCAAAACCTGAAGGTTAACGATGCAAAAAACAGCAAGAAGGGCAGGTCATAGCATTACAAAAGGACATTGTGATTTTAGACCCTATTACCATATGTCAAATGAATATATTCCATGAGAGTAGTGAATGGAACTCAATTCCCAGTGTAAGGGAAGGAGGATCTCTGTTGGTTTAGGGACAGGAGACCATCAGCTTCCAAAATTTTGTAAGCATCAGTGGTTTTTGCATGCCTAACAGAAAAAATGTCTCATGCTGGGCACCCAAATCCGGAGGCCACTTTTAAATTTTGTTTTGTTCTTCTGGTTGAAGTGGAAGAAACATATCTAACTTACAGTCCTTTCCTACAGGCACGTTGACTTGAAAGTTAATCATAGTTCTGGCCCCAGATGGTTACAGTGAGTCTGCTTCTCTGTCTGTGGGAGTCCTAAAGGATACTTGATAGCTGTCCAAGTAAGTGCTTAAAAATTGAATCATAAAGGCAAAGTAACTAGATAGCATAATCCAGAATGATCCAAAGGAAATGGAGGTAGAATTAAGTGTTTCAAGCCCCCAGCAGTGTCCCATAGATTTTACCTGATAATTGTATGGCATGCATGAAGAGTTATGCATGGTAGAGGTGCGCTGAAGGTATACCTTCATATTTTCATCAGGGATATCCCGTAGAAAGATACTTCCTGCTTTGCCATGGACAGGAATCTTAATTTTATATGATATGTAAAGAAATGTTAGCAAAATATTTTTCAGCCATATATCATCATATCATATCATATCATATTGTATCATGTAATAATCATATGTTATGTTATACTGTATGTGAAATTGGTGTGTCTGTCTGTATGTTTGTTTTGCAAATTCATTTACAAACAGCTAGCACTGTTTCCATGCCAGAAGGCTTTGATAAGGAGAATAGTGCAAGCTACTTACAGTCTCCTTATGTCCTCCCTGTAATCACAAGCAAGATAAATATAGAAATCTCTAGGGCTGAGATGTGAGATGCAGTATTGATGAGCAAATGTGGAATTGGCCTCACTCAAAATATCATTAGGTCAGCTGGTGAATTGAGATGGAGATGGATGGAGATGGAGCTAAGTGAAAACCTGCCGAGGTGGGGAGGGAGGGATGTGTGGTGTTGTGCACTACTGGATCCCTTGCAGGCTTGCAGAAAGGCCAAAACCAATGAGGTTTGAGACTGTGGAAAGTTTCAAGTTATATGTAGCTTAATCCAAAGTTCAGTGAAGCTGAAGAAAATCCCCCATGGTGCATGAATATTGCATGTGTTATGGGACTTCCATTTTTTGAAGAGCAATTACCTCAAATGAAGGGACACAAGAATTCCACAAAACCTCAGTCTTATTCTGTGTGAGGTTACAATGGATAAGAAGGGAAGAAGGAGTTGCTTTTTCTCTCAAGGTGAATATGAGCGAGTTAATTTCTGGATGAATTTCTTGAGTCACATCCAAAGTCTACACTAAGTTACAAAAGATGAAGAAGGTAAGAAGTCCATATGCAATACCGGCCATGAAAAACCAAGGAGGGAAACAGTCATGACCCCGTGCCTCATCCTCACCACATCTGTTCAGGAGCAGCAAGCCATCACAGTCAGCAACTGCACGTCTGTCTTGGATGCAACACATTCCCTCTTTTCTGGAACAAACTGTAAGCATGAAATAGTGCAAAGTAAGTCAAACCTTTAGCAAAGGTTGAGTTTTACAGCTGCATGTACTAATGCCCTGTAAACAGGAATCACCTGTTTTGCTTTGTCATTGTAATAACCAATAGTATTTGGAAGTTGTTCTATCAGCACAGAACCTCACTGCTGCAGCCTGGAAAACCCTCTCTTTCTGTTAAGACTCCAAGAAGGACTGCTAGCTGTGTATGTGACCACTGGGCAAAAGATACAGCACAAGTCCATTGAGCAAACAGGCCAAGTAGGTACATGGAAATTAGCAAGTGCTCATGCACTACCCTGGGAATAAGTCACATGGAATGTGACACCTCTGGGGACCAATTGGTAGTGCAAAATATGTATTCAGAGCTGTGAGCAACCCAAAGGGATAAGCATCTGTACTTAAAACATGCAATTAGTAATTTGCAATTACTAATGCCACACTCAGCAATTATGTTTTAAAATTGGTATTTTTTGTTTAACATGTGGCTGAGGACTGATTTATTATTTGATTTCAACTCCTTAATGAATTGCAGTAATTCTGGCAGTTATTAATTGTGAAAATGAACATGCAGGATTTTATCTCTCAGTATCCACTCTGGTTTTTATGGCTGCTATTTTATTCCTTTGTGATTGCTCTAGGATTGACTTTGCTTGCCAATAGTTACAAGTTAAAACCAAGTTTTAATATATTTCTTGGCTGAAGTATAAGATTGAGGGCAGGGGTTGTTTCATTTGTGATTTGTGTGGGGTTTTTTCTCTCCATCTTCTGGGTTTTTTCCTATTAATTTCTAATTCAGTTGCTCCAAGTCTTTAGTATATCGATCTGTTTCATATTAAAGGAATAATAGCAATTTTCCCTGAATAAGCAACACTTGGTGATGTGTGTTCTATTTAGGCAAGAAAGAAGAATCCAAGAAGAAACTGTGCTTCCCAGGGAAGGGAAGAAATGTCACCAGTGAAACATTATAGCACTGTTATGAGGATCTATGGGGCTAGTGGACAGGAAAATGTTGGCCTCTGCTGACACTGAATCTCTCTTTTTCTTCCTGAAGGAATTCCTCCGCTGTGGAGAGCAGCAGTCAGAGCCAGAATCAATATCAGGGATTGAGGAAACCACAGGAAAAGAGGAATTTTTACTCTGCCTACAGCAGAGTGAGACGACTGGGATTAGCTACCTAAGCCTGGGTCAGATGCTCTCTAAGAGAATATTAGAGGCATCATCTATGGGGAAGAATCACAGAATGGGTAAAGTTAGAATGGACCACAGTGGGTCGCTTGGTCCAACCTCCCTGCACCAGACCTAATTATGTAAAGAGCATACACACAAAAGGGATACAAGAACATTGACAAGTAGTAAGTCTCTAATTGCTGAAGCAGTTACAAGACAGTGGGAGAAATGGGAAGAAACCTATCTGATTGGAAAGTGGAGGTGGAGGAGATTATCTCAAGTCTGTCTAGGTGTTGTCCCTCTGACATTCAGCAGTTTGCTCACACTACTACCTGAAGGCTCCCCTGTGACATTATGAGGTTCTGATACTTTGTGCAGTCTCCCACCAACCTCCTGGTCTAGTGCCAATGTCTGGCAGAAAACATTATGCAGATCCTGCCTTGTAAGGATCATGGGGCTTTCCAAAGGACTCTGACCTGGTCAAGAGCAGACTGAATTTATAGTCAGCCCAAGCTGCGGAGAAGGAAACTTGGACTTCAGATGCTGGAGATTTTCAACTTCAAAGCATCCTTGGGTGCACTCTAGCAGGCAGAGCCTAGACAGAGCCTGAGAGCCCCTGTCCTTTGTGAGATTTGCAGTGATTAGTTATGGTGAATGGATGTTCTGAGTCCTGTGGGTTTCCGTGTACTTTCCAGTCTGACGATTCTGAACTCACAGAATTCAGCAAAGCACATAAATGGGCTTTGCTGAAGTGGGAGAAGGTTCAGACTAGATTTCTGCAATGCTGTGTGAATGTTCCTTTACCCTTGTACCTCCATCCAGCCACCAACCAAAAACTGTGTGAAATGGGTTCTTGATGTCAGTGCAGAGTGGCATGTGATTGATTCCCTTATAATTTGGGGTGAGCTGAGGCTTTAATCTGGAGGATTTAAGAGGCTTTAGGACTGGAACTCTGAGGAGGAAGGAGAATATTCGTTCAAAAGGTTGTAAAATTTTCTTAATATCTACTCCCCAGAGCCATATGGAAAGTTCACTAAGCCACCTAAATGTTTTCCAGAAATTTTGTTGCATGGAAGCATCCTCATGACTGTAGTGCATGCTTTGACTTACAGTCAAAATTGGTATTTCCATTAATAATAATAATAATAAGCTGGTTGATTACTGTCATCAATTCCTGGCTGCTAGAAATGACAAAACTTCTCTTTTTCTCAAATATTTTTCTAATGACAGGATAGAAAATGAAAAAGCCCTACCATTCTCAGACCAAAATATGAGTTAGTCTAGTTCTAAAAGTGAGAGAATGGAAAATTCTACTTTCAGGTCTTGAAAAATTATTTTAAAAATATGAAGTCCCCATGTAAAAATGTTATAGAGTAAGTGATCATAATCTTAGTGGCTCAGAGATACAAAGTAAACCTGTGGTACCGTGACTAGTAGCAGCCCTTTGGGTAGCTATTTCTTATCTCACATTATATTGATGTCTCTACTAGGCCTGAACTTGTTAGACATGACACTCCAATCTCAGAGTAGATTACTGCAGTAGCTTTTTGCCTTAGGACATACAAATTCGATCATTCTAACTTCACCATAGATACATTTTTATGATACATATAAATTCCCTGTTGTGTATATCAAAACCTGACCATGACCAGACTGTCAATACACAGAATATGAGGATGTTTTGCAGTTCTTTCATACTGCTGGGCTTGCTTTTCTTTCCCAGTATTTGTATATATATATTTATAAGGGGAGGAAATGATAAGAGCCTTGTATTATGCTGAAAGACAAGAAAACATGGGAGTATTTGTATTGGTCTAATGTGGTGCAGAATAGCCTTTCAGAATTGAATAGAGCCATGCTCTTTTGTCTTGAACTGAGGCAGACTAAAAAAGGAATATTGGCATTGCAGAAATTATTTCCACATGCATGAGCTGCCTAGGAAACACAGGCTGAGGAAAAGTTTACAGGGCTCACAAGAGAGAAAAGAGTGAATTTTAAATACCTGGAGGAGAAAATACCAAGAAAACAGTATTGTTAAGTTAAGCTTTCTTCTGCTGAAGGCTTAACCAACTTTGGCCTGAGCCTTCTGGCTTGGGGAATTTTGGATTGTGCTACCTGAAGGACTGGCCACATGCATGTGTTTCAGAAAGGCTTGCCTAGTTGTAGAGCACTGCTGACTCTGACTTCTTTAAAAGAAGACAAGGACTGGCTCTGTTTCAGTATTGAACTCATTCACTGGTCTAGGCAATGGAGTGGCTCCAGAGAGGGATGAAGGAAGACTGCAAATCATGAATGAGGACGGGGGCAAGGACGAATGTGGTCATCTTCACTGGATGTTTTGGTGGGAGAGGTTTTTTCTGAGAATGAAGAGTGTCAGGAGACTTGGTAGCAGCGAGAGAAAATAGCATCTGTATGAAATTGAATCCAAGTTCTTCTAATAGGAAAACAGTGATAGGACAGGACAAGAGACACTAAACACAATGTGAGAAATTCTCGCCTGTAATGAGGATTTTTTTTTCACTGGAGGGGTGATGTAGCACTGGAATTGATGATAGGAGAGTCTGCAGGATCAGCCACCTAGGGGATAATGAGATATTGACTGGATGAAGCCCTGAACAAAGGTGACCTCGGCAGACCTTACTCTGAGCAAGTAGTTTTCCCAAATAACTTAGGGAGGTCCCTTCCAGCCTGAATTCTGAGATTCTGGTCAGTTCCTACAACTTGCAATAGAAGGACATTATATTATGCTTGAGGATGGAGCAGTGTGAGTGTCTGACTCATGATTAGGTTGGAGTCACTCATGAATTCAGTGTATTTCATAACAGAATGTCAGGATCTGTGGGGAAGCCGACAGCTATAAACTTTCTGACTTTCCAAGGCAAGAGATTATTTGCTGACTCATATCACTAATAAATGCTGATATTTAGTCTATACAGCACTGTCAGATGATCCCTTTGAACTTTTCATGATGCTCTGGACCAGGACAAAGGCAAAGGTGTTCTTTGGCCCAAATTTTCAAACCCTCCAGTTCCTCATCTAAAACCTGGTTTGCAGGTCAAGCAAATGGCAGTGGGATGGATCAAAGCAAATGCTTTAGGCTACACCCTGCTCTTGAGGGATGCTCTGGGGACAAAGATGTCTGTTGGTACTTCATCACAATGGTAATGCTCTAGGTTGCAGTTGGTGAGTTGACAGATTGCTGTTTACATCAATATTTTCTGCTGAAAAGCAAAATTCAAGGAGCAGTGCTGATATTTTATCTTATTTTTGTGGGAACATGGCCAGCATTGCCCATAATTCATACTATGGTATGACTAGGACTCTGGTAAGTCACACAGCTTTTCAAAACTGAGACTGACAACTTCTAAATTTAAGCTTAGTTATGCGTGTTTTGTTAACCATATTATGTACTTACAGCAGCTTTTTATAAGTGAAGAACAAGATGACTTCTCATTATCTAGCTAGATAAGTGCCACTAACAAAAGAACAGAAGTTGTTTAATTTGGTCAAAAATCCCTGTTTCGGTTATATTCAAAATATAGAATTTCATGGAGATATGTCTTCATTTGCATTTCCATAGCATAGAAAGGAGGCTGGAGGCACCAACAGCAGTACCTCAGATTGCTGCAGCAGCTGCCTCTATGTTTGTACCCCAAAAACATTTCCTTGTCTTGTCATGAGTAAGTGCATGTGTGTGCCCTGTGTGCAGACAGTTTGATCACTCCTGTCATGCAAAGCCTGGCAGAGATGTGGTGTTTCCTGCATGAACTGCCATATCTTCCCAGCTCACAAGTGAAAGGCTAAACATTAGGCAGAGCCTAACAAGATTTCAGTTCTGCAGCATATTTTAATTTTCAGCAGTTTGTATTCTGCCGTATACCCAACAGTCTTTCCTAAGGGAAAAAAGCATCATAATTAACATGGGATAGATTTCATTCAGTGTACTCTGTTTCCTTCCATTATTGTATTTGCCAGAGGAACTATTTAGTGAGAAGCTTTCTCACGGTATTTTGTACAATTCAAGTGTTTTTAGTTTGTCAGGGGATATGTTTTTTTGGTTCATTGGGGTTTTTTAAATTTGTTTTCAAGAAAGCACTACTTTAGAGGTTACATTTTCTGAAGCCATTGGATTTCAGTTATTTTAGATACATAGTGAGAAGGGAGCAGACAGTAAGAACTAAAAAAGATTATTTTTCCCATTACTGGTAAGAACATCCTCATCTGAGTCCCATTAGAGAGGTAACTGCCTACATTAATAAAATAAACCAATATATAATCGCTACCAGTCTTAATGCTGGGGCTGAATGACCTAATTTAGTAACTCATTTATGATGTGTTTTAGTAGCATGGCCTCTCTTGTGTTACCTGAGTAAATAGAACAGATGCAGATGCTTGCCAGACATTCAGAGTCTCATAAATTTGTCTTACAGGCTAACCTGAATATCCCTTATAAATTCACTGGTCCTCACTTACTGGACTCAGTCTGCAAAGAGGGCATGAAAGCTAGAAGTGCAATATTTATACTTACAAATCCAATTATTGTAACCCTGATCAGTTGAACAGCAGGAATAAACTAGAGAAACAGGAGTAGCACATAAATCACCTCTTCTATTATTAATTTTCCTCTGGCTTTAATGAAGCTGTCTTCTTTATCATCTCAGACATGGTGAAAAGTTATTGCACTGTCTTTGTAGAGGCCTTTTCAGTCTGTTACAGATCTAATTACCTAATTGAGGAACAACTAGTTTGGAGATGAACAGAATTTTTGCTCTGTGGTTTGTTTCTTTCTGTGGTTCCCTCTGAGGTTTCTGTATTTTTTCTTTATGAGGGTATCCATCTTCCATGGAAGTTGACTGTGTGCTTTGGAGTCCATTTGCTGAAGATGGTGATCAAGAGCTGCTGTGTGTCAATAAAAGCAGATCCGTGAAAAAATCCAGTAGCTAATCCAGTTCTCCAAAAACAGCCAATGGAAGTAAATTGACGTCACCCTTCAACCCCTGTGCCATGAGGGTTCCCAGATGAAGGCAGGCAGTGCTTGTGTCTTGAGCAAATTCCTGAGTGTGCTGATGGCTGGTGCAGTCTCACAGCAAAGCCACTGGGCACAGTCCACCAGCAGTTTAGGCAGTATGGCACCTGTGTGAAAGGCAGCTGGGATGCTGGGGTGGGCAGAGACACCACAACATCCTTCTGTGCTTGAGAACAGTCACAAAACTTTCCAGGGGAGTGGGACCCGCCAAGGGTGACTGCTCTTACCACTGCTCAGCATCATCTCTTTGGCAGTGGAAGAAATTATTACATGTGTCTCAAGACTTGTCTTTTTAATGCCAGTAATGTAATTTCTTCCTCTTTCAAAATTGATTCATTTGAAGCCCTAACTTGAGGCTGGTTTTCCATGAATATATTCATTTTTTTAGAATGAAGTCAGGTTTTCCAACTGCCTTCTTGATTAGTCTAATGAATTTTCCTCCTTTCCTGTCATCAAATGCACTTTCCTGGAAGATGGGACAGTTCATCTCTGAAGGAAAATTATTCTTCTGTGGCAGAAAAAGTTTTAAATTAAGATTTTGAAAATGTCTGATGATTATGGGGTTATCAATATTTCAGGTACTCAGTTCAAAACATTGTAAAGTGACAGCAAATGCTGATTACCTGCCCTCTGTTCCCTGATGCTATTCATTTGAGGTGTCCTAAATTAGCAAACAAGACCATAATTCATTCTTGACACAAAATATGTCTCTCCAATTCTGCCCCAGTTTAGAAGGCTGTCTGAATGTTGCCAAGCATGAAGTTTAAACAAACAGATAAATAAATACTTGTCTCTTTTTAATTGCTTCTTGTTCTCTGAACTTTCCAGGTTTGGATTTTCAATGTAATTCTTTTCGGAGAGACACTTCTGTCTCTCCTTGCTTTCCAACTAACTAGGTAGGTTAAGGTGCTAAAAAAACTTGCACAACAGAGGGAACTTTACTAAATAAGATAACTCTACCTGCAGCCATGGCCTAAGCACAGAGACCAGAACCTACACTCACCTTGACTCTACATCCCAGCTAGGACCAACTAGTCACTGTACAAGTGAGGTGGCAGATACTCTTCTGTACTCACCTAATGCAAATCTTCTTAATTCTGCACAGCATCTCCTGTCATCAAGACTCATTCCCTGTGGTGCCCAACTGCTCATTTTTGCCCAGACATTCTGCAGATCTCCATCATCTCTGTCAATATTCCGTGGGAAAAGGACTTGGGGAGGTAACTTCCATGCTTCACATATGAGGTACAAATTACATTACTTTTTACCTGTCCTCTTAATATAAAACAAGTATTTATTTTTTGTAGATTTATTATTTACTCTTGCTAGAAAATGGTAATATTAATTTTCACTCCTTCCCTAGGCTTGGATACCCAAAGACACAGTGAGTTTTCACCAAATGTTCTTCAAAGAGCAACTCAATCTGAGAAATCCTCCTACAAATCCTACACTTATGCATGCAATCAGCCCTGCCAATCCACTGCAGACTGCAAACAGCCAGGGACAGGATTCCAAACAGTTAATGTCAAATAGCTCATTTTCTCTCATCTCCATACGAATTCCTGTCATGTTGCATTACATGTAAACAACTGAGAAACTTAATGACATGCCTTTCAGTCAAAAATTAATATGGCTTTTCAGTCTGAGCAGATTAATTGCAGTTTGTAGCAATATGAAGTGATTCAATTTGATTAGAGTTTCTATTGTTCTTTGAGATAAAATATTTTATGTGAATGTAAAGCCAAGTTTTCTGCTGGCACGACTTTATTGACTTCTGTGGAAATATCAAATACTCATCTAAAAACCATAGTATATCATTGTTGGTGTGCTGTTACAGTAAATACATTTTATAAGCTTCTGTAAATTATATGTGCCAGATCAGATTCCAGGCCCCATGGAAATGTCATTGTCAATTAGGCGAGGAATATTTGGCTTTGGAGGAGACAATTCTGAATGAATCTTTTAGGTTTTTATAATTTTGAAGGGTTTTTCTGCATCTCTGTCTTCTTGACGTCTTGCTCTTAAAATCTGCTTGTAATTTTCTTTAATTTCATTCCTATGTACTCTAGGGTAGTTTCTCTATTCTTGCGACAGACATTGCTCTGGTGTTCTGTAGTCATCCCCTAGACAAAGCCCAGAAGGCCTGCAACACAAGCTCTGCTTGCTGCCAATAGGGGTAATGTGAGGAACTTCCATGAAACCTCTGTGAGTACATCCCTCACTGAACAATATGTATGTACCTCAACCCTTTAGGATGCTTTTGGTTTTTAATCTCCAGCTCCTCTCCTCTCTTTTTTAAAAGCAAAATATTACAGAAAAGATATAAGTGGATAATGAATACATGGCTTGCTGTGTTTGTTTGTCTGTTTTGGTTATGGTTGTTTTTTGTTTAGTTGTTTGTTTTTTTTTCTTTCTTTCTTTTAATAATACCAGTTTCTTTTAGTTTAGTTTTCTTTGTATAGTTTTCCAGTTTGCAGAACAACATGTTTGGGGGTAATCATTGCTCAGAGTGGTCAGAAGTTGTTTGTGGTGTTTTGAATCCCATGGAACTGCACTGGGAGTGGGATTGAAATTTTTTGTCAAGTTTGTGTGCTTGCCAATGCAATTTGCAATTGCCAATGCTGCTGGACTAAAAACAAAAGGTTGCAAATATTCTGCAGAAACTGACAATGTTTGATTGTTTGGCCTCCTACTGAGTGATCAATATTCTAGCAGAGTTTCACTTCTACAGGAGTAGCACATTCTATAGAGCAGGAGATGTTTTTAGTGTAATAGTATCCATATTACATTTAACTGTTACAATACTGCCTGACACAGGGGACCAAAGCAAAAACACTATAGGGAAAAGTACAAGCTGCTGCACTTGGAGCTGAAGCTGTGTGTATTGGAAAGAGTAAGCCTGTAGTTCATGTCACCAGTGGGATATGTCACATACAGATCACATTAAACCAAGCTGCAGAATTGAAGATGTTTAAGTCAGCATGGTAAAATCCCAAAAACATGTTAATAAATGAGGGAAAAAATTGCATTATGAAAATACTGAGTCATTACTTTGGTATGTATAGAAGTCCTTTCTATATAGATTCTTCATCTCTGTCCATTTCTTAAAGACTTTTTTAATATATCCACTCAGAGTGCATAGAAGCAATTAATTTTGATGGGAGAGATTTTGAAATATACAATTTTCACGCTGTGGGTAATAGCATGATTAGGAGGACAATTACTGCAAATTCTTTAGTTTCTCATTGTGAAGATCTCTAGAGGCAGCAGGAATCACTATTGTTACCCATGTGTTTTGTCACTTGAAGGTTGGGATTTTAAAATTTTGTTTATCTAGCGTATCTGCTTGTAAGCCATCACTCCTTAAGAAGTACAGTTTAGGTCTCAGATTTCAGTCTCAGATTTGGGTGACCTAATTACTTGGATGATTATTGAGGCTTCAAAGGCATGTAGCTCAAACTAATGAGAAGGTAGTACAGGAGATCAGATTTGCTGTCTAGTCTTGGAAAAATCAGATTTTTTTTTTTCTGTTTCCATCAGGATTGTTTTCTTTAAAATAGATAAGAACATTTTTTTTTTCAATTTTTAATAAGAAATCTGAAAATTAATGCCTAAAATCAATAAGCTGTAATTCCTATGAGAATTGCCTATCTGGAGCAGCTGGGTTTATATCCTCAAGGGAGAGGCTGAAGAAAGTTGAGGGGAAAACCAGGAGAACATGATTGTTTCTGTATTGATTCACAGATCTGTTTGCCATCAATGCTGTCATTGTGGTGGTGGCATGGGCTGTTACAGCTGAGTGAAGAATGCAGAAAGTAAGGGGGTTTGACCCTACAGCTTGAAGTACTCAAAGGTTTAGTGTTTTGAGTAAGGCGATAATCCAAAGCCTATAAAGGCAGAAGAAAAACAGCCTTTGGCTCCAGTGGGCATTGCATCAGGCCTTCAGATGACTGGCAATCAGCAGACTTCATACTGTGTAATTCTGCATGAAAGAAGCATTAGTTCTCCAACATCCAGTGAGCTGAGGAGGAATAAGACATGCTGTGTCTTTGCAACTCACCCTTCTGGCCAGCAGACATCCCTGTCACTGCAGGCGATGTGGATGTTCTCGCACAACTGGTGGAAAGACATCTAGCTCTGCTTTGCAACTGCTGCTTCCTGCTAAGCCATCACCAGAGAAAGAATTAGCAGAGATTCCATTGTCACATACCTCAAATCTGAACCCTGGGTTATATTTAAATGAGCACAGGAAAGAGACCGAAGACTCTATGACCCCTGTGAATTGGGGGATTGGTTTTTCTAAACTGGAGGGCGAATGTCAGAAGATCAGATTACAAGTGCCTACCCGTGTGTTTTCACTATGTGGTGGGTCATCTGGAGTTCAGGCTCTGCAAATTCCAAGGAGGTGGTTCCAGAGCAGTTTAAGCACTTCAGCAATTCCTAGCACTGGTGGTCTCAGTTTGGGAAGGATTTCCTAACATGTCTGAAAGCCAAAAGCTTCTTTGCTAATTTAATAAAGAAGAGTGAATGAGTGGGTAAGTCCATAGAAGATAGACTAAATCAGGCTAATTTGTTATATAATTGCTTTTTAATGTGGAGAATTAAGGTGACGGCAAGACGACTACATGTTTAATTCTCCAAATAATTACTGGTGTGTATTGACATTGAAGGTGAGAGAGAGCAAGTTAATTTCTGCTTGTTGTTTTCAGCACGTGCCAAACTCTTACTTCACACCAGTGAGAAAAGGCTGGAAGTTGTATATTCCATATGCATGAAGTAACAGTTGGCACAAATCACTAAAAGGAGAAAATTAAAAACCACTAAAGTCCAGCAGCCCAAAATGTCACTTGCTGACAAGTTTTTTAGTCTCTCTGCTAACAAAAAAAGAAAAAAAAAAAAGGAAAAAAAAATTGAAAGCTTCAAACAAAGTATTCCACCTGAGTAAACCTGGGTGTCTACTTAGGTCCTCTTCAATGCAAATAAGGTGCGAGAAGGCAGTAATAGCCCCACTATTCCAACCTCCTCCTCTACACCTTTGTGAAGTGCTATCACGGGCAGCCCCAGAGTGGGCAGGGAAGGATGACAGCACTTGCCTCAGGTTGGTCCTTTCTTCTGCTGGCACTCTTGGCCATCAAAAACCCATCCTTTGCCGTTGATAGCAATGGAGGTGCTTGGAGCTGCTCTGCAATGTAAATCAGAATACTGGAGTTTTATTTCTTCACTTTGCTGGCATTATTGAATTTGACCTGAGAGAGCTGGAGGTAGCTGTATCTGCACAACCTGCCTCTAACTCATGGGTCCTTACATAGGCCTGGGTTATCTTTGGCATTTATCCATGGCTGCCAGTGTTTCAGAAGCACAAAGGGATTCTAGTGTCCTGCCCAGCCCCCTGCTCAACCTGCCCAAGGACCTGCTGCCCATGTCAGCTCCCTGAGCCCACTTACCCAGTGATGCTGCCGCAGGGCCAGGCTCCAGTTGCCCACAGCTCTGCCTGGCCAGGGCCCCGCAGAGCCAGACACATGCCATCCTGTCACCACAGCCCATGTGGTGCCCTGGCAATGGCCATGGGTTACAGGAGCGTTCCCACATGCTTTCTGTTCAAGATGATGTCTTTGCTCACAGAATTCCATGACCATCTAATTTATCCCTGTCACTTGCACAAGTACACATGTGAGTAAGTATGCTTATTGAGAGTCAAGTCGTGTATGAAGTATGGGATAAAGCACACAGAAGTATTATATATTGTTACTCTAAGGTTGCCTCCCTGTCTTGCAATCTCCCTTTCTTCTCCCTTTGCCCTATAGTTTGGTGTCTACAGGGAAGAAGCTGGGGGTGAAGTGAGGCCGGGCCACTTGTAAAGCAAGGAATGACAGGCAAATACATATCAAGAATTAATTTCAGCATGTTTTATATCAAATTACTCAGGAATCACAAAAATTTACTCCTATTTTGTCAGTGGCTAGAATATTACTTCTAAGCCAAAGCTTTCGTGTTCAAATCACTCCCTTATTTTATTTTTAAAGAAAGAATCTATTTTGCAGTTTGACATGTTTCTTGTTTTCAGACTGTTGATTTTCTGTGTGGTTAACTCTAGGCTTCCTACAACTGACAGCTTATTATCTCACCTTATGAAAATTATGCATGACTTCTGGGACTCATCTATCAAAAGGAGAGAACCCCCAACACTCTGAGAAACTGGTACCTTCTCTCTAGTTATCTGGGTTGATGGTTGTTCAGTGAACCTATTGACTGTCTGGAGTGACTTGCATCTTTACAGGTATGGGACTGTATTGTCTTTCTTTGCTGTGTTTAAATGGCAGATGCTGCCCCTGTGTAGTGCCCTGGTTTAACTTTATCTCTGGCCTGGTGGTTCCAAGTGCAGCTGGCTATGTTCTCATTGGACAGTAGACCCTTCATGGGCCTGCAGGAGTAATGGCTGCAGGTGAATGTTTCATCTTCCCCTTATCTCACATACTCTGAAAAACTGTCTCAGTTCAAGGTTTATGCCTTTCAGTGGAGCACTTAAACACACACTTAGCTCTAAGTACTTAATTCCTATTGTTTCATTGCACAGGGATAGATTTCAGTGCCTACTCATAGTTTATGGCTTGCCAGCATTTCAACAGTTCCTTTTGCAGTGGCCAGATAAAAGTGAGGAGCCAGCCCTGACAGTCCCGTGCCTTGGGGGTATGGTTTGTTTTCTGGTAGTGATGGACAATGCCATTCAAGCCTTTGATAATAATCCCACATAGAGATTGATGGAGCCCTAGGTCCAGCTGCTCACTGAGGATTAAGGAAAGGTGCTCTCCAGAAACCTAGGTCTGACCTACAGGGAAATAGGAGAGGGAAAGATTCCCCTACTTTCTCTGGTTGTGGCTACTGGTAGCACCATGCTGTGCTAGAGCAGGTCACCCTAGCAGCACAGTAGGTGTCAAGCCTTTATGCTGTGGCCATAATATATCAATCTGCCAGCACATCCCTTCCAAATCCTATACCATCATCCCCTGTCATCCACACCCACTCTACTGTGTCTCCTCCCAGGATTTTAAGAGCATGTTTAAGGGCAGCTTGAAAAGTGAAAAGAGAGGGAAGGCATCATTCATCTTGTTTATGGTCTGACTGCGCTAACAAAATCTGAGCACCTTGTCCACACTGGGATAAGGTCATAAGAAATAACTGATCACAAGAATAGGAGAAAAATAAATTGGCCATGTTCATCTGAATGATGGAAATAATCTTTGTGGGTAATGCCAAAATGTAATGGGATGTGTTGAAATGTGGCCAGTGATAGACTCCACAACAGAGGCAAGTTTAGAAGCTGTACCTGTACCCCTCCTCCTGGTAGTATGTAAATAATCCGTATCAAACTGAGACTTTTCAGAGAGTTTTTAGCTGGAATATGGAAATATCTTTGGAAGATTTATAATGATTTAATTTTACTGGAATTTGTATGCATTAACTTTTTTTTATGACAATGCAGAAGGAGTTTGGTTTAGGACTAGCTGCCACTGGCTTCCCAAGAATTAGAAAGCCAAGCTAATAAATGGCCTTGATCAGAAGGCACAGCTCACTCTTGTCCCCCTGGAGTCCTGTTCCAGTCAGTTTCCAGCCCAAGCAGCTGCTGGGGCAGAGTGAACTGCTATGTCCAATTGGCAGAGCTGTGACCAGCTTTATTTATAAAAGCTTGTGCTAGAGCATACTCTGCTCTCATTTATACCAGGTAAAAACATGATATGAGTTCTTGGCCCAGTTCTTGTCCTTTTGTGCTGCTGCAGCAAGAATCAGAAAATGCTCTCACTGACAATATCTGGAGAAGTCATTCTGTAAAGGAACAGCTTGGCTTGGGCAGCCTCGGGCCCCTGCTCTGCTCCTCGTGCTGACAGCATTGCTGAGTGCCTCTAGGAGTGCGGTCACCCAAAAACTCTGGGCTCCTGGCAGGGGCTAAGTGGCTTGGTTCTGCAGAGGAGCTCTGTGGCTTCTGTCTTACCAGCTGCTGGCAGTTTTGGACAAGCTGCACTTGTGCCCCTATGCCACCCTGATTTTAAATGTGGCCATCTGGGATGGCTAAAACTGAGGTGAAAAACTGGGCTACTTTTTGACATGTAACTTTTAGGTTGTGTAGGTAATCATGGACAAGTTAAGTCACAGAGGAAGGGCACTAGTCAGACACCTTGGGAATCCCTCTTTCTGGGTGGTATCTTTTGTGGCACTGCTTTGTGTTTTGTGCAAATTCCCAGCTCTTTAGAGATCCAGTCGACTATCAGACAAAAGAACCCTCACATTGTATGCCAGTCTGGGTACATACTTGATGTGAATGAATACAAAGACCTATTCATCACTCCTAGTGCTCACATAACTGACAGATTAAATCACTCTCTGGCTGTGAAGATGACAGTGGCCCAAGAGCTAATGCTGTCTAACAGCCTCCATTAGAAGACCTTCTTTCTGATTGTTTATAATTTTGCCAGACTTCAGCTGCTTGAGCTGGATTTTCCCATGCCATATGTCACCAGAAACTGAAGGTTTGTGTGTGGAGGGGCCTTAGATGAATAGTCATGGCATTGCCAAGCTCATGTATCACTGAAAAGTCACTTGAACACAAATTTTTAGGGAGTAACTGTACATTTCTTCTCTCTTGAGGGAGAAGGAAAAACATCTGGAGTTATATGCTACCCAGTGGTTTGTGTTCAGGCTGAAGTTGGAGCTGCTGCTAAACAGCCCGAATGCAAGAAGTTCCATGTCAAAGGCTGTCAACTTGCTAGATATTGTTGACTCTTTTAACCTTTTGCAATGTCTTTTGAGGCTGTACTTTGTCCACTGACATACTTAGTTCCATATTGTACCTGTGTTTTTGACAGGAGGTTATACTACCAGGGAGCACATCTAATGGTTTCAGTTTGAGCACATCTCGGCTTTGTGTACGTGTGATGGCTTTATAGCTCTCCTCTGCTCAACCTTTTCCTTCTTTACTGCTGTCCAGTTGTTGTATTTCTGACCAGCAATCCCTGTCATACAGGATTAAGAACAGATTTTCAAATCTCCATGCTGCTCTGAGTACCAGGCTGAAGTTGCAAGTTACTAGACATGACAGCTTAGCAGTTTTTAGAAGGACTTTTACTTGGCCCACTGAATCAGTGTTGGTACATTTTCCTCTGCATTTCCAAACAGTTCAGTAAAGGTCAACAGGAAGAGCTTTCAGGCTGAACAGTCCCTGGTGAGGTGGTTGTGTTGGGAGGACAGTTGGTCACCAGAAAGAAGTGGTATGGATGTGGGTCAGGGGTGGGATGGGGTTAGAGCACCTAAAGTATCTTTGAGAATTGTGTGTATTTCTATAATATCTGCACATGACAGCTCAGCTGGGTGGAAATGTGCTGTCTGGCCTGCAGCCTATATAACCCTTTCCCATTCCCTACAGAGTCTTTTATTAAGTGAGCTTTACAAGGACCTAGAAAGGGTCTCTACCTGTCACAGAAATCTGAAAAGGGCAATGCAGTTTCCCCAAGGGATGTTTTTCCTTAACCATTACACAAACCAGAAAATTTCCAGATATCCGTAAAAACTGTGTGGGCTATGTTTTCCCAAACCAGGCAATTTGAACTGCAGAAGCCATTGCCTAGGAACTATCTAGAGGCAGGCTTTATAACCACACAGAATATTTTCATTTAACTACCTGCACTACTGGACCATCATATGATTTAGAGCTCTGACAAACCTGAACTCCCATTAAACTAGATAGCTTGGGTCCATTATCCCAGGAAGACTGTTCAGGGTGGCCTGCCAAGAGCAGCTGGCCATTGACTGCTTTCAGAATGGGTTTTGCAGCATGCTGTGGTCTGAAATGGCAGTACCTTGGCTAATTTAATGCTTTAGTTTGGTGTGTCAATGCCATGCTGCAGTTTAAATAAGGTCTGTGGTAGAGGCACATCTGCAGTCCGAAATTGTCATCATTCTGCACTGCCAGCATGGTGTAATACACTGCACCGATCCTCAAGCCAAGATTTTAGAAAATTAATCTGGATCCTATAAACATTTTAATGGACGGAAGCAAAAATACTTGTATGACCTGACAGGTCTTTTTGTCTCCTAAGTAGGACTTCATATGGAGGAAGTGGTCTTTTCCCTTAGTGACAATAAAAGCATTTTATATTTTTGCTGCAATGGAAAGATCATGTATTATATAGATCCCACTGAACAGCATTCAGCATGCTGCAAATGTCTTTAGGTTTCCATTATAAACTTGACTTTATTCCTATTCCTCCCTTTGCCAAAATTAGCCCTATCCACCTACAGCTTCACAGGAATAATCTTATTATGGGACAGATTTTTTGGAAGAGTTGAAGGAAACTGGTCAAGGTGTTTAAGAGAGATGATGGCTAAAAAAAATGAGTTCATCTGCTTGGAGATTTTCCTAAAGACTTTTTGGCTTGTAACATCCTGAAAATTCATTTGCCTAGAGATTCAAAAAATATTTCAGATCTGTTGGTCTTGGCTAAAAATGGTGCCTTTGAATAGTTTTAGGCTGTCTGGTGACAGAATTATTTGGTTACTGAAAGTGGTCCCTGCTGCCATATGTTATGTGCTCTTTGGAGATCTTAATTCATCTAGTCAGTAGCAATATGGTTATAAATTCATGGTAGCAATATACGGTTTACAAACAGCTCTGCATCTATCCTGAACTGACACATTCCTTATCTGAGGCTGCTCCTGTCTGCAGGTACTGTGGTCTAAAATCCTCACGTGTATGTTTCCTGATTCCCACTGCAATCCACACTGAAACTGACAGCATGGTTTTACAGTCCCTTCTGCACATTCCCTGGAGGCCTTTTTGAAAGGGAACAGAATTCAAAGTTTGGTCTGCTCATTTCCGTGGTTTTTACTGGGTCAAAAAAATCATACCTGCAATGATTTGTGCCAATATGGCTGCAAGCCACGCATGATGAGACTTAAGCCAATATTATTTTTTAGCATAAGTGTTTTGGGACTTATTTGTGGTTTTATGACAAAGTAATTTCTGAGGCATTATATTCTATTCTTCAGGAGAATTAATTGCAAAATATGTGCTCAGAACTTTCTCATAATTGGGATTTTTTTTAAATATGGTTGTTGAAGTATGACCAAAACCATAGGCAAACATTCATTAGACTATTTTCAGTATCCCTCACGTTAAGAAGAATGTGACATCTGCAAACAGTACAGTTCTGCTGTACCACTGCACTGATGTGGTCTCCCTGGATGACTCCCTTAGCTAGCACTGAAAGTTATAGCAATGTGAACAGTAAGGTCTGTCCGTCCAGCACACACCATTGACAATGGGACAATTGCAAAATATGTGCTCAGAACTTTCTCATAATTGGGATTTTTTTTTTTAATATGGTTGTTGAAGTATGACCAAAACCATAGGCAAACATTCATTAGACTATTTTCAGTATCCCTCACGTTAAGAAGAATGTGACATCTGCAAACAGTACAGTTCTGCTGTACCACTGCACTGATGTGGTCTCCCTAGATGACTCCCTTAGCTAGCACTGAAAGTTATAGCAATGTGAACAGTAAGGTCTGCCCAGCACACACCATTGACAATGGGACATGGAACATGTTCTGTGAGACCTTGGGTTTGGTTAATAGTGTTCCCAGACTTTGACATTCAAGCCTTGATCATTCTGAGCTCCGGACCTCAGCTGGTTTCACTGCTGTTGAAGCCAAGATCCCGATCCACAAATTGCTGGAGCCTTGTATGTATTTGGGAGAAGTATGACATCATTCTTTCTCTATTTATTGTTCCATCAGTGTCTGTTATTAACCACTACTTGAAGCAAGCTCTAGGGCTAAGTGGACCTTGGATTTTACTCAGTATGGATGTTCTTACACTATATTCTCAGTGTCAACAAAAATAGTTGACTATTTGTTGAAAATAGGTCTAAGAATTTACTTTGTCATTTTAAAGACTTAACAGTCATTACTGTTTTGTTTGGGGATTTCTGGGTTTTTTGGTTTTTTTTTTTTTGTTTTTTTTCTCTGTGCTGTGGAGCTAGGACTTGAATCCCAAATGAAGCATTCCTTGTAGTCAAAGTGTTCACTTCTGGCTCTTGACAGTCACATTTTGAATGTGCTCAGTAGAAACTGGGAAGGGTTTTGCACCTAGATGGTGGTGACAGTGATTATACCCTGACAGTGATTATACCCTGAGCAGGAGGCTGCTGGTTGCAGAATGCTCTGCCATGCAGCACAGAAACTGCGTGCAGCAGGATTGTCTCACTGGCCATTGTCTTCTGGGACTGAAAAATTGCCTGAAGGCAGAAGTACTGAGTAAGTTTACAGGAGAAACTTTTCAAGAGGGAAAATAGGTTATGATGGTAAGAAGAAGAGATGCAAAACTGGTATCTAGATGGATTAGTAGAAAAATGTAGTATGGCTGGCTCCATGATAGTCTGCAGAGATGATAAAGAGGAAGCCTTACAGCAGAGAGAGTGTGGGACAGTCTGAGTGATCTTGGGGAAGATTTCTCTGAGACTCCCTCTGTTCAGGGAGGGATTCTCCCAGGCTCCCTCTGTTCAGGTCGTCTGAGTGATCTTGGGGAAGATTTCTCTGAGACCTGGAGCTGAGCCCAGGCTCCCTCTGTTCAAGTCTATGTTCAGCTTTTAGCTGTGGATCCCATCATAAGGGATTTCTCCTCCTAAAGCAAGTACACACAGATATTGAGAGTCATTGACTCACTCAGAGACAGGCTTTCACTGGAGGAAATCTGGAAAAGTTATTAACTCCACCTTTTTTATACCATGACCAAGTTGCAATCGTGTCACCCCAAGCTGCAGTATCTTATTGTTGATACAGAAGTTTTGTTCAATGTCTAATCTAAATCTCCCAAGCTGTTTGGTTTGTGCTTCTTAATGGTTTACTCTTCCTGATCTTTCCATCAGGAACATTTTAGTTCCTTATTCTTTGCAACAGCTTTTTAGTTGAAGAATATTCTGTCTCTGCTGTTACTTCAGAGAAAAAAAGCCATATTTCTTGCAGTCTTTCCTCATGTTTTCTGGACCCCTGTCAATTTTTGCTGATCTCCCCTGCTGACTGTTCCATCTCTTACTTGAAGTACAGTGCACTAAACAGGTTGTGGTCTTCCAGGTGAATCTTTTCCTATGGGAATCAGCCCACATGGGCTCTTTCAGTAGTCTTTAAGACACTTTAAACATTCTGATGTGAGAGCTTTGCCCTTCATGCTCAGCTTGTTCCAACATAGTCCCAGGTATTTTCTCTTGTGAACCTAGACAGTTTTGCAAGAAGAGATGAATATTTCTGTGTAAGCATTTTGCACAATTGTATTCCATCCTTTTTAGATTATCTAAATCGTATCAAGAACATTTTAGATTCTGATTTTTTAGTATCTACAACATCTGCAGTCCTTCCTTGTTCCATCTGCAAGATTCATATTCATACTCATATTCAATCTTCTATGCCTTCATTGAAAACAAAACCTTACCCAGGACCAAGGCCCACAGAATTCTTTACAAAACATCCACATTTTGATGTTAGGATGCAATTACTCTGTGGATACAATTATCCAACTAGACTTGACCTCCTGCCCCTTCCCACAGCAGTTTCATTTAGAACACCATTCACCACCATGTCCATGAGGATATTATAGGAAATACCACTAAAGGCCTTGCAAAAAATTGTATAAAATAAATTCAAGCTATGTGACGTCTCTAGCTAGTACTTCAACTTCCCTTTAAGACTCCTAGAGTGAAATTGCTTAGGGAACTGGAAGACATGTAATGTGATATGTTATTCTCTAAGGCAAGTTTTGCATATTTTAGGCTGCAATTTTGCCCCCTAAATAATTGCACACTCTAGTTGCTTTTGATCTTTTAAGTAAGATTGATGAAAAAGGGAGAAAAAAAGGTCATTAAACTCTTCCACTTCCTTAACATTCTCTGCACTTACCTGTCAAAGAGTACTGGTCCAAATTTCCCTTTGTTTTTCTCTTCTTGCCTGTAAAATTTATTTCACTTTTGATAAGTTTTGCTAGTTGTATCTAGTCCATTTTATCTTTAGTAACTGTTTACACCACCTCTACACATTCCCATGAATGAAGTATTGTGCTGGGTTCTCAACCAGCTGTACTAGTGTCTATTATACAGCTACCCCCTTACAACTGAGGTCTATTAAAACATTGTGAATTAGCTGACATCTTCTGAATATCCTTACTTTCCTCTAAAATACCATAGTTGCACTTGGTTTCTTACTAGCATTTCTTGAATGAATTGAAGCTGTCCATAATCTGTTTTTCCTTTAGATTTGCTTCTTATTAGATCTTCCCTACCCATTCTCTGAATTTATTGACATCAGCCTTCTTGAAATGCAGTGTTGTCAGTCACTTCGATGAGATGGCAGAAGATGACACTATGTTTGCTGCAGTGCTGATTTCTTGCAAAATGTCCTATGTGGCAGCAGACTTTGAGTTGTAGGTTACACTGCCCTCTACCTACATGCAAAGCTGCAGTGCAGCTGAGGATGATTGTCACAATTACATAGTGTATTACGCCTTAAGATTTAGGCTGCCCTTCAGAATTTATCAGACAGAATGAGAAGAAAAATGTAACTTCAGGGAAACTTTCTGTAAGGTATTAATAACTTCCCTTGTAATGTCTCAGTCAATGTGGACAGAGGATCTGTGCTAATGAAGTGTTTAGAACACAAATTCCTTGTGATAACAAATACTCCAGGCTAAGGTATGCAAGGATGCTTGCCCTACCTAGTTTAAAAAAAGCTTAGGCAATAATGCGGTGATTTCATGTTGCAATGGACAGGCAGTGAAATTTACATGTAATGGGGGAGAGGAGGAAAAAAGGCAATAAACTTCACCTTAAGCAGAAGTGGCTGATCAGACCATACTGGACCTCTGCCTTGTAAGAACAGTGACAGAAGCTCTTATAACTAATGCAAAAGCAGTAAAACTTCAGGTGCTACCAAAACCCTCCAGTATTCTTTAACGTTGCTTGAGACCACTGGAGATACATCATGGCTCCTCTCACAGGTAAACTAGAGATGGTCAAGAAGTCAGACCAATGTTTATATTAGAAAGCCTTCCTATTACACAATTATTTTTACTGACAAGATTACAATGAGAGTTCCTTTACTATCACTTCAGGTTGATTTGGATTCCGTAAATAACGAAAATTAATTACCAGTAACCAGTCTCATCTGTAATCAACTTTTATGACAGCTATAAACCAATAAAAATGCAGGCATCATGCAGTCAGTGTGGTAGATAAAGCAGCAAGCCATGCCTGTAGTCAGAGTAGTGGCGATGCTCTAGGGAAATGCAGGTTGTTGAATCACTGCTCCATACTGCAGGGAACCGATGTGCAGTGTCCATACGCTACCTAGTGGCTCTGTCGATTATGACATTGCCCCTGAGTAACTCTTCTTTCACCTGTGAATTGCAGGATTAAAAAATACTTTAGGCAAAACTGGAATTTGTGAGTCTGTAACCTTCCCTAATGAATCTAAGATATTTTGAGGTGATAAGTGATTAACGAAGAAAACCAAAAAGGTCATAAAGCTTGTGTGAATGTGCAGGCAAAACTCTTGATGGGGGTGCTTACAGGGAGTCAGTCCTGTCATTAAGAGAAATCTGACAAGCACTAGTCAAGCTGTTAAGGTCTTTCTCTTTTCTGTACAGACCTTTTTCTAGATTTATTACTAAACCCCAGTCAGTTTGGGAGAACTTCAAGAAAATGTTTATGTATCTTCTTTAGTTGCTGGATTCTGCAATATTTTGTGAGGTAAAAGCAGATAATCCAAACATTTTAAACTGAGCACACAGTAGACAGTAATGCAAGGCTAGATGCGTTCGCTCCAATGGGGAATGCTAATCTTTATCCCTTGAGATCATGGACTAGGAAGATGTGAACATCACACATAACAGCATTCTCCTGATCTTCTGTTTCTGCCAGAGATCTGATTGATCTTCAGTAAAACAAACAGCCCTTGTTTTGTTATTTATCTGTGAAATGGAGATTGAACTGTTCTATGGAAACTACAACTGCTTCATAGATGAGTACTACTGTTGTAAAGGCCCTATTTTCTATATCTTATATATATGAAACAGAAAATATTGGATTTATATATGGCCTGTGCCAGCACATTTAGTTTATCTGTGAAATGGAGATTGAACTGTTCTATGGAAACTATAACTGCTTTATAGATGAGTACTACTGTTGTACAGGCCCTATTTTCTATATCTTACATATATGAAACAGAAAATATTGGATTTATATATGGCCTGGGTATTATCTGAACTACAACTAGCACACAAATCAGGTATATTTGAAAAAAAAAAAAGAAGTCTGATTCACCATCACTCTCAGCAATTTTTCACTTTTCTACTTAATAACTGAGAAAGCTCCCTAGACAGCTCTTAAAACACTTATCTTTAATTGTACTTGATTACATATGTGTATTTGTTTTAGGAGGCTGAGTAAAGACACGATGATGCAGGTTTCAGCTTGGGCAACTTTTCTTGAACTGTTCTTTATAGGAAAGCAGAAATTTTATTTTGTTCTTCACGTATATCAAAGGTGCCGTTTTGCTTTCCCTTTTCAGTAAATAATTTTTCTATTTATACTTCTGAACCTTTAAATGGACTTACAGGTGATTGCATGTAATGAGAAAACCGTGTGTAAGAGTCATGCCCCTTCATCTCAAATAAACCCAAAACTAAGAGCCTTAAGTATTGTGCTAATTTTGGATGGCAGAGTTCATTTTCTTCACAGTGGCTAGTATGAACCTGTGTTTTGGATTTGTGCTGAAAATAGTTGGTAACACAGGGATTTTTCATGTCTGCTGAGCAGAGCTTACACAGAGTCTTTTTTTCTGCCTCCCATCCCACCACACAGTGAGAGGTGCACAAGGAGCTGAGAGAGGCCAGAACCAGGACAGCTGACCCCAAATGGCCAAAGAGATGTTCCTGAGCCTATGGTGTATGCTCAGCATATAAAGCTAAGGGGGATGAAGGAAGAGGGAGGGGTCTTGCCTCCCATCCCACCACACAGTGAGAGGTGCACAAGGAGCTGAGAGAGGCCAGAGCCAGGACAGCTGATCCCAAATGGCCAAAGCGATGTTCCTGAGCCTATGGTGTCATGCTCAGCATGGGGGATGAAGGAAGAGGGGGGGGGTGTCTATTTGGAATGATGGCATTTGTCTTCCCAAGCAATCATTATATGCAATGGAGCCTTGCTCTCCTGACAAGCACCTGCCCATGTGCAGGGGTCAAGGAATTCCCTATTTCGCTTTGCTTGCACTCTGGGCTTTTGCTTTAGCTATTAAACTATCTTCATTTCAACCCCCAAATTTTCTCACTTTTGCCCTTTCTGATTCTCTCTGCCATCTGACCAGGAGGAGTGAGTGGTCTGTGGTCCCTTGCTGCCAGCTGGGGTTGAACCACAAGAGCAATAAGCATATAAGGGTTGACAGGGCTACAGGTAACCTGCTTTAAGTAATCAAGCTGAGCAGCTTAACCTCCTCTGCCCTCTTAGCCACTAGCATTTCCTACACTTTTTTCCAGTTCAACATTTGCTCCAGATCATTCAGAGCTTCAGAAGAAATTTAAAAAAAAATTGACAGGGCTACAGGTAACCTGCTTTAAGTAATCAAGCTGAGCAGCTTAACCTCTTCTGCCCTCTTAGCCACTAGCATTTCCTATACTTTTTTCCGATTCAACATTCGCTCCAGATCATTCAGAGTCTCAGAAGAGATTAAAAAAACCCAAACAAACCAAAAAACCAAAAAAAACCTAACTGTAACTGAAAGAATTTTCTTTTAAGATGACTGTAAGAGAGATTAGCTTAAAAACACATCAGCAAATGAGGTACATTTCTTACTAGCACTTCTAGCCTTGTGTATCCTATCAACGTGCACAAACCCCAGTTTAATTTTATTGCTTGTACAACCAGCATTGTACAAACCTGGCCACAAAGATTTCAAAATAAATAATTAGTACAAGAAAAAAAATCCAACACTCAGGCTTCATTGCACAAACATTTAAAGAGAGGAAATAATTTCTTTTACAAATGCGTTTCTCTTGTATAAGAATAATTTTGTATAGAAAATAGCTCTTTATACATTTTACAGAAATAGGCTAACATTTAAATTTTTTATTAATGAAAAATCATTGAATGCAATTTAAGATTTCAGTTGTTTCAGTCACCAAACATCAGTAACACAGCAATACATCACCACTCTAATATTCTTAAACTGCTTGACTTATCAAATACTGAGTCAAGACAGTGAAAACATTCCTAGAGCCATGATAATTTGAAAACACTCAAATAGCTTGAAACTGTTGAAATTATGAAATACTTCCTGAAAGTAATACCATAATTTAAGTGTCAAGGAATATGAACTTAGACCTTAACAAGGCAGCATTACTTGCTCACTCCTGCTGGCTAATACTGTAAAACCCAAAATTAACAAAAGCTTTAATATTAAACTGGTTTACTGTTAATGTGACCTTCAAAGCAGTCCTGAAGGATAGGATGCTATCCAGAAGGACCTGGACAAGCTTGAGAAGTGGGCCCACAGGAATCTCATAAGGTTGAACAAGACCAAGTGCAAGTTGCTGCACATGGATGGAACAACCCTGGTATCAACACAGGCTGGGGGATGAACAGATCAAGAGCAGCCCTGGGTAGAAGGACATGGGGGTGCTGCTGGGTAAGAGCTGCACATGAGCTGGAAATGTGCACTCACAGCCCAGGCAGCCAAATGTGTCCTGGGCTGCATCCAAAGCAGCGTGGGCAGCAGGGCCAGGGAGGGGATTCTGCCCCTCTGCTCTGCTGAGACCTGGAAGCTGCATCCAGCCCTGGGGGCCCAGCACAGGAGAGACCTGGACCTGTTGGACAGAGGCCAGAGGAGGCCACCAAGCTGATCAGAGGTATGGAGCACCTCTCCTGTGAGGAAAGGCTGAGAGAATTGGAATTGTTCAGCCTGGAAAAGAAAAGGCTTTGGGTTGACTTAACTGCAGCCATCCAGAAGGGAGCCAACAAAAAAAAATGGAATGGGATTCTTTACAAGAGTATCTAGTGAGAGATGCTAGGTTTAGATGTTAGGAAGCAATTCTTTACTCTGGGGGTGGAAAGGCACTGGAACAGGCTGCACAGAGAAGCTGTAGATGTCCTCACCCTGGAGAGCGAGCACCTGAGCAACGTGGTGTAATGGAAACCTGTCCCTGACCATGGCAGGGGTGTTGGAACTGAATGATCTGTAAGGTCCCTTCCAACCAAGGCCATTCTATGATTCAAAATGAGATAGCAGAAGCTATCCTAGCAAATGCTATACAGCATTAACACAACATGTAAGAAAAATACTTCAATTTTCTTTTAAAAAAATGGAAGGTAGATTAAAAAAAACCAGTAAATTAAGATATAAAAAGTAAATTTGTAGAGAACAAAAAATTGGAAAACACATATATATATTTATATGTAATGGTATGCTAGGAAGTACATATATTTTAAAATACTCAATTTATTCACAGGCTGTTTAAGTTCATATGGTGTAATGTGGAACTCAAACATAACCCACACTGAAATGCTTTCCCTCTACAACTGTTGTTTCAAGCACTTATACTTATCTACAGATTTTCTTGTAAATTAGAGAAAAGGTAAAGGCATTTCTCCTTGGAATACAACTATATGCAGTAATAATTTCTTACTTTCTAGGTATAATTTTAAATAGAAGATGTAAGCAAATAAGAACTATAAAATCCAGTGACTGAAAACCTGAAATTTAGATGCTAATGACTCTATTTAGTATTCATACAGAGCTACTTAGGAGTTTGCCAGCTGTACCCTGTGTGAGTGCTGTTGGCACTCCCATGCTTCATGACTCAAATGTGTATTACGTTTAGTGAAGCATGGCTCTCACTCCAAGTTAGCAAAACTCTGGACACATACAACTTTCAAATAAATTTAGGTGGAACTGGTACACTTTTCCTTCTCACAGCACAGAGGTTGATACAAAACAGTAATGAATCACATTATACTGGTTCACATTTTCATGTGGCTAGAAGGAGAAACAAACCCTTATTCCAGTGATTTTGCAAATTCTGCATAGTCAATGTATCCGTCATTGTTCTTGTCATCATCTCTCAAGACATCATCTATTAGACTAATCAGCTCTTCTTCCTTCATTGCTTGGGTATGCTCACCACCTTCCTAAAAAACAAAACCACAGTGAACAGTTTAGAAGTCTTTCTCATCTAGTGGCACATGTGACAGATTACTGACAATTAATTTTTTACTAAGCTGTTCATGTTTGGTGCCTAATTTGGCATTAAGTTTTATGTAATCATTTATAACAATGTAAGCAAATTTCATCAGACGGAAGCTTTGAAGTCAAAGTTCTTTGGATTCAGGACAAGCATTCTGCAGTCAACATTCTTGGTCAGAAGTTCCAAAAGCTGAATACCACAATGTATAATGATGACAATCATCTAATAAATGTATTCTTAATTAGGATCTTGATGTAGTATAGACACTGTAGTTTCCATACACCATAGAAACACCTTACAGTAACACAGAAGTGAAAAAATTCAGCACTGTAGCTTAAAGTCAGTAAAATTCTTAGTAACACCCCTTATGGGAACACAAAGAGGTGCCTTTGCACAAGGAACAGCCAGTCATATTCTGTTCTTGGCTCACTATTTTTTGCCACAGGTTATTGGCAGGAAGTTACGCTATTCTGAATTGTAACTTCCAGAAGGTCAATACGAGATAATGTGTTTCTATTGTGTTCCTAATGATTGGAAAGAGAAATTGAGTTTAGGAAGAGGCAGACCATAGCGGGTTCTCCTAATACAAATTTTGTGCAAAAGGTTGTTGATAGTTTGTATGTACACAGCAGTAACAGTCTGAAGCTGAAAACAGTGTCATATCATGTTATTTCCACAAATTCTCATGCCTCGTTTTGGATGATTTCCCTTTCTCCCCATCCCCACCTGCCAAAGTAAGCCCTCTGTAAAGTGATTTTCACTCTGGAGCCCTTCCTGATTCTAGAGTTTAAACTAAAATGGAAACTTCCTAAAAACTGCAATGTGACATGAAAAGCTGTGATAATGTACATTTATAAATTCAACCAGAACTATCAAGAGAAAAATAGTCTCATATTCAGGCAAAACTGTAACTGCACTGAAGATGTGTTGCAACTGTTCTGCTTTTAGAGTCAGAACTGCTTCTAAACACATATACCCTTACAAAACTACACCAACCTCTTTGTGGACATGTGAGATGGCAGTAGCAAGTTCTAACCCATCTAGCAAATTATTGCCATCATAATCATGCATTTTGAAGTAATGGAGCTGCAACTCTTGAGGAGACATCTCAGATTCTGGTTTCTCGATAACACCTTCCAGGTGTTCCATGATGTGTCTAAGAAAAACAAAACCCACAACATTTCCATCAGTTAATATTTAATGCTCTGTTTACAGCAAATTTAGTCTTTGATCAAATACTGTACATCTAAAAGCTACAGCCTGATATCAAGATAAAGGGGACATAAAGGTTGTTTGTTGGAGGGGCTGCAGAGGCCTCTAATACCTTAGATAACTATTTATATTTCTTCTGGCCTACTTAACAGGCTATCAAAACAACTGAAGCGGAGCCCAAAATCTCTTTTTGGGCTGTCTTCCAAAGCACAGGAACTGGAGGAAGATCTTGCCCAGTCAACCATGAAGTGTTCTAGGGAGCTTTCTTTGCTGCTAGAACTGTTCCGCATTTATGAAGAAGCAAATGAGAAAATAAACTCTACCTGTTAGGAATATGATTTTGTCTAAAGTATGCTGATATGGGTAAACAGGATTTCCGTAAGAAATTTTTTTATAAAATAAGTAGGACTAAAGGCTCCAGAGAGAGACTTTCTAGGTCTCATATCTCTACAAATTTATCAAGCAAGCATGTCTCATATCTGGCTTTAGCTAATCATACAACATTCTGAGAAAACAGGGTGCTCTAGGCTGAAGTCCAATTCGCATAACACTTTAGAGATAAGAAAATAATTAAGAAGTAAAGTTTACACTTTTAGAACATGGAACACGTACTCTTTATCTTGTACCAAATTCTTATCAAGGCGAATATTTGGATGTTGACTCTCTCCTACGTGTTCTTCAGCTAGGGCAGAGATGAAGAATGCAGCCATAGCAAAGCAGAATAGCAAATGTGTTCTAAACATCCTTCGGGCCATTGTGATCTCCTACAAAAAGGAAAACATACACCCCAAAAAACACAGATGAAAAATGTGATCTGTTTTCAGCAGATTTAGACAGTGCTAAACAACCCCATTAAGTTTCAGACAGAAGAACTTGTTGCATTGGAAACTCTTGGCAAGCAGAGAACCAGAGAGCTCCAATTAGGAGCTCTTATGAGGGTCCCTATTTTACTGAATTATGCAGTAATTTTCAGATAATGTATTTTCTTTTTTTTTTTGTTCTTTTTTTTTCCTCATAGCTAATGTGCACACCTTAGCCATGCTTGGGTTTTCATATACCTTCCAGGCAAATAAATAACCATGCCCTCTGCCTCAGGCAGAGCTGCCCCACAGCTATGGGAGCAAAGGTCGCTTAGGGCATCGAAGCGGCTCCATCCAATGAGTAGCTCCGTCAAGGCTGAATTCCCCGAGGGGCGCACAGCTGGGGAGAGGTCACGCAGCCAGGCATGTGCGCACTCACGGGCAGGTGCCAGGGAACAGAGCTCCAGAGGGCCGAGCGCGCTGCCGAGGGCAGCCACGGCGCGGGCTGGCGGCTTCCGCTCCTCTTCTTCTCCCAGCCCCAGCCGAAGCGACCCCCGGTTCCACCGGCACGGCGCTGGCCGCCCGCCAGGCTCCCAGCCCCGGCTGGATCCCCGAGAAAGCGCCCCGGCAGCGGGACGGGACGGGCTGGGCTGGGCCCGCCGCCCAGGCCCCAGCACCCCCGCTCCAGCAGCGGCTGTCGGGGCGGGCGGAGAGGCCCCGCCGCCGCCACACTACGTACCCTCGGGCGGGTCTCCGCCGTGCCGCGGGCTCCGGGCTGGGCGCGGGGTGGCCACCATTCCCGGGACACCATCCCGGGATCACCCCTGACCCGGCGCTGCCCCGCCCACCCCGCCGCCCATTGGCCGCTCCGCCCGGCCCCGCCCCGCGGGGACGTCACCGCTCCCGGAGCTCCACGTCACCGCGGGGCGGGGCCGGGCGCGCGCCCAGGTGTGCGCGCGGGGCTGCGGCCCCGGTGAGCGACGGGCCGTGCGTGAGGCAGCGGCGTGTCCTGGGGTGCCTCAGGAACAGCACTGCCAGCTGGTGATCCTGCACATCAGGAGGTGATCCTGCCCCCCCACTCAGCCCTGGTGAGGCCACACCTGGAGTGCTGTGTCCAGTTCTGGGCTCCTCAGTACAAGAGAGACGTGGAGCTCCTGAGTGGGTCCAGTGGAGGGTAACAAAGATGATTGAGGGACTGGAACATCCCTCTTCCCAGGAAAGGCTGGAGGAGTTTGGCATGTTCAGCCTTGAGAAGAGACAGCTGAGAGGGGAGCTTATCAATGTATACAAGTATATATATATATATCTACACACCCCCCCCTATATATATGTATAGTGTACACAAGGGGGGGTGCCAAGAGCATGGTGCCTGGCTCTACTCAGTGGTGCTGAGCAAAAGGACAAGAGGCAATAGGCAAGAACTGATGCACAGAAAATTCTACCTAAACGTGACCAAGAACAACTTTGCTGTCTGGGTGACTGAGCACAGGAGCAGATTGTCCAGAGATGTTGTGAAGTCTCCATCAATGAAGATATTCAGACTCTGCCTGGACACAGTCCTGTGCCATGTGCTCTAGGATGGCCCTGCTTGAGCAGGGGAGCTTGGACCAGAGGACCCACTTGCAACCTGGCCTGTTCTGGGCACTGTGGGGTCTCAACAACCCCAGCCATGATAGCAGAGAGCTCCTTCCCAGAGGACACACTGGTGATATCCTGAGCAGAACCTAGAAGGACTGCAATGGTGGAGCTGGTGGCACTGAGGGCCAGCACCTGTCCCACTCCTAGAGCTGTCCCCGACTGCCCCTGCTCTGGACGCTTCCCTCTAGCCCCATGCATGAAGGACCGCCATGGTTCCTGTCCTGCTGCTCGAGTGGGAACTGCTGTACCCTCTCCCCAGTGCCCACTGCTGACCGTGCTGTGTGCTTCCCCTCACACCACGGGTCTCGCTGTTTCCATAGCCGACACCCACACAGCCACAGCCGGGGGTCACAGCCCTCGAGCAAACCTCGGCCCCGGCGGGGCTTTCGGCCCGTTCCTCCCGCACCGCCCGAGTGCCTCGTGCCGAAGTTGCTGCTGGAGGGGGCCGGTGGCCGTGGCGATCAACCGGCAGAGAGCCCCGGGCTTCAGGTGACTTCCGAGGGCGGCGGTGGGGGAACAGCACTCCCGGCCAGTCTCGCCCACAAGGGAACGAGGGGCCACACCCGCGGTGCCGGAACAGCGGCCGCTGGTGCAGGACGCGGCTCCGTGCCCGGGTGTCAGGCGAGAGGCGTCAGGGAGTGGCAGCCATGGCTGATGCGCCGTCCCCGACCGCAGCCCCCGGGCAGGACGTCCCGGCCGCCCCCGCCGCCCAGCACCTGGCGGATCCGCAGCCCCGGCAGCAGAGCTCGGGAGGCGCCGCCGGGGACTCCCCGCGGGCCGGGGCGGGGCGGGTCTCTCCCGGCGCTAAGATGGCGGCCAAGGCCTCGCACTCGCACGTGAAGCTGGAGGCGGAGATCGAGCGGTGCCGGGCGGAGGGGCACTGGGGGCGGCTGTGCCACCTCGCACGGCAGCTGCTGCCGCCGCGGCCCCCGCGCAAGGCGAAGGCGGCGAGGGGCGCGCAGGACGGGAGCCGGCTGCTCGCTCCCTGCCGCCGCCCGGCTCGGCAGCCCCGTGCCGGTGGGCTGGCGTGGGCGGGAGCTGCGGCCGCCCCGGCTTGCGGGACGTCGTTTGCCGTCCCATGCCCGCGTCCCGGCTCCGCAGCGGGAAGGAAGGAGGGATGCCTGGGAGAGGCGGCGGGAGCTTAGGCAGCGGCGCTCGGGAAGATCACGCTGCGCTTCCTATCGGTGTCAGCGCTGCCGAGCCCGCCGGGCAGCGCCCCCGCCGCGCTCAGCGCCGGGGCGCAGGTGGGGCTGGCCGGCTCCGAGCCCGCCCTGGCCGCAGCCGGCCCCGTTCGGGAAGGTCGCTTCAGCTTCTCGATATGTGTCACGATATGTGTCTGGTTCCCTCTTGCCCCCTGCCCTGCGCTGTTCTTGGGTGGGTGCCCCTGTGTTCCTTGTCTTCGTTGGCGAGGGGCACTGCTTTACTTAAAGGCTTTCGCATGTAAAACCGGTTTCATAAATAGCAAGTGTATTAGTATTTTTTTCCCTCTCTTACAAAACACTGATTTGCTGCCTGTGTTTTTTTTTTTTTTTAATGCAGTCTTTTGTAACGAGTGAGGCAGCATAACTCAGTCTGAGGTCAGCAAGTAAGTTGTGAGCAGGACCCGCGGTAGTGGTACAAAGGGTTCTGCCGCTGAATCAGAAGGGCTACTTCTGGGAATATACCCCCTTCTTCAGGGGATCGTGTCCAGAATATGGCCCTAGCATTGAAGCTTTTTGGCGTGCCTTAAACTTCACAGTGAGAATCATGATGGGGGAGATGTTGGTAGTTTAATACATGTTTATTTTTGAGGCTTTCCTAGTGTTTACATGATACAGATTGAACCTTGTGCTGAGAATCATACGGCCAACCTTTGAACTTTAGTCAGGTTTCAGCTGTGTTTTCCCAGGTGCAGAGATCACCATGAACTTTGGGGGCATTAGTAGTTGAAGAGTTCACAGTAGTTTCTTCCCTGGTAATTAAGAGGTATAACAACAGTATGATTGCTGTAAAAACATGATTTGTTAATTTGCTACTATGTCATCATAACTTGCTAGTTACGAAAGAGTAATGCTTAGTTACTGCTATAGAACTTCTTTCAGCAGGTTTTGTGTTTCTAGAAATCATTGTGTGTTTGGATGGGATTTTTAAAATTTGCTTAGTGACGTATTTGCTTTGTGAGGTTTTGTGTATTTATTTCTTAATTGTCTATGATCATACCTGATTCCTTAAGTTTGAGTGAGAGGTTAATGACTACCTGAAAGCACTTTAGTGTGTAGAAATTATTGCATGCAAGTTGGGGGCGGGGGTGGGAAATATACATGAACTCTTACACTTCCCATTTTATGTACCTGTACTTTGTTTAGTTGCAGACCTGCAAATGAGCAGGAAGAGCTATGGTTATAGTTTGATATGTAGCTGAACACTTAAGTTACAACAGCAAAAAAGTCTAAACCACCACAGTTATTATATGCTGTGTAGGGTGGTATATAGGTAGAAAGTGGGCATAAGGTGTCTCCTGGGCTGAAAATATGGAAATAGGTACACTGCTGCATTCCACTCATTCTCAAATTTCGGACTTTGAAACATGGCATATATATGCCATATATACGGAATGTAGGGCTGGGCTCTTTGGTATTCAAAGGTTTCCTTACCTGGCTTGACCCACTAGTCTGCTGATGGAGGTACTGTTGTTATAGATGCGGAACTGCAGAAATGGGCCTCTCATGTAAGAACTCTGAGTACTCTAGCAGATGAAACGGTTTTTTTTCAGCACGAGTGCCACATTACACGTGCTTCATCCTCTATCCATTGCTGCTACCTGTGTTTGAGAGTCTCTTTTGTGGAACTTTGAACAGGGATGGATTTTAATGTAGAAACAGTTTTACGTGGTATGTTAATTACAGCAGAGGATCAGTCCTTGTGTGTCTTTAGTAATGGATGTGTAGAATCTGTATAATTTTTATTTTTTTTTCTGTATACTTTCAGAAAAATTATTGAAGTTTTTGATGCAATTACTTCTCTGTAGTCTACAGGATTCATATCATGCTAGTACCTTTGTAAATAAAAAGCATGCACTGAAATGTTTGCAGAGTTTGTTCTTATACTTTTGAAAGCGAGTTTTGTCATGAAAATTCTTAACTGTTATATTAGTGACAAGGTAAGAAGGATTAAGGAGGGAAAATCTTCAAGTTACAACAAAGTGTTGTTTCATTTTCCCATACAAAGCCTACTGCTTCCATTAGGTAAAAGTTAATGGAACTTTTTTTTTGTCTACGAGTTCTTCCATATCCCCTCATTTGAGTTTGTTGTCTGTCTCAAAGGTGTGTTGTTTTGTTTTTGTAATTCTGTTTATCATCAGTATGACAGTAAGCAATGTTTCTTGGTGGTTGGTGTGTGCTTTCAGAAGACCATGGGAGTTTGCTGCTTGCGGAGGCTCTGCTGGAGGAATGTTTGAAGGAAAATTTTGCCAAACTGAAGGACTCCATTCCACTGTCAGAGAAGAGTGAGCCCAAACTGAGTGAAGCTAAACAGTATCTGACCAATATCTTGAGCAGAGGGAAACTAAGAGTAAGTGAGCTCTATCATCATAATTCCTGCCAACTGGTTACTTTTTTTCATATGATTATTAGTCTGCTACAAAGTGTGGGTGTTGCCTGTTCGTGTCTATGGATCTACTGTGCTGTATTGTAGGTGATACTAAGAGACTGATAATTCCTCTAGGCAGGATTTTATGTTGTGAGACTTGCTTTTTCATATGCAAAGAAATGATGTGCTACAAGGACATATCCCATTTATTTTTTTTTAATTGGAAAGAAGCAGGATGAATACTCTAGAACTGCTCTCGGGTAGTGGGGTGTGGCCACATAAGGCGCTGTCAGGCCAGCGCAGCGGAGTGACCTCCTGCTGCTCCAGATCTGAGGGAATTTTGCACAGCTGGTAGCTCCTGATTGGAGAAAAATGTGCTGCAAGCTGCTGTCAGGAACTTAGGGTTCTGTTGGGAGGACTGTAGCCCAGCACTGCCTTTGGTGTCTATTAGAGAAGTAATGTTTTTATTTTGTTTTGTGATCTGGGTTTGTGGCCAGTAGCTGATTGTTGACTCATTTGCAGAGCTTCTGCAGAACAGGAGGGTTTTAACACTCTGCTTTGATGGCTGCTGCTGCATTGGTGTCCTTTGACACACAGTTGCATAACTGTGTTTAGATGTAAATGAATTACAACAATCTGTTCTAGACTTGTATTACTTTTGGTCCTGAAATTGCCAGGCTAGTCTAGTTAGGTTGGAAGTGTATAATATACTTTCACCATGCTAATTTCCAATGAGCAAGGTCAGCCTATTTAGAGCATAAGATGGAGAGAGTAAGGAAGAAGGGGGTCTGTCCAACCCTCTTTATAGTTTAGCCCCATTAACAGTCAGAAATACTGAATTCTTCCAGTTCCTTGTGTTTAGTTTGGCTGCATGAATTGGCATTACTGTTTCTTTGCTAGTGGTGACTTAGCTACTGATGCAGTATTGACCCTGTGTTGGTTGCATGTATTAAAAAAATGGGTGTGAAGGCTTAGGAACCTTTTCATGCTTTCCAGAGGGTTTGAACAGATGTGCTTTACTGAGGTTCTGTTACATATGTTTTCAGTCCTTAAACAAAATGAATCTTAGAAATAGCAGGTGTGCCTTCTGTTTTTTCACTGTTGTGTGAAAATTCTTTGAAAACGAAAGAAAATTTGGGAGTTTTCTCACTGTTTAGTTAAATATACAGAGGAGAGGGGAGCACTGGTCTAAAAAGTGATGTTTACTGTCTAGTTTAAAAGCAGGTGTTTTTCTTAGTGTGTGTAGGGCATTCTGACAATGCCAGCCTTTTATGCACTCTTTGTGTCTGCTGAATTGCTAGAGCAGGTCAGCTGAGACCCAAGAGTTGGCTTACAAACTGTATTTCAAAACTGGGCTCCAAAGTGGTTGCCTGACCTTCATTGCCTACTGCTCTCATGAGCTTATCCTTTGCAGTTGTGTGAGGAAAGCATTCTGAACCTGCCTAATTTTCTGTGGAGTACTTCATTCTTCCTGTCTGGTATTTCACCCTGTATAAACACTTTTTCTCTCTCTGCTCCATTTCAGCCAAAGTATATGACAGAAGCTATGCTGATCCTAGGAAAGCTTCATTATGTGGAGGGATGCTACAGAGATGCCATCAGCATGTATGCCAAAGCAGGAATTGATGACCTTTCAACCAAAGATGAACCTCTGTACATGCTGCGTTTGATAACTGAAGCCTTTGTTATTAAAGGTAAAGGACCGTGTATGTATATTTGAAATATGCTGGTTTTAGGTTGAAGCTCTTTCTCCAAATGGTTTGGTTGGAGCAGGATTAGGGCAAAGATGTATGCTGTAGAAGATCCTACATGGCATGGTCTGTGTAGTTCAAACTTAAAGGCATTATGGAGTCTTAGTCCATGGTTTTTAAACTTGGCTAGCTTTTAAAGAAAAGCTTGAAATTGTAAATCTTGTGGTAACTCTTGGCTGTAAGTCAGTGACAAGCTTGAGCCTGTGTGTCCATTTTGGGAAAATCTCAGTTAAGCCCTTGTCTGAATTGGGGCCTATGCTTTCTGTCAGAAAGAGTTCATCTACTTGTACATGTCAGTGATTTCTGTGAATTAAACAACAGTGATGTCTCCAAGTTTTAAACTTTGGACTAATGGAATATGTGCTTTCAAAGCAGGTAGTATATTTTTGCAATGCATGTCACACAGTATCAGACCTTAGGTACAAACAGGAATCTCTCCTCCCCCTTGTAACTCTATAGACATTGCACCGTTTGAGAGATTCTAGTTAAAACTACCCCTGTGGGTAGTGAATTTGCATTTCCTTTTTGAGTGGGGGAAAGACCCTTGTCAGTTTTTGACTTGGGGGGAGAAAAAGATCAGTAATCTTCTCCTTCATTTGCTTTTGGTTCCTTTATAAATGTTGCTCAAGTACTGCTACCTATCTACTGCTTTCTACTCTTTTCAGCATGTCCACCAGCTAATTAGGTGAATGAGAGCTCTGATGATCAGATACCTTCAACTGGTATGTAAAAGAGTGAAACCAAATCAACCCAAAATACTGTTTGACTGGGCTGCTAGTATTACTGATAATAATTTGAGTCATTCTGCTTTTTTTACAACCCTGTTGTGCTGCTTTGCTTGCTTTGATTTTTGTTTCCTGTGGTACTGATCGAATCTGCTTCATTTAATGAGCTTTTGTGGAGCAGGACTAATTTACTTGTACCTCACACTGACACTTGCATGGCACAGAGGAGTGAGTAGTTGTATTCTCAGCCGTGTATTTGAGAGCAACTCCTGGTGCACTCCAGAGTCTGAAGGAGGTGCACTGTCCTTATTGGGAACCAGATATGACCCTTGGTGAGGTGTGAGTGCAATGATAATGTGTGTGTGGAAACTGATGGAATAACCCTGTTGTTATAAGACCCCTTGTATTGTGTTGATTACCTAACTTACATATGAAGATGTTGGAGGCGTTTGCCTCAGAGCGTCAGGCAATGGTTTGGTTTCTTTCCCCATGTGGTTTAACGTGGAATGTAAATACTGTGTTGCCCCTGTAAACCATATGCAGTCTTTGCCATTGCAGAGAAACCTCTGTGCTGTTATGGTTCCACAGTCTTTATCCTCCATGATGATTATTTTCATATAAGCTAAGATATCAAGAGTGTAGTGAATCACTCGGTATTCTATTAAAGTTGCTGGCAGAAAAAAGTCCAGCAGAGTGGAGCTTGTCCAGCTGAGTTTGGAGAAGGCACTCACTGCTGCAGGATCACTGTTCCCTCATGCCATGTTCCCTAAGCCACTCTTATGTTAGCACTTTGTGCAGGTAGCTGTGGTAACAGCAGTGTAGATTTAAATTTTCATTTTAAAATGTGTGTCCAGGCTGCTTCTGCAGGGCAAATAACAATATGGAGTTGAATTATTTAAAATTCATTGATACTTTGTGGCAGGGATTTTTCTGATTCCCCTTTTTAATTTGGTATCTCTCCAGAGATTATGTTAATTCATGCTGTATTACTGTCTTTGTTGAACTATTGGTTGTTTATGCAATCTGAAGCCTTCTTTAAAGATGCTCTTGAATGTTGCTCATAGTAAAATTTTTGCAGGGGCCATTTAGGCAAATATCCAGAAAAGCCACAGTCCTGCCTATTTCAAGGCAGAGGTTAGGTTCCCCACTCAATTTGTTGTTCACATTTTCAGAAATGGGAGAAAGCTGTTTGTTTAATAGAATATCCCTGTTCATCCAGCATTAGTTAAAAGCAGCAGAACTTTGTGTCACCTCATAGCGGGAAACTGGAACTGCTTCAGTTTTGTGTCGGTAATACTGCTGAGTTATGCCTGTAT
Source organism: Passer montanus (assembly GCF_014805655.1). Classification (NCBI taxonomy): domain Eukaryota; kingdom Metazoa; phylum Chordata; class Aves; order Passeriformes; family Passeridae; genus Passer; species Passer montanus. The sequence continues at coordinate 7,191,221 of NW_024358722.1, read as the reverse complement.
GCAAAATGGCAGCACAGGTTCTGAGGCACTCAGGATTAGGCTGCAATGGTCATGGAACAAAGAACAGTCAGATAAAAGGCTTATTTTTTTAATGTTGACACCTATCCTTTTAATGTTGGAAATTAACAAAAATGTAACAAGAAACATGTGGGATACAGTGGGAGGAGTTGCCCAGAAAAAACCCATTGTAGTAATCCAGCAAAAACAAGTTTCCTTCCTTAGAGCACCTTTTAACCTCTGCAACACTGAAGGTGGGTGTTGAACTAAATCTCTGGAGGTTCACAGCATGTAGTAGGTTCGTATAATGGTAAGAGGCAGTATGGATTTGTACCCTTACGTTTGGGTTGAAGAAGTTGAGCAGAGAAAAAATTTCTTGCTTGTCTTCTCGCTAAACTTCCACACAAGGTGAGTTTCAAGAAGTAAACTTTGAAGTTCTTTATCAGTATGAGGGCTTGTGCAATTGACAAGTCACAGGGGAAATGGCAGAGAGCAAAATTCTCCAGTGTCTCATCTGACTGCTGCTTCCTGTTCTGTTTCTAAATCCCTGGATTGAGATGAGACAAATTTTGTGGGCGCTGTGAGTGGAGCTCTGACAATTGTTTGATTTTTTCATTATGACTAATTTTAACCTCTCTGGTTAGTTAATAGGTGGTTGGTTTGTACTTGTCTGCTTCCTCCCCATCCTCCATGAAGTCAACCCCTCCTTAAAATTTTACTTCTGCTCAGTTCATATTACTGCTGGTAATCTCTGATGCAAGCAGCTCTGTATTGCTTAAAACAGTATTGAGTAAGGAAACTTTTCTTCTAATTCAGTTGGGACATGCTGTGGTGTCCACTTGAAATAGCAAGCAAAAAAGACTTCGGAACAAACTGTGTAGCTGTTAGAGCCCACTGGTTTCCTGCAGAAACTCGGCAGATATCCCTCTGTTCAAAAGGAATAAATCTTCCTGATAGTAGGTTAGGCTATACCTAACCCTTACAAAGCACTGTGTAGCTGTAGCCAGGGCTTCAGCATAGCTAAGCTCCAAGAAAGAGGCTTCTATGATGTGGCAATGTTTGCTGTGCTGCTGAGAGCAGGAGAGCTGCTTTACCGAGGCAGGCTGTTGCCAGCCTGGGTGATGGAGAGTCAGGCAGGGCTCGTGTGTTTAATGACTGAGAGGGGCTTTAGCTTGTGGACTGGGATGTGTCAGAGCTGCTGCAAGGTGAGTCAGCCCTGTGCTGAGGGGCTCCCTGTGTCTTTCAGGCCAGGCACTGGACTTCCTCTAGCTGGAGTGGGGTAGCCTGGAGGTAGCTACCTGTGTATATTTGTGCAGCAATGCCAGAGGATTGCACATGGTATCTAGTTTCTAAATGGATTTCTAGGGAGTTAAAGCTTTAGAAGTCCCACTGCCTGTTTTTCTCCTTTTCTCCCAGTCCATCCTGTAGTTTTTGTAATTTAGTAATTTTTGTGTTATTATTGGCCATTTGGAAACTCAGGGTGGGTTTAATTTGTGCAGCTTCAGTCTGAACTCTCTGTAGAGTCAGAAGTTCTGGGTGTTCTGGGCTGATTCCTAACCTCTTCAAATGGCATCTGACACAGTTGATGTGAATGGTGGTGTACAATACAGCCTCTTCTCTGGTGACTGAGAGCACTGCAGAATAAGTTGAGATTGATATTTTGTAATTTTGTTTCTAAGTGGTTTTGTTCTTTAGATTTTGGGGTCTTTTAACTTTAGAAAAGATGCCCATTTTGTCAAAAGGCTGCAATGTGAGCTTGGTCTTTTTAGGTCTTCAGAAAGATGTGGAAGAGAACAAGGTGATAATATGCCTGTAAGAAGCCTTGGTCTCGTCTGTGTTTTATTGTAACAAATCCAACCACCAGTCATATCTACGAGGAAATGAGACTGTGTGAGTGCAGTGGTTCAGAGACATCTGTATTTTGTTCTTGGACCCATTTTAGTAATTTAAAGATGCTTAAGATCTGTGGTGTGACACTTTTGAAAAACCAAAGATAAAATCTTGAGACAAACATTGCTGGGCTAAGCCACTGATCTTTGGAGGTCTCCTAAGATCTGTGAGTGATGTTTCTGAAAGCAAAACCTTGAAACTGCCACATGGGGGTTCTTCCTGAGTTTGATAATGATAAACAGACTGGAACCTGCTTCCAGTGTCCTGGGTTCAGCACATCTTGTTTTGGATTATTTTGTGTTTGTTCAGTCATAGAAAAAATTGCTGAGCTTACATGTGTTCTGTTTCTCTTGTGGTTGTATCTTTTAAAAATTCAGTGGTGATGAGATCTGTATACTTTGATTTATATTGTTCTGCTTTCTGCCCATGTGAAATGATTGTCTTGGGTTTCTAATGCTGGAAGTGATTGTTTGGAGATTCTGGTGGTGTTCTGAAAAGAGAATGGTGATACCACACAGAGATAAACAGAAAACCTGACCTTTTACTCAGCAGGTTTGAAAACTATTTGCTTGGTTTTACTCATGGTTTTAAATTGGCCAATTGAAGCCTCAAAATTTGAATAAACTGTTTTAAACCTCTTAGTGATTCTTAGTTTCCTATTTTGTTGGCTTGTACTACTGTTAAAAATGGTAAGTTTGCATACAGTAAATGGAAGCTTGATATTAAAGTTGTTCATTCTAGCTAATCAGAGGATGTATCACACACTTCTTTATATACTTAATTGGAATTTTTAATTTTGGCATTTGCTTATGCATCATCCATTTTTCTAACACGTTTTTTTTATATGATGAATAATTTCCTAGGTGAGATTTGTATTCAGTTGCTTTTGTTTAAAAATTAGAATAAAATGTAGAGTTACAGATAGCTTTTTTTGCAAAGCTATGTTCTGGTAAAACTACTTTTCCCTCCTCTCTAAAAAATTTGATTAAGAATTTTCAGTTTAATGCATGAATTTATTTAACTCAGTCTTTCTCATAAGCTGATAAATTTCTTGTCATGTGTGCATTTTTTAAAATGCATAGATTAAAATGGGAAAAATAAGCTTTCCTGTTTGTTTTTATTTAATTCATTGTTGGTTCATTGAACTAAATAATAGAATGAATAGAAAGGGAGAAAGGTTTGGGGTTGGTGTTTTGTTTTGTTGGTTTGTTTTTGTTTGGTTTTTTCCTATTTTGTGCTCTTTGGCTCTTTGCAAGAGAATACCTCTATTTTGCAGACTATTCCAGTGCTCCATCAAACTCTTATTTCAGATCCTAAGCTACTAACTTTTCTAATTCAGTTCTTTACTAAATGCTACCAATCCCATAGTGCAAGGGTATAGTCCACTCAAGTAACATTAATGGGTTGTTGTGTGTTAGTGTCTTAACTTATGCAGCCTTACTTTTAATTAGAGTTTCCTGTTAGCTTCTCTGGAATGAGATTTTTGTCCACTTAGTTTTTGGTAAGTGAGATGATAATATCGTAGATGAAACTGTGGAGTGTTCTGGAATACAGACTCTGTGGGATGATTTTGAGTACCAGTAGTTTGAGCAATTTCAAATACAGATCAGTTGAGTTTGGAAACATCATATAGTTTTGTAGAGAATTATGAAATAATTTATTTTATTAGCTTATTTTGAAAGTGAATTTACACTTCTAACTTTTTTGTCAGAAGTATTTTTAATTCAGATTTTTATAACCCTGTTGGTGGACTGTACATGCACTTTGAGTCTGTCCCTCATTTCAGAGGGCATAGCACTTTTCAGGATGTCTTCTCCTTTTTGCAGACAATGTTTTCAATACTGTTCCACTTCTTGTATGCCAAAAACTTCCTCCCAGTGGTTATACATACTCTTGTGCTTGAGATTTTAACTACAGGATAATTTCTAAGAGCCTTTGAAGTTCCTTAAGAAAAATTTGCTGTAATACCTAAAAAGAGATGGCATGTATGTATATCATACTATGTAAGAACATACCGTGTCTACTCGATGGAGACAAGTGCAGGAAATGGATTAATGGAAGGTTGAAGACATTTTTTCCATGTTCAACTAAGTAGTTTGCTTTATATTCTCTCTAGGCACTAATGGAGAAAAGTAAAAGCCTGTTGTAATAGCCCATGTCAAGATAAAGATGTTCCATTTCTGTATTGTTGTTTAGGAACCACATGGCTGCAAGGAAAGTACTCAAATTTGTGAGTAGCAAAAGTAGAGGGAGCTCAGATCTTCTTCACCTCCTTCCAGCACAGCTGGCCCCACCCTCCCTAGAAGCTGTGTTTTCATCCTGCCTGCATTGCTATTCCTGTCTGACCTGAGGGCAGTGTGCTGTGGTGTACCCATTTAGCAGAAATGGGCAGCAGGTTGTAAGGTACAGGGGAAAAAATCCTGAGCCTGAATTTCCTCTCTTCATTAATTTCAGTGTCAAATATCATGTTGCTTAGGCACTGGTGATATTATGGCATGTGTACCGTAGGCTTTTACTTGAAAATCTAATTCCTCTGTACTTTGATAATCCCATTTAAACCAGAAGGGTTGTTACTTTAATATGTTCTGACTTCCCAGGGGTCCCAATTCACTACTGTCTGGAACCTGCCTATCTTGGAAGTGATGATGCTGACTGAGGCACTTGAGTTCATTGAAGTTTTGGGAAGGGTATTTAGAACCTTCCTAAAGACAGCACCACTGTATTTCATTTGTTTTAGGAAAGGTTGTTGATCATGAAGAGCCAGCGTTATACTGGGCACAAAGCTGAGATGAGAAGAGCATAGATTTGGGTGATGGTTCAGGGGAAAGTTACCTAAAACTTTGATTTCACTTTATTTCATACACAGATACAGTTTTTCAGTGATAATGGGCTTCATGAGGATGATGAACACTTGCCAGCATGCAGCTGTTAACCTACATACTGCTTTTGAGATTTTATATTTGCTTGCAGTTCTCTCTGTTACTTAACTGCTGTTTCCTCTACCAGCAGCTCCTTTGTGAGGTTACTTTTGTCAGTAATTTCAGCTGCTGATGTGACTAGGTAGAACTTAGTGGGACATAGGAGAAGAGAAGAATTTGTGTTGGGTTTTTTGTTTTGGGGTGGATATTTTTATTGGGGTTTTTTTGTGTGTGTATATGGTTCTTCTTTGTTTGTTTTTTTTTTGTATGTGTTTTCTTTGTTTTTTCTTTTTTTAGGGTCTGGCAGGGGCAGGGCATGAATTCCTTTGTTGGAATCCTCTCATGACTACAAAAGGTTGAGATTTGTCTCTCTTGAGAACTGAGATCTGTGGGAGATGGTTCCCTTTAAACAGAACCTGAATAATAAAATTACTTTCTTTGCCTGGCTATTAGAAAAATTTAGTCCAAACCAAAAGGATGTATGATACAACAGGACATTAAAATTAAAATAAGACATTTTGTTGTTGGAACTTGTTTTCACTTTTGCTTGGCAAAAGATGCATCTTTTAAATGTTAATCCACATGAGAGGGAGGGAGAGAGAGACTTTTTTCTATACCTCGTATGCACTTCAAAGTGCTGGTTATCACAATTCTGACAGCAAGACAGGAAGCATGCTGTTAATTCATGCTGGCATCAGAGTAGCTGTCTGATAGGCAAAAGCTCCACTTTGTAGATGTTGATGTCTTGATAGAAGCACCTAGTATTAGTATGGTTTATTTGGGGTTTCAGAAAAGCATTTTTAAGAGTGTGCCTTTGTGCCGCTGCTTTCCTGCTTGGATGTGAAAGAGTTGCCAAGCCCAGCCTTGGTGTTCTTGATGCACTTTTAGGCTTTTCTGTTGTGCTTCATGAGTTTTTCTCTGCTGCTGGATCTGATGGTTTACCATTCTAGAAGTAGTTTGCACTTCTAGCACAGTCACCTATGCACAAATGCAGCATGAATGTTTACTTTAGACTTTCAAGGAGTTAGATGCAGGCCACTAAATGCAGATTACTGAAATTTGGGAAGTAGAAAAAGGGAATAACTTCTGGTTCCTTTTGTTAATGTGACTTGGTTTCTGCAATGGTAAAGTTTAGCTATTCTGCTCCCTTCCCCATACACAGTTGTTGGTGGTGATTGCACACATGCATAAAACCTTTTCCACCTTCTGCACCATGACTTAGTTCTCTAAAGCTGTGGGGTTAACAGCATCAGGCAGTGGAAGAGTATTTGCCCATGCTTTTCTGAGGAAATGGAACAATGTTTGCAGGGTTCAATGAAACAACATGCTACACTTATTTTCACTAGGAGAGAAGGAACACAAACATTCTCACAGATGGCCTGAGCTAGAGGTAGCTTTTAGATGGCTGTGATGATGGTGTCATGCTGGGGCTGTGTTGTGTGGCATGACCTGTGTCCAGTGGCTATGGGAAGGTTTCCATGTGGTGGTTTGCCCTGGAGTAAGCTTCAAATGTCTCTGTCTTTCAAGTGACAGGGCAACAAGCCTGTTAGTCCTTGCAGGCTCTGTCCATTCTGGTAACTTTAAGTAGGATTGTGTTGAGTGCTTGATACAAATCAGCATAGTAAAATATGAATTACTCTTCCTTTCTCTCCCTTCTGCTCCCCAAATACACATAGAATTATTTAGATTGGAAAAGACCTGTAAGACCATGAAGTGCAACCATTAACCCAGCACTTCCAAATCCAGTAATAAACCATGTTCCTAAAGCACTACATCTACACATCTTTGAAATACCTCCAGAGATGGTGACTCCTGGCAGCCTGTTCCAATGCCTGACTGCTTTTTCAGTGAATAAATTTTTCCTGATCATCGAGACCTGTTTGTCTTGGTGCAACTTGAGGCCATTTTCTCTTGTCCTATTACCTGGTATTTTGTAGAAGAGACTGATCCCCACCTTGCTATACCCTCCTTTCAGGTAATTGTAGAGACATTGCTTTTCTCCAGGCTAAGCAGCCCCAGTTTCCTCAGCTGCTCCTGATAGGGCTTGTACTCCAGACCCTTCACTAGCTCTGTTGACCTGTACATGCTCCAGCACCTCAAGGTCTTTATTGTAGTGAGGTGCTAAAAAAATTGAAAACAGGAATCTAGGGCTAGTCTGATTCTGTGACTTTGCAGCTAGAAGAGAACTTTCTTGCTGGTGATGCTGCTTAACTGTAGTGCAGATAAACTCAAGCTGGGTAAATTCCAGTACATGGTCATCAGTATCATCTCCTCTCCTTTTCCCCTTCAACTTAGTGGTTTTTTTCTCTTCTGCTTCTTCCTGTTGTAGTTAGACTAGGGAACAAGAGTGATTTCTGCAGTATGCCGTGTCAGTTTATAGATGTGTCTAGTGCTGACAAAATCTTTAGATGTGGGGCTGTCAGAGATTACTGGTCACCCCTGTCTTTGCTGTGCTTCAGAGCATTGCTCCAGTAGATGTATCTTGATGTCACAGCATGGAGGTGGCCTCTTATACCAACCAGGACAATCAATATGTTACAGAAGTGCCCCCCAAAGTGATGCATGTGCCCCAGGGGTTGAGCAAGATGATTTACTGTGATGCAGAAGAAAATACTATAACTTATTTTTTTCTTAAAAAATCCACCAGAAAAAAAAACACCCAAAAAAACCCCAACCAAAAGACCACATCACATTGAAATAAATCTTCAATATTTTGTTGAAAGTGGTTCCGGTGGCCTCTTATACCAACCAGGACAATCAATATGTTACAGAAGTGCCCCCCAAAGTGATGCATGTGCCCCAGGGGTTGAGCAAGATGATTTACTGTGATGCAGAAGAAAATACTATAACTTATTTTTTTCTTAAAAAATCCACCAGAGGAAAAAAAAAACCAAACCAAAAAAACCAAAAGACCACCTTACATTGAAATAAATTTTCAATATTTTGTTGAAAGTGGTTCCCTGACTTAGTTTGTATGTCAGAGGGTCTTGTGTCATGTAGAGCCTACGAAAGTTGCAAAACAGGATGTTTCACACTGTAGAAGGGTATCCTCACTATTTCATTCATTTTCATATGTTGCAACTCACTTGTGCCTACTTAAGTGGATTTTATGTAGTGTATTGTCTAGTTTTAATTAAACTAACCCTTATGAAATAGACATTTAGCTTAAAGATTCCCTCAAAAACCTGTGGATTTCAGGTAATACTAGAAATAGGAGCACAAGTGAAGGGTAAGAATGTCAGAGCTTATATTATTAGCATGAGCTCTTCAATCAGGTAAAAGCAGTGACAGTTGGATTGGATCTAGTCAGTGAAGTCTAATGACACTCAATTAAGTACTTAAATTTTTAGAAGCCTCTCTTTATCTTTCTTATGTAAAGGCAAAATGTGAAAAAAGATACCATTGGGGACACAATTGTTCTTCCTGCTGTAGAAAAATGGCTGAAGTAATATGAAAAAAACTTACACAGCACCAAACTAAAATGTTTTCCTTTGAAAGAGACACCGAACATGTTACCAAAGACTTGAAAAAACAGGTATTAGAAGAAATTGGGCAGTGTGGGAGGCTTAGTATGTAGTAGCATGGAAGTATAAATGTTTCTAACATATCTCATCTTAAAGAACTTGCCACATTCTGGTTCAATAATGAAATACATTAAGAACTGCTTAGGAGCACAGTTCAGCCCAGAAATGCACAAAGTGCTGTAGAATGGCATCAGTGAGGTTGACTTTATAAACACAAGACCTACATAGAATCTAGTTTGTAATGAGATGGGACTGACCATGAAAATCTGTACACACCACAGCTCAGTGGTTATTTCATGGCAAAATGGTTAAAATAGTTGTCAAATTTAAAGGTGAATTACTGCCCTTATGCTTTTACAAAAAGTCAAATGTTCTGAATTTACAGGGCTTTTCTCTGCTGATAGGTAGCTGCCAGTAGCATGCTATCTAGCAGGTATTTTTTAAAAAATAAACACATAAATATATACTAAATAATTTGTGAAGCAATGCCTGTATGTAGCTATATGCATATATTAGAGTATACATGCTCAGATTTTTTTCTTAATATGATAAAGGAATTTTGGAGACCACTGTATTACAGCTTAAAGCAAAGATTAAAAGACATGCCATGGAGGTTAAGAACAGCCAGTTGAGCAGGTCTGGATATGCTCCAAGGAATTAGTGTCTGTGGATTAAAGCTGCTGCTTTCTGCAGTGCATAGGGTATGCGTGTGATGCAGATCCTGTGCAGTATTGATTGAGGGCAGGGCACTGAGGTTGCATCTCAGGGGAGTGCTTGCTGCCTTCTGGCTTCACAGCCACTCGATCAAAAAGCTGTCCTAATTTTAGCAATAAACTTGAGCTGTAATTACAAGTCTGACCAAATAGAGTTCCTGCTTTGGAAATAATTGAAGTAACATTGTTAGCATTGGTTCACTGCATCTATTAGGAAAGGGGGGAGAATGAGGTGTTGAGTTCTGCATTGATGCAACTGAGAAGCCTTCACAGGTTACTTAAATTTCAAGCTTTATTCCCAGTTTATAGTTAGAAAGGTTTTCAGATAATTGTACATGGGGTTACTGGAATTTTCTGCCTTTTTACCTTTGAGACTTTTATATGAAAGATACCTCAAGATTTTACCAGATTATTGTAAATTTCTGGCAATCTGGTATAATAGGAAGTAGCAAAGAATGGAGCTTTCTTGAACAGCAAAACTTGTCTCTTTGTCCCCACCTTTCATGGGCTGCAGTATGAATCAATGTGTTCAAAATCAAGGGCTTCTACGCCTTTCTTCCCCTTCTTCTGTTTCCATTGCAGATAAGTCCTGATGAAAATCATAGCTTAGTTGCTGGGGAGAAAAGTGTCTAGACCAGGTTGTGAATTATTTAAACTGCTGTGGATTGTGGCAGAAATAGTGCATGGTGCTGGGTCTTGCCTGCGTCTAACTAATCCCAACTGCTGCTTGTTGAGGTTTGGGCTATTTTGCTTTCCAAGACACTGTAATGGAATAGGTTAATTTGGGACTGTGCTCTTAAATTCAAACCTTAGCTGGCAGGGCAAACTGGTTGTAATACCATCTCTTGAGTGGTTTGGTTGTGCTTTTGAATTTTGTCTCTGAAAAGTGTTTGGTATTCTGATGAATGTTGATTAGTCAGCATGCATGTGTATATGTTTGAAGTCTTAAAAGTATTCTTGTTTCAATGCTAATTAATTTCCTAGAGTGACATTTCTGAACTAGACTGAAGGCCACATGGTAGAAGTGCATCCTCTGCTTGGGGACAGTGACCTGGAATGACCTGGCATTCTGCAGCATGGGAATGTGCACACAACAAGTTTCCTTGAAGCAGATGTTGCCATGCAGTATGTCGTGCATGGCTTATCTCAAGACAAATTACTTACCTTCCTGTACATAGAGTAAAACTATTACATGCATTTATGTTAGCATCACAGTGTCTTCTGGCCAGGCTGGCCTCTCTGTGTGGCCCAGGAGCACAGTGGAACCTTGCTCTGCAGACTGGGGCTGGTGCTGTTGGCAGGGCTGTAAGTTCCACACTAAGATGTCTTTTGCTTCACGTTGCCATAGGTGTGTTCAACACATAGCACTGGGATGCAACACATGAGTTTGGGTTCATGCTCTTCATGATGTTGCTTTTCTCTGATCTCTTCTTCAGCTTTCCAGGTGGCTCTAAACACATAGCACTGGGATGCAACACATGAGTTTGGGTTCATGCTCTTCATGCTGTTGCTTTTCTTTGATCTCTTTAGCTTGCCAGGTAGCTCTGATGCTCCTGGGCCATGGGATTTTAGCAGCTGCAGGGTAGCACTGTTGGTGAAAGTGATGACCTCGAATTCTTGCACCTATTCCCTGGTTGTCTAAATTCATCCAAGTATAGGAGGCTTGAAATCTGTGTAAAAAGGAAAGGATTGGTATATTGTTCATACTTGGAAGGAGGAGAGCTGCTATTTGGTGAGCTAGTTTATGAACCATAGAAAAATAAACCCACCTTAATCTCCTCCCTAGTCCATGTGCAGTCTCCACTTGTGCACTGAGGCTTTCAAGACCAAACTGAGTAACACCCTGAGCTAGCCCTTCTTTGTGTAGCAAGTCAGACCATGTACCTTCAAGGATTCCTTCCAGCATGAATTTTCATCCCATTTATGTTGCTGAGACTCTGATACCGCATGCCCATGATGTTCCAGTTCTGGTAATAATATCACCTCAGAGCATTGGAGCTATATGATATCAGTGGCTTCCCTTGGCAAGGAATGACTGAGGTGAAAGTGGAAATGCGCCTTCATACAATTTCCCCTTTCAGATTTCCATATTTGAGAGCAGTGCATTTCAACTCAACGAAGAGATTACTTCAGTGGTACATCTTACAAACCTTACAGATTTGGGATTTTTCTTACATAAATGCAGCTTACATTTGGGGGTGGGGAAGAAGGGGCAAAGATGATAGAAAGGTAAAGAGCCAGAGATGAATGATTGGGAGAATTAGAGGAGGTGAATGGAATCTTTACCTTTATACAGGAGAGAAAAGCAGCATTTCTATACATAGAAAGTTACTTCCTCTGAAGTGGGTGGAATTTGTTCTTTTAAAGAAGGATAATCTTGAAATAGGTCTTGAAATCTTGAGCCTGGGCTCAAGATACTCTATTAGAAAACTGTCTGCACTGTATGATAAACTACTACACTATATAGGTATGTATCTATTTAAATTTGGGCTCCTGATTAATATGAGAAAAATCTTAGTATAGATAAGCTTTAAGTTGGTATTTGCTTTCCACAGCTGATTGTGAGAAATACCTGAGTCCCTTTACCGTAACCAGCTAACAAGAAAGCATGTAAGTCATGATTTTCTTGGAAGCTAGTTCTGTCTTTGCAATAGCTCCACTTTGCTTGCTAAACCCAGCGTGGAAGTAATATGCACTTTAGTGGCTTTCTGACACATTGTGGAAACTGAGTTGGAATTAAATTGTGTGTTGTGCTGCAAAGTCTTTTCTGTGCTGGCAACTGGAGGATGGACAAGAGTTAGTGGAATTGGTGCTCTTTATGCTGGTGGGCTTCTCAAGTCTTACCCAGCTGCATCCTAAGCAAATCTTTTTGTTGGGGCCTTGTACAGTGGGAACTGAATTGGTGGCTGCAAGAGTAGAGAACTTAGGTTGTTTTATTTCTATTCTTCCCCTTGTATATTGCATTTGCAGTCTGCTTGCTCTAATTTTTCTTTTCGTTGCATTTCTGTGGAAGGGAAGAATAGCCCTGTTTAGATTCTGTAGAAGATTTTGTACTCGTATGACATCAGGTCAGTGCATGAGTAATAGAGAGAGAACCATGACTAATGTTGCATCATGTGGGTAATTTTTCCTTCTAGCCCTTTACAAGTAGTGCAGTGTAGCATAGTATATGTTTTAACACACTGTATTGCTGGATACTTAGTGTGGTAAGAATCCTTCTGGATATGTTCCTTCCCCTGTCTCTGATCAGCCCCAGCTCTGTTTTTCTGACTTGCATGGATGGGCATGTTTGTTGTCAGTACCTGATGCTGGCAGAGGCTGGTTGCTTTCCTCCCCCATGTCAGAGCTTAGAGGTAGTAACTCCTTGCAGTGGGCTGTAGCATGTAAATGGTTTTTTATCAGCCTCTTCTATCCGTGTGACATCTCCCACGATAAACGCCCCCATACAGACTGTGTTAGGATGCCTCTTGCAGTTTGATTAAATGCTGCTTGTATGTGAGTGTCAGTAGATTGTAGTGGATTTTTTTTTGCAGGGCCCTCAGCCCTACTTTGCACGTTAAGGGAAATGAGTCTGAAATGCAGACTTCTTAGAATTTATTTTCACTTAAGAGAAATGACTAGAAATTCAGAGGTAGATAAAACTGAGATGGGTGTAAGAACTTTTGTAGGTTATTTGTTCTGACTGTAGCACTGGATACTTTTGGTTTGTTCTTTTGCTGTAGAGAGAGTTAATGAGCATTTTTTCCCTTCACTCACTACAAAGTTAAGGGGTTGGAAAATGGAAGTATCAAAACAATAGGAAAGCAATAGAATGATATAAAGACGGAGACTTCATAGATGAACTAGAGACAAAATCTGTGTTCTTTTGCTGTAGAGAGAGTTAATGAGCATTTTTTCCCTTCACTCACTACAAAGTTAAGGGGTTGGAAAATGGAAGTATCAAAATAATAGGAAAGCAACCCATGATATAAAGACAGAGACTTCACAGATGAACTGGAGACAAAATCTGGTATATCTGGATGCTGTACAAGGTGTTCACCAGAAGGAAGAAGAAAACAAAGATTGGGCATTACTTAAGAGCAGCAAAATGATTGTCATCCCTCTCCCACACATCCTGTCATTTTGAAGTAAATTCAGTCCTCCTGTTCTACTCTGGTCTGTATTTTCAGAGGTGAAAAGTATGAATGTGTGTTCCTTCAAGATATAGATCTTTGAGGGAGCACACTGTGTACTTCTGACTTGGGAGAGGATAGAAGGAGTGGGGAGCCACCTCCTGAGCTTGAACCAGGGAGGCCTTTTCTCAACCCACTGAACTAACTGCTTATGTCTGGCTCAAATGTAAGACATGGGATAGGGAAACTCCTTGCGGAGTAACCAAGGGGACGGAACAAATGTTGGACGTCAGAAGTAAACAAAGCTAAGACTGCCTAGGAACCTCAGGCTCCTCCAGCATGAGCGCCCAGACTGTATCATACATCATGGGGAAACCTGGCTGCCTGTTGCTGCCTCACAGCAGCTTGTTGCCAAGACTCCTGGAATGAGCAGTCTGAGGAGCTGTGCTTCTCAAACTGTGGAAGTCCAGGAAAGCATGGCTGGTGACTGTGGTGGGTCCTCCCAAATCCCTTGCCACATGCTGCAACAGTTAAAATTACTTCATTGGACAGCTGTCTGGACAGCTGAATTCTTTTCTTCTTTTGTCACCTCTGTGGATCTGTGTCAGGAATACTAGAATTTTGTATTGCATCTTACATATTTGTCTTTGTTATTAGGGAACATTGTTATATATAAAATTAATTGGAAAGCTTGTGCTGAACTTTCTTCAACGTATGTTGGGCTATGAGGTGTTGATGCAGCTGTGATTGGTGAAGATCCAAGTTTTCGAGCAGTGGTGTCTTGTAGAGATCCAGTGTGGCATAAGAACCTGTACCAATCACAATAAAACTGGTATATGGATGTGTAGCCCATCCAATTAGATTTAAGGGTAGAAAGGATGTCATAGTGTGATCCCAGACAAGGGTCTGGTAGTAGGGATCAGTAGCTGTGCATTTTCAGTTAACATATTCTGTGTTTATTGGTGGTGTTGGATAATGATACAAGAAAGAAGTTCAGTAGTAAAAAACCCAGGGTTTTTTCCTTCCTTTGGAAAGGGAATGATCTTGTGGTTAAGAGTCTCTTGTGCCGTGCCAAGAGTTTGCTGTGTGTCCATGAGCAATCTGCATGTGCTCAGATTTTCCAAGAGAGGCCTCAGATTTTCCGACTTTGCTTCTGTATAATTTTCCAGTTAGGCAATTTTTTTGTTTGTTTTTTTTCCCCTCAACACTGCTGGTTATTGAAAGCTTCACTTGAAGTAGCAGATGCCTAGAAATGATGAAATTCAGTGCCAGGCTGGCACTGAATTGAAGCACCCAAGATCTGTAGCTGTCTCTGGAAATGTAGGCCTTAATTTCTCTGTTTGCTGATTCCTACCAGAGGGATTGTGTGTCCTGCCTTCATAAAGTGTTTGAAAGGCACGGTAGGAGTGTGCAGTGTCAGTGTGGGCAGCATGACAAAGATGCCTTGCATGTGTAGGAATTGTATTTTCATGGGGGTAGTGTCCTGAAAGTCATCAAATTGAGAGGGAAACCACATGTGGAAAAGCCTTCCTGACAGCTGGTAAATTAAAAATAATATGGCCATACTGCTGTTGGTGGGCTTCAGCTAAAGATGATGTTGCCATTTTGCAGGTTTGTCACTGGAGCGCTCAACCAACTCAATTGCCTCACGTGCTCGACTCTGTGAGAGGGAGGAGGAAGTCATGGCTTGTTTTGAGAGAGCGTGTGTTATTGCCCAGGTATACTTGCAGGAGCTTGAGAAGGTAAGAAAAAATGTGCTTACGGTATGGCCTGGGTGAAATTTCTAGGGGTTTGACAGCAAAAATGAAAAAATGGAGAAATGTCAAGTGATCATAGCAAGGAATCTGAGAACAAGTTGGAAGAGGTGAGGTGTGTCCGTAAAATCATTTGCAAAACAGCAGTTTAGCTGGTCTCTACCTATTTCTTCTGAGAATGAGGTCTGGAAATAAGTTCTGCCTGTGGTAATGCACCAAATACTTCAGATATGCACAAGTTGCATCTCAAGTTTAGCCCTTACTAAAGAGGAACTATGAGCTTTGCATGGCAAGTGCTGGTATGAAGGAACTCAAGACATTTTACATACCTGCTGTGTAAATGATGCACAGCAGTGGCTATTGAGATCCCTAATGAGCTGAAAGAAACCTTTTTGGGTCAGCCATAGCAGTTTAATTACCAGTGCTTCACCTTCTCCAAGTGAACCTTGAAGAATCCAGATCATTAGAACCTGAGTCCTCCATCCCTGGAAGTGTTCAAGGCCAGGCTGGGTGGGGCTCAGAGCTGCCTGGTATAGTGGAAGGTGTCCCTGCCCATGGTAGGGGGATGGAAACTAGATGATCTTTTAAGGTCCCTTCCAAACCAAACCATTCAGTGATTCTGTGATTAGTTGCAAGTCGCTGCTTAGCCAGTGGTTGGGAGGGTGGATACTGGGAGCCTTCCACTGAGCCATGCAGATAATAGGTGCTGCTGATTTGCTGGGCACATGCAGACTTTGCCTAGCTGAGGACATACCATGTGCTTCCATGCCTTTCCTATGCCACACATCATGCTTGGCATCAGCAGTACTGATGGCACTGCATTGTTATCTGTGCCATAACTGAAAGGCCTTTGACCTTCTGACCAGATACTTCTGCTCTTCTCAGTAGCAAAGGTGTGTTTCTGTTTCAAGTTTTGTTTTTAATTGTGTTGAAACAGGAAAAAATAAGCTTAGTCCATGTACAAAAAAGTATTAAAAAAGGAAACTGAGAAGAGGCCTGCTCTGTTTCTCTGCAGAAAAAAAAAAGAAATGGAATAGTCTTTAAATTGAAACTATTACTGTCCTTCCATTGTGGAAGAATGAGTTCCTGCCAGTGCTGGACGCTTTAAATTTCTTTTACTGACAGCTTGGGTCTGTGAAGAAGGAAAAGGGTCTGACCTGTAATTAATTCACTTAGAATCATAGAATCAGTAAGGTTGGGAAAGACCTCTGGATTTACTGAGGACAGCTATTAATTCAGACTACCATGTTTGCCACTAAACCATGTTGCCAGGTGCCAACACCACATGCTTTTTGAGCACTTCCAAGGATGATGATTCCACCACTTCCCTGGACAGCTTGTTCCAATGCTGGACCATTCTCTCAGTGAAGAAATTTTTCCCTATATCGCAACTTGAGGCCATTTCCTCTTGTCCTGTCACTTGTTACTTGCAAGGAGACCGACTCCCCACCTCTCTACATCCTTCTTTCACATAGTTGTCTCTGGACACAGAGACAAAAATGCAGGGTTGATGACAGACACAGTAGAAGTTCATAGTCCTTCTCCAGTCCTAGATGAAAAGCCCTGCTTTGGAAAGGCAACTTTCAGCAATGGAAAGCGGCTTGTTGCCAGTAAGGAAGCAAAACCAAGGAAGATCTGATAGGACAAATAGAGGAGAGATTAAGATTCTTCCATCAGGACTCCTGATGGCTTCCTAACTCTTAACAAATATTTATGTTATATTGAACTAGATAAACCTATTCAAACATTGTATTGATATTTCTGTGCAACATACTGGATCTTTGTAGTTTGTGTGGTATTTCCCAAGCTGTTGGTGCTAATATGTAGCTTTCTGCTTACTTTATTAAAGGTTGGAAAGGTTTCAAAACTCGGATGCAGAATATCTCATGGAAGTCATTGTATAAATTATTTTAAAATTGATTTTATAACTTTTTTGAATAGCTGATAAATGTAGCATTTAATTGTTGAAGATTAAACTCAACACTGGCTCACAAGGACCTGGCTAATTCCGACAGTTATCTGTATTCCAAGATATTTCTGTTTTTCCCCTCACAGACCTTAAACAACACACATTCAAGGAGTATCAAGGGCAGCAATGTGACTTACTCTGAGTTTGAACTTTCCTACTTTCTGGAAGCAGCTCTACAGAGTGCCTACGTGACTCAGTTAAAGAAAGGGTAGGTGGATGCAGATATTAATAAAATTAGGTAATATCCCATGTTTTGTCTCAGATGAATACTAATTTATTTTCTTATGTTCTGTTATGACTTTTGGCTGCTGGCTCACCTCAAGTCTCCTCCGTGTCCTTCTCTTTCTTCTATTTGTGTCTCTCTGTCTTTCTTAAGAGTCGTAAGCATCATTTTTCCAGACCTGCAAGTGAGGTGGGGTAGAACAATATTCTTGTCTTGACTCAGCTTTGCTCCCTGTGGAGACAAGAGGAGTTTGACTGTGGAGAGAGAGTGTAATTTACATGGCTGTGTGCCCTTAAAATTTTCAGCGCCTGGTTTAGAGTTCAGTAAAGTCTTACAGGTAGTTTCTTCCATTTGTTTGTTTGTGTAAGGTCTTAAATATGCCAATCGGTGCCTCAAATCTGTGTGTTTTTACTATGGAGAATGTATGCAGGAACAGTGCTGCTCCAGGGTATTTATTATGCCTCTGAAATACAGCTCCCAGTGAACTTCAGAAGGGCAGGAGGAGTTAGTATCTACAAGCCTATAGTGAATTTATGAGCCTAAGTGAAAAACCTTCTCAAGATCAGCAGAAAAGATGCTGTGAATGCCCACTTCCAAAGGCCATTGGTGAGGACATGCTGTTCCCTAAACCAGGCTGTGTCTTCAAAACATGATTAACTCTGGTTATCCAGTGGAGAGATTTTGTCATGTAGGAGAGTGTCTCTTCAGCATGAGTAAACAGTACTTGTAAGACTCTATCCTTCCTTAGTCCTCTTCTTGCACCATATTATCCCATCTATTATCAAGGAGTCAGATTCTGGGTTTCTCACTACAAAGTGTGTTCACAAATATTTCATTTTGGCTTTTTTTGCTTTCATCCCCAGTGAAAGATACTTTCTCTCATTTTCTTTTTTTCTTTTCCTGCTGAGTAGAATGGAAAAGAAAGCAAAAAAAAAATAGGGAAGATTGAAAAGAAAAAAACTAGGAAAAAAAATCCCAACAAAAATCAGTTTAAATCCTTCTGTAGAAAACTGATAGTATTTTTTCATTGTGCTGGAGGAGGAGCTTGCTTCTTCTTTAGGGCTTTTTTTGCTACATTTTTATCCCCTGAGGATGGCTTTAAATGCAGCTGTGAATAGTCACTGTTCTCCATGTGTGTGGAGCAAAGCTGTACCTGTAAGCATATCCATGAGATGTGCCTTCAGGTAAGCCTTGTTTTAACCTCGAGGCTTACAAAAACACATAGCTCAGATGTTGTAAAATGACCCCTTTAGTCAGGAAAGTACAAGTTTATGCATAAAGTGAAGTATGAACTTGTGAAGCATAGTCTCAGTGTCTGCTTGGTATGTGGTTTTCCCAGGTGAGCTGGGGGTTGGCCAGCTGTGGCACAGTATGTGCTTTCCTAACCTTCTGCCCTTCTCAGGGCAAACAAAAAGCTCAGTTCTTGCCAGTAAGCCCATTAACTATGTAGTAAAACAAAATCCCATTTAGAACATATGGCACTGATGTCCTCCAGGCACCTTTTGAATATCAAACTCATGTTCATTTTATTCAGCAACATTGTAAATTCAGTCTTCATCAGTGATGAGTTCATTATATCTAGCAGGCTAGTTTGGCCATTACTGTGGGCCCTGCGTGCTCCCTTCCCGTATTATTTTAATGACAGCCTTAAAAACAAAAATCAAATCCCAAACAAAAACAAACCACAAAAAACTCTACAGGAACACAATTTGAAGCAAAATACACATGTGAATTAAGCCATGCTTTGATTATAAGCTGAATTGCTGCAATAGCAGCAACATGTTCTCTATAGCTGTCTCCTGATGAAAGAGCAATGGAGCTCCTGCAGCTGGGGTGGGAGTGGAAGCCCACGGGCTTCTTACCTCCTGCAGAGCAAGTGAGAAAAATCAGCCTGGGTTGCAAAGTCCACTGGGATAAAAGGAGCCTGGTGGGATGTGGCAACTTGTCCACCCCCGCAGCTGATGCTAATGTGTGGTTTCTGCCACGAGAGGGCATGAGCAGCATTGGGATGTATTATGGAAAGGGGAGGGATATGGGAAGAAGCTTTTTAGGATGCTTCATGAGTATAATAGATTACTCCACCTGATACTGAACAGCTCAAAGAAATGCTTTTGTTCCCCTTGTTGCTTCCAGCATGTTCAGGTAGGAAATAGGCCTTGGATGATGACTGCTCAGGCTCTCAGGGGGTAGGTTCTATGAGGTGGGATGTCCTTCCCCTGTGCTACATGTACACAAAAGGAATAGTGAGTGTTTTATTTTTGTCTCAACAGGCAGAAGAGCTCAGGGATACAAGTGCTGTTGTTATGCTTTTGTTCCTGCTGGCAGGATCAGATGTGTTCTTCTCAGAGTGTGGTCAGGGATGCCCTTTTCTCTTGCAGTGTGTAGTGAAAAGAAGACACCAGTGTGAAAGAAAGGTCCAGTCTCCCCTTCAGGTATTGAACTGCCAGCTGTAAGGAGTGGCAAGTCTTGCAGCTGTAGAAGTCACAGATGCTTTTAATGACATGCCATGAAAAAACATTGTTGCTGAAGATGCATTTCCTGCAGTTGTTTGCCATGCTGGAACCCAAGAAAGATTTCTTTGGTCCTCCAGTGAGGAATGTTGATGCTGTGGATGCAGAACATAGGAAGGCAGATGCTGCCATACTGTAAGAGGCAGCCAGTTTCGTTAAGGTTATCATCTGCACTAGGTTTTGGGTTTTGGTTGGTTTGTTTGTTTTGGTTTTTTTCTGATGCAGATGTATCATTTGTAGGCTCATTTCTTTTTGCCTTTTCTTGTATCTATGCATGAACAGCTGTTTAAGGAGAGGATATAGTTTGTTAGAAAGCTGGATGAGGTGCAAAGATGCAAAAGGAGGTGGGCAGAGGCAGTTGATGTTACTGCTGTTTCTGTGTTCTGGGTACTGCTTTACTCTGGAGAGGTGATGCTGCAAACTGCCAAGAAATTATCTCAAGATGGTCTGTTCTATCAGCAACTAATTGTTTTAGCAGTAAATGAATGGGGGATGAGAACATGATCTGCTGTTGACCATGTTGTTGGGGGACTGTCTTTGCCAACCTCTGTGTCCACGGTCCACTCCTTTGTTGTCAATATTTTTCCCAGCAATTTGCATAGCAAACAGCGTACTTCTTTGTTTTCTAGTGTCTTTTATGTAATGTTATGTTAAATTTTATGTAATGTTAGCCAGACTGTACGACACAACTCTGCTTGACTGCTTTGATTCATGGTACTGGTAATTAATCTATATTAATAGAGTACATGCACAAAACAAATTTTTATGCCAGGCTGGACTGACTGGACAATAAAGTTGCTCTTTATCACAGTTTGTGCCCATGGTTGTCTGTGTTCAATTTTATTAGATTAGCTATAACTGAATCCAAAACTGCTCTTTACCATGTTTTTTTCAGATGGTGCTCTGACTGCTACTCTGGCTAAAGCTAAAACCAAGGCAGTTTAATGATCATGTCCTTTTCCCTTCCTGTTCTTCCTAATTTCTTTTTCTGGCCTCTTAGCAATACAATAGGGGCCTATGGATTCTTCCAGCTCCTTTTTTTTCCATGATCTAATGTTCGCTTATGATGCCATGGCTTGAGGCAGCATTACCTGGGATTTCCAGATAGTCCTGTATCCAAGTCCTTCAGAGGCTCAAGATTGTTTGGTTTCTAATCTAAGTAAGATCGAGTGTTTGCACCATGGATTGCCAGAGGCTTTATGACTGCATCCTCATCCAGTCACCTACATAGCATGTATTTCTGTTCCAAATACATACTTTTCTTTTTGTTAATTTCTTAAGGTCCTAATTTAAAAAAAAAAAATCCCTTCAATTGCACATTTAGTATATAAAGGACATATATTAATGGAACAGTGAGTTTCCTTATAGGCAGAGCAATTCACATGCTCAAAATGAAATGTGCTCAGATGCTCTCTTGGCTTGGAACAGTAGAGTGGAAAGACAAACTCCTGTGTTTGCAGGCAGGTGTGCTCTGTTTCCTGTCACAGCTCAGTAATGTTTG
This sequence comes from Passer montanus, assembly GCF_014805655.1. Taxonomy (NCBI): domain Eukaryota; kingdom Metazoa; phylum Chordata; class Aves; order Passeriformes; family Passeridae; genus Passer; species Passer montanus. The sequence continues at coordinate 7,170,110 of NW_024358722.1, read as the reverse complement.
ATGAAGTTCAAAATACAAAAGCTGCCAAACCAAATCCTCGGTCCTGTAGAACTGGTATTGTTGAGAGCTCAGGGGATGGAGTGGGTACTCTTTGATCTGTCCTGGTCGCAAGGGCAGCTGGGAGGTGGTGGGTGCTCCACCTGTGCCACCCATTTTGCACTCCTAAGTCTGTTAAAGGTGTTCCTAAGTCTGTTAAAGGTGTTCTTAAGCATTTGTCATGTGCTGCATACCACCTGTGCCACCCATTTTGCACTCCTAAGTCTGTTAAAGGTGTTCCTAAGCATTTGTCATGTGCTGCATGGTTCCAGCCCTGACTACTGACAGATGGGCAGCAATTTGCGATTTATTCTTTCATTCATTTCAGTGTGTCTGTTCCTTGTTTTTCTTCTCCCCTTCCTCCGCCCCAGAGCAAGGTGTTTCTGCCAGGAGGCTTAACTTGTTTTATGGCCTTGTCTAAAATGTTGAACTGTGATGGTGCCTTAGTTTTCTAGAAACAAAGCTGTCTCATTTTATCACATTCAGTAGGTTTTTCTTCTTGTTTAGTATGTGCCAAATATGAAATTAATTTGTTTTGCAAGTGGTCACTAGTCTTCTTTCTGATGTTAGTTAATGCAATTCATTGGCACTTTAATAAGATAAATGTCATTATTTAGGTCAAAGAGACCTAAATAAATGCATTTTTGAAAATGCTGTATAACTGTTATACTCCATAACTCTTCTGGCCTAAGTAGCCCATGGAAGACCAGAAAATGCTGGTAGTTTTCAGTAATCTGGAAGAGCAGTTGGGCAGCTGAATTTTGTTTTGATGGAGGAATTTATTAACTATTAAACAGTTCTGTTGGATTTGATCACTACTTGTACATAAGGTCCAAAACTGCATCTTTGTAGGTATATTCTATTCTAGAACCACAAAAAAGCTCCTGGTGTCTTGGCCCTGTCATTGAAGTGTTTGCTGAAGTATTTAAGTCCAACTTAAAAAAACATTCTTGACCTTTTTTTCTCTTGATAAATTTGAAGCACATTTTTTACTTGGGAGAAAGTGGAAGGAAGGAAGACAGCATTTGACTTTTCTCTACAAGTTTTCAGCTTTTTTGCCCTTGTCTTACTTTCTTGCCTGCCTATACATTGCCTATGATTAGACAGTCTACAGATTACCTCAGAATTTGAAACTGAGATGGTATTGCTTGAAAGTAAGGCCATATGCATTTACATTCTGTGACATGGTGACTACAAGCTTTAGGGTGGCATTTTATGTGGCCAATATTCATGGTAAACATGATGACATTTTTATCTACACCTCCAAAATAATTACCTTTTTTTATTGTCATCAAATGTTTGCTGTTGATACTGGAGTGCAAGAAGGTTTGCAGTGCAGGAAAGCAGGCACAAGTGCAATTTGTACTGCTTACCTTGAAAATTTAATCAGTTTGACAGAAAAGGTTTTTATGGCTTTCTTTATAAATGAGATTTAGCTTTTGTCTGCACAGAAAATTTTCCTGGATAAGCTGAAGTGACAGTTAATGTACCAGTACAACTGCTTATTTTGTTGTCTTGTACAACATTGCTTCTTTTCTGTTAGCTTGTATGTCTTTGGGTAGCTTTGACCCTGCAATGAATGTGCACTGAACCATTTTGCAGTTACTGTGGTGGTGGGGCCACGTCCTTAGCCTTGAACAGCTGATAGGCTGCCAGCATGTTAACTGATATGTACAGTGTTTAATCTTTCCTCTCTACATCTCTCTGAGTGCATGGGTACGATTAAGATAGCATTTGGCAACTAGTCAGCTTTAATTGCTCATGGTGTATGGAGAATAATATGATTTTTTTTTAAATTTGTTTTTTTTAGTCTAACCCTTTTACTGAGGGTTAAGCTGTGATTGCAGACAGTTACTGCAACTTAGCTGCCTGATAATTAACTGTTTAACCATTGTAATTTCATCATGTGCCTGGACCATCAGACACAAAGCGTTTAAGCACCACCTAAAAGAAATCGTCATTTAAAAGCATCACGTAAGCTCAATATAATTCAAACAAGTACAATCTGTGTGTATGAAGAGGAGATGTGCATGCTTTTAAGGAGCAGCATCTGCTTTATAAATATGAGCTATGAAAGGCTTCCAAATGTCCCCTCTGTTCATCAAATGTGAATGTGATCTTCTCTTAGAAAGCCATCTGGAGTAGGCAATGCTGCCGTCGCTCCTTGCTCTGTGCCATTGTCCTGTCTGTGCCTCAGAGTGACTTGTCTCGCTACTGCACTACTGTTAGTGATTGTTTCAGGGGTTGTTTGAACATCAGGTGTGTTGCCGAGCTTTGCCACATCATAAAAATATTCTGTTTCCAGTGTGCTTATTTTGGGAGTTTTTCATTATTTTTTTTTCTGTCTTCCCCATAGAAATATTGTGAAAGGAATGAGGAGTCTGCGAGAAATACTACGGACTGTAGAAACAAAAGCTACTCAGACCTTCAAAATGGTAAGGGAATGGGAGATGGGAGGGTGGGGCAGTTCTGGTATGCAGGAATTCTCTTGATTGACCAGTGCTGTAGCACAAAAGTGTATTTGTCCTCACTTGATTGATTGCTGGCTTTGTCTTTTTAAATTTTTTTTTTAACTTTTGGAAGTGATATATCAAGTGATCCCCTTAATTCAAAGACCTGCCCAATTGCAACCTTTCAGACCTGGCCATACAGGTTACTTCTCTTGCGTTTGTGTTTTGTGTTTTGTTTTGTTTTCTTGGTTTCAGTGCATTTTCTAGCCCTAGTAGAAACAGAGATGTTATTAGTTTGCAGTGCTGTCCTCAGAAAACAAGACAGCGTCACCTTTCTCAGTTTCAGTGTGCATGCACACCTTTCTGCATTTACATGTAAAAGCATTAAGTACTTCTGTCTCTTGCAGCAAGCAGTGCTTTTTTAGACTGATATCTCAGTGTTCCTTCTGTACAAGTCCCCTTCAATACAGTACAGAGTGATTTTAATTGTTTTAAATTTTTCTTTTTGGTGTTGGCATTCTGCATCTTTGCATCCTTTTATCCTGAATGTCCCAGGTAAAGAAGTATTTATGTGCCTGTTTAACTTCTTGGACCTTTAACAGGTTCTTCCCTGTCTCCCCTTGGAGAGATCTTGTCCTGAAGTTACTCAGAAGGTGACAAGGTCAATAGTTTGCAGAATAACAGTCTTGGGAATGAAAGCTTTGCAGCCCTAAAACCATTGATACTCTTACAGCTAAACTTGTACTTGATTCTGCTTTGTGTTTTGTGTCATTCCAGAGAACTTGGGCAGGGGAGGTGGGCATGGGTTTGTGTAGTGCTTTTGAGAATACAGATGCATGTGGAAGCTTGTGCAGCAAATTAGAAGAGATTACTTAAATAATTGTCCATTCCAAACTGAGATCAGGGTTCAGCAATATTTTTGTGCTTGCCTGTTTTATCATTTTGCTGAAATGAGTCTAACCATCTGGTGCTCCTAGACTGTGACAGAATGTGGCTCAATTGCTCCAGTCCCTGTGCAACTGGAGACAGCTGTACAACACCCCTGGGGAATTTATCCCTTTGGGCAACTCTCAAGGTGTTCATTCAATAGCTTTTCCTGAGATTTAGAAGTTGCACTTTCATTTTCTTATTTATTTTTAAAGAGGCATTCAAGAAGGCAAAGGGAGGATTGTGCTTAATTAAACAAGTTTTTCAAGCATGAAAGTAAAACACGTGATTTTTTCCCCCCCTAATTTGTGGGATCACAGTGTTCTTCAAGCATAATGATGCTTTTTTTAGCCAAAGGCAGTAATAACATAAATCAGAGTCTTGGCCTGTTCTGGTTTGTTTGGTCTTATTCAAAACAAGAGTGAAGCTAATTTACATAGCTACTGTACTGTATGTTAAAATTAAAGACACTAGAAGTATTTGTTGCTTGCCTTCTGAATGGCTTACCACAAACTGTACTCCTATTTCTGTGTGAACCAGTATCTTTGTATTGCTGGCAAATTATTTTCCCTCCCCTCTAAGACTGTAGGAAAAAATAGAGGAGAGTTGATTCCTCAGGGTAAAACTGACTAAATAATTACACACTGAGATGATAAAATGATACTAGCTAATGTTGCAGGGCCCTAGGCTATTTTGCTCATAGTTACTTGCTATAAAAAGCATAGAAAAGCTTAGTTAGAAACAGACAGCTTTCTGTAACTTGTCAGTAGCAGGGCAGGGAAGGTCTTGGGGTTTCCAGGGAGTTGTACATGGTGACATTTCTTTGAGACACCATGGTACACTCAGACCTCTGCATCTATGAAGCTGCCCTTTATGATGTTTAAGAGGCAGTACTGTGGTTGCATTTTAGACTAATTTAGTGAATTCATGTGTGGTGAGGGGTGTGAAAATCAGGAGCCGTGCGTCAAAACAAGTTATTTTGCTGTAATTAACAATAGGAACTTTAACTTAAGTGTGGCTTATTTGATCCCATAGATTTTGAGGTATGACATCTATAACATATGTGTCCTGATATTTAAAAGAAAATTTCTGTTGGTGGGCTCATAACACATCTCTAAGTGTACATTTAATATAAAATACATATCCAGTAGTTGAGAGAAGATGCAAAATACTATTTGCAAGTATTAGGACAGAAGGGCTGAAGTTTCAGCCTGCCCTCTTTTTTGTACAGGATTTATTTTACAGCATAGAGTGGTGTGCTGCTTAGAATTCACAGAGGGCACCACCCATTGTGATGTCTCTGAGCTTGTTTGCAGACTCATCCATGTACAGTGTGAGGAATTAGAGATTTGATGGGTATCACACAAGGGTATATGCCAAAGATAGTTTTGCTAAGTGAAGTTAACTTGCCTCCTTTTGGGCCCAGCTTGCCAGCCGTGTGTATGAAGTGGAAAGCAGCTATTGAAGGGTCTTGAGCTGCTTGATGGTAAAATAAGTACATGTGATGTTGCTGTCCCACTATAAAGTTCCTAAGCATCTTCTCTCCTCCCTCCTTTGCTGCATCAGGAAGAGAGAAGTACCACCAAGATGAAACTATAAGAGTCTATAAGGGGGAGTGATATTAACAGATAAAAGGTTGATCTTTTAAAGCCAACACAAAAGTTGCCTCTGGACTTGAGACTTGCATACAAAATTCTGAGACTGAGAACACATTTGTCATGTCATCCTACTCCTATATAGTAACTATTGCGAGATTGTCTCAGCAGTCCATGTGGCAGTCAGTTGTCCTTGTTCACCAAAGCATCCCTTCCTGTCAGGCCTTTTTGATAATTTTTTCCCTAGAGCATTGCAACAAGACCATGTAAATGCAGAAATTTGGTCTTTTCTCAGGAGGGAAGAAACTGACCCTTTTGTAGACCTTAGCAGCTGATTTTGCTACTCCAGCTTTCTGAAGAGTGGTACTGTCACGCTGGTACATTTTCTTCCCAAGGTGGAACATGGTGAGGGGTGAATCTTTTGTGTTGGAGAAGGTTTCACTGAGATATGTTTTTTTCTGTACTGATCTCTAGACTGCAGCCAAACAGTTAGCCCAAGTACTTCTCCATTCCCTCAGTGAAGACTGTTACTGGAGCCCTTTATCTGATCCACTTCCTGAGTTCATGAACAAGGAATATCAATCTTATGTTAGCAATCTTCTTTGTCGGAGGCCTGAGCTGTACTCAGAAGAGAAGTAAGTGTTCATTTTTATTTCAGTTTATTGGAAGGAGGAAGGAGTGTATTTGAACACTCTTCAGTACTACTAATTATGTCACTGATTCATGTAGTAGTTTTGTGCCTTCTTGTTTTTCAACTTCCAACTAAAAAAGTCTGCTGAAAAAATAAAACATTAAACTTTGAGTGGGTTTTTTTTTCCCCAGGAAGAAGCAAGTCCAGCCAAAGGGGCTGTCTTTGCTATGAAATTGAAATAATCTATTTAGGGTTCAGTATAGCTCATCTAAGATATATTGCAGAGCTTTTAATTGTGTGAACCTGCAAAGACAGTATTGCCTAGCAAATGAATTATGAATGAGATGTTTCAAGTTACCGATTCTCTTGTGAAATGAGAAAGAAGCTGGCAGGATAACTCTTGATCTTCCTCAGAAAAATGTGTTCTGTCTTTCAGTGTGTACTGCCCTCAAGACAATGTAGAAGAGGCTCTTCTCCTCCTCCTAATCAGTGAATCCATGGTAAGCCAAAAATGAGTTTGTAGTATTAATAGTGCAAAGGGATATCTAGCATTTCCATGTCTCCTGGTTGGTTTTGTTTACAGAATCTTCCCTAGATAAACAGAAGCAAAAGTTCAGATGCTGAGTAGAAAATGGTATCTATTATTTTATTAGTGCCACCACTTGCATGAAGTGGAATGTTAGTTGAAGAGATTTGGCAATTGTCAAGAAGATAAATTGACTGCATTCACCATAGTTGTGTGCAGGTTCTGACATCCAGATACATTGTCAGTGGACAGATGTTTCCATTCGTAACATCTCTGTGGATTTATGGATCAAGAATGAGAGGAAGAGAGCCTTGCCTAAAGCCAGGCTTGATGGTGGTACGTGCTGTTTGGAATTGCAGGATGCAGTACTCTGCTTTCATGCCTTAATGTGCAGTTGTTGGCTTTTTCAGTCTGGAGTGATCTTTGGCAGTTTCTGATGCAGTGGTACAGGAAATCTTGTGACATGCAGAAACATTCATAATAAGCTACAGTGAAATAATTGGTTTTCTTCTATTTATAACATTGGTGGCTTTAAAAATCCATTTAAGAGGCAGGCAGAAAATTGGAGGAAAAATAACTGCATGGTGACCTTTGGTAATTTTCATGTTCTGAGAAGATGCAAATGCACAGAAAATGTGTAAGAAATGTTTTCTGAAAATGTTTAAGTAATGTGTATTTTGCTTTAAATACAGAGTGGTCACTTGTACCTCAAAGTGATATTCAAAACCTTGGAACATCAACAACTCTCTTAGAAAATTTTTAATAACTTTCAGACAATTGAAAAAAAATACTGTGGAAACTTTGGTTTTTGCTTCCTTCAGTGTTTCTTGTCTGGTTCTTCTGGCTCAAGTTCTTTCCCTTTCCCATATACTTCTTCAGAACAGGCAATTTAATATTGTCTGCTTTTAAAATTCAGGGGAAAATTGAAGAGGTGGAACCACCCCAAAATATTAAATTGACTTCAAAATCATGTACATCTGAGTGTTGCTATGTGCTTTTCAGTGCTTTCTAGATTAAACCTTCACAGCACATCTGCTTTGTGTTTTCAAGGGTTTTTCTTTAGTCAGAAGGGCTTTTCATAATTAGAAGTGGAGACTACAGGAGTGAGGGCTTGTAGGATGTCATGTGCACTTCTGTTAAAATCAGAAGTACTCATATCAGTGGGGCTTGTTGGGGCTGATCCAAGCAGGAGGAGGACTGGGGTCTGGAGCAGTGACAAAACTGGCTGCTCCAGCCTTTCTGGGATTGGACTTGCTGTTAGAGAGGCCATGTGGGACCTCAAACTCCACAATCTTGTTCTGCTGAGGAGGAGAAAGTTATCCCTATCTAATAGCATATCAAATGGTGAACTAACTGGTCTTGTAGCTAAGTTATGGATGAAGTAGTGTGAAAATGGTATTGGTAGAAACAGGACTGCAGTGCTGAGTTCCAGGTTTAAATAAGTAAGCTTGGTGTGTGCCTAAATGCTGCTTCCGATATATAGGAACTTCCTGGAGGAAGATGCAGGGCACTTTGATTTGCTACTTATAAAACAAACAGAAGAAGCTCTTTTAGCAGAGCACTGTAGGAGACATATAACTGTATTTCTTATTTTGATGAAATGGAACATCTGAGCCTTCATCTTGCATCAACCTTGCCACGAGTTTGTTCTAACTAAAATTCAGGACAAGTGTATAGAAATACACTTAGGAATCACATGAATGTTCTTCCGAAGTGAAGGAACAGAGGGAGCAGTCTAATTCTTATATATGTTTGTAATCCATAAATACTTTACTGTGCATTTTTATTACGGCATTCAGAAGGGGAAATTTTGTTTAACTTATGGCATGACATGTTTTCCAGAACAGCATTGCTGTAGAGTTGTGAGTTTTCTCACTAGCCTACAGGTTTGTACAGGTTTGTTATTTGTTTGAAGGTTTGGTTTTTAGTTTTGTGTATTTTTTTCTTTAGAAAAAACGACTTTCAGAAGCTCATGAAATGAGCTAAGGGGAAGCAGATTTCCAATTGAGGTGTCTCCCTAATGATACAAAGTTAACAACTGAATAAAATATACTTTGCTTCTTGGAGAGAATATCAGTGGCAAGTGTTTCTGTAGGCCAGTAAGCTACACAGTTGGTGTTCCTGGGTTTTGGCTGGATTAGGTGTTCTTCCAGTATTTTGCAATTGTGGACCCCTTAAAATGAAACAGAAGTATGCAATAACATTGGCTTTTCTGATGGTTTGGTTTGTCAGAGCAAAACTGACCAGAAAGGTGGTACTTCTCTGTGATTTTTAAAGAGACGAAGAGCAGTCAGGCCATTGTAACTCTCTTGCAGGACTGTAAAGCCAAACAGCTTCTTCACGTACCAGTTCCTGACTCCTACCACTCCAAAACTACCTTGAAGAGGGAGAGAATTAGGGGAAGGAGGCCCAGAAAAAAAAAATTCAGCTTGTGGAGGGCACAGAGCAAAGATGAACTGGGGAGGAGCATAAATCATCAGAGAACCTCTAAGTAAATATGTGCTGAAAAGGAGATGTGGTACTTTTTCAAGAAGTATACACCTGGAGCGCCTTGGCTGCTGAAATCCACTTTGTTTTTATGTTTGACTTGCCTTTCTAAGGTGAAGCTGACATCTGCTTTACCAGGATCTGTATGACTTCCAAGAAGATGTTATGGGGGAGTAGAACTGTTCCTGTGAAGGAGAGAGCAAGAAATTGCCTTGAGATTCTTGAGAGCCAGAGCCTGTTTCTCACCAAACCTTGTCTGGCTCTTAATGGTGGACGGTTCTGGCTTATCCCTTTCTCTTGCATTGCAAGGGATTCAATTTGCATATTCTGGTGGGATGAAATGAGAATATATTCGAAAGAGGCAATTAACAGTTCTTCATTATTTCACTCTCCCTTTGAGCCTAAGTATGTAGAAGGTTTTCAAATGGCCAAATAGCATAGTATCCTCTTTCAAGGCTCTGAAGATGCTTCTGTGGATGTATTAACACTTTCACTGAAAGCTTGTAGCCTGCTTTGCCCTGGCATTCTCACAACTTGCCTCCTGTGTTATGTCCTGTTAAAAATGGGAGCCTATTTTCATAAGCTGAGGTATTTCAGTAAACAATGAAAAGAATCCTGGTTGTTGAGCTTGGCAAATGTTCCTTCTCTGTGCCAGCTGTTATTTAGTCACAGCCTTTGGCCGTAGAGTTCTCATGAAGGAATCTAGTGAAACAAATCAGGCAGCCTGACGATTGCCACAGTCGAGGCTGCCTTTATGGGTGCTTGTGGCCTCCTGGCTACTCTGTAATTCCTTTTGTATAGCCTAAGTTATGGTATGGATGGGCTGTGTTTCTGAGAGGACAAAAATGCTCTCCTTTAGACCAAGAGACCAGCTGGGCACGGCCTTTGCAAGCATGGGCTGTGGCAGAATGATGTGTTCTTATCACATGTTGGAGAAACATAGACTTGCCTATTTTTAAACCACTAGTCTTCTCTCTTACTGCATTTAACCCATCTAAACCAGTGACACTGATTGTGAGGAGAACTGAGGACATACTGTCACTTGCTGCAGTGTGATTTTTCTGCTTCACCTACCAATGGGAACAGGACTGGTTCTGCCATCAGGGACTTCGGTGCTTTGAGCTGCAGGGTGTAGACAGAGGAGGTTTGGCATGACTAACCCTTAGCTGCAGTTTTGTTTATTTTAATAGCTATTCTCAAGAGTGTTCAGAATTGACTGCACTGCCCTTAAACTTAGCCAGAAGCTTCTTAGAGCCAGGAATGGAACACTTAGTGTTACTTTTTGTAACACTTGTGTTTGCTTTTGAGGTTAAAAAAAAAGAAAAAGTTCTTTGTTTGCATTTAGAAACCTTCCCTTCTTGAATCTGAGGTCCAATGTAGATTCTGAAATGCCTTTATTCAGTGCTGGCAATGCTGGCTCTTACAACTGGGGATTTTGGCTGATGTGGTCCACCAAACAAACCAGGTAACATGGTATATTTTTTTTGGCTCTGGATTCATTCATACTGGAAATAAAGCTCCTTGTATCCAAAACTAATAAATTCTGTGCCTGTGTAACAAAGATTAGAAATGTCATCCCCATCTTATCTCTGATTTGAATCCCTAAAGGCGATTTGACCTTGAGGGCCTGAGAGCATGGAACAGATGGTGAGGGGGAAGGAAGATACTGGGACTTGTCCTGTTCTTTTTACTGGTGAGAACAAACAAACTCATGGCTGAGAGCATGCCTTTAACAGAATAACGTTAAACCCATGTATTTTTAAACACAGAAATAAATAAAACCTGTTAGCTCTTCAGTTCCTAGTTTTATAAAACGCTGTCCAACAGATGGGTTGGTGAAGAAGAATCTCTTGTTGCTTTTGTAGGTTTTTCTTTTTTTCCTTTCTTTTTTTTTAATGGCACCAAGCCCAGTGGTGATACAGCAGCTGGATGACCATCGTGACTGTTTTACTGAGGGCCATTGGACTGTGGCAGCTGAGAGAGAGAACTGGGGGGCAGGGTTGCCTGCTCTGTTGGTTCCTACCAAATCACAGTTGTGCATTTACAGTAGCAAATCTGGCTGTCTCCTTACTGGTTTGAAAGGCAAAGCTATGTGTTTGGGATCTGCAAACATGGACTGCAGAATGTTTCTAGTGGGAAATACACTACCTCTGCTAATTACCTCTTGACTAAATGGTTCTAATGTGAGTTGCTTGAGAACAGGGAATGAGAGCTTTTTTCCTTCTGCTTTGCAGTAGTAAGTCTTGTTTCCAGCCTTGCAAGGAGGATATGAATTCTTGGTAGATAGCTTTCTAAATTAACTGAGGGCAAATGGATGACTTTGTTACCCAGGATGATATTCATAAACAAATTTGCTTACTTTCTGCTTCTCTGTCTTCTGTAGGGTTGTTTGGCTGTTTTGGGGGTGTATGTCTGTCTTGCTTTCAGTGGTGTTTCCAGAATTAGTTTTGCTACACTAGAGGGTGTTAGAATGCACCTGAAACATGTAAGATATGTGGTAAGATCTATGTGGTCATATTTAATAAGCAGTTATAAGGGGCTGTTTTGAAGAATTGACATCTGAATTGGGCACCAGTAACTTGTGGTCTGTTGCTTACCAGAAATGAGACAGATGCTATGTGGTTCACAAAGGGATAAGTTTTCATTTTCTGTGCTTCTGAAGTTGAATGAGTTGTAGTATCTCTCTGAGAGGAGTTTTGTGAGTCCCTGGGGCATGGTTTGTCCTCTCTGTTCATCCTCCCACATGCCATTTTCACAGCAGCTGTGCAGTCAACCCTTAGTATTTTCTTTGCATATGTTAGTGAGGGAAACCTTCAGGTGCTGTGTAGAGATGATCAATAACTTAGGCAAAAAGTCTGTAGCCTCTTGCATTGAACAGGTTCTTGCTATTGTGAAGAATTAGTTTATTTTGTTGGCAGTACAGGCAAAACAGCCAGAAGGGAGAATCAAAGGATATAGGCTAAATATTTCCCAGTTCTTAGAAGAAAAGGCATCAATTGCATGATTTCAAAGGCCTGTTGTCAATCTTACACATACGGCATTTGTTTTTCTCTCTTAATGGTAGTATTGAATCACACCAATTACATTATTACAGTACACTGTGTAAAACATGCTGCTGTTCTGTATAGATGGGTTGCAGTGGATCTGGCAATTATGTCTATTATGAAAAGACACAAGTTGAACATTCGAATGCCCATGAATTAGGGGGCAGGCAGCAGGCACTCATTAAAGATTTTAATTGCTTTCTTTTTCTTCTTTGGGAAAAAAGCAGGGGAAGCCATGTTTCAAAGTGAGCAATTAAAGGATACTTCATAGCTAATTGCTGTGAGAAGGGGCTGCTACATGGAATATATTCTATTGTAATTCATATGCTTACTTGACGTTTTATTAAGAAACACATCTTTGTACTGTGGTAAATTTAATTTTCTGCAGTATAACCGTGTGCGTAATAACTGCTGAAGTAATGGCTGTTTGGATTTGCTGTGGCTCTTTTCCTTCCTTCCTGAAGTAAACAAGCCATAAATAAGCATCATTCACGTACAGCAAATCCTCTGTGAATGGGGGGCTTATCTAGTTTGCAGGTAAGTGTACTGTGTGTTGGATAGGAAGGCCCAAGCTGTGTGCAGCTCAGCACTGTGGGTGCTTGGAAAGGCAGAGCTGTTCCCAGCTGGCAGAGCCAGCATGGGTCTGAAAGTTCCCTATGGTGGCATTGCTGTGTTTGCAGCCAGACTGAAAAGCCCTGCTGACCCCCAGGTTCTGTGCCCTGTCAGGTTCAGAGACACCACAGTGACTGAATGCTGGGTCAGCTCAGTGCTACCAGCCTGGGCTGGAGCCCCTTGGGTGTGTGTGGTCTGCAGATGGGCTGTGTTTCTGGGCTGTGGAGAGGGGGGATGAAGATTCTCAATGTCCTAGGTCTGGGCTGACTACAAAATGTGTCCTATCTCCCCAGATAGGAGTGGTGTCATGTCTGAGCCATGTACATGCACAGCTAATTGTGCCTTATGCATCCCAAAATTTCCAATTGTGAGATATCTCTGGGTTGCTCATGTACCTTAGAATACTTCAAAAAAAGGGGTATTTACTGTGTATTCTTGCCTTTATAATGCAAGTTATGCTAATTCCCAGTGGTGAAACTTGTGTTGGTAGCACTGGTGACCTTTGCCATCCCACAAAACAGCCTTGAACAGAGCTTCTCTAGGTATGACTCTCCATCCTGCTTGCATGCTGTGAGGCATGTCTGTGTGACAATGGGAGCAGCTTAAAGAGAATAGTCATGGTGGGGGTGTTGAAAATGTATTTGTAGCTATGTTTTACTGCTGCTAATAGTAGCGAGGGAGGAAATAATGCAGTAGGACAAATTGAAATTGCTGCTTATGTTATGGATACACTGCTTGAGACCAGTGTTGTACAAATAACCTTTTTTCCGATTGTGTTCAGGAAACTCAGTGGTCTGAAACAACAGAAACACAGGTATTGAAAAAATGTTGGTGTTAATAGCTTAGAATTGTTTGTATTCTCAAATGCAAAATGAAGTGTCTCTCAGTGCACATTTCAATAGGTAAAATTCCCCATCCCATAGAATGGGTGTATTCCTTATTGCAGTAACTCTGCAACTCTTTGCCCTTGTACTTGCCAGTGACTACCAGGATTTCTCACTGGCAAATATTTACAAAAATGTAAACAAAGGCAAAGGAAAAAAAAAAGGTTGATGATGTTCTGAGGGACAGCAGCCTGCCTTCTGTGAGAGGCAGGCCATAGAGACATGCCAGTTTCCTGAGTGGGTTTCAGGAAATAGTGATTCACATTCCCTTCTCTGAGCTCTGTATATACACTGCAGTAGTACCTTAAGCCTTACTTAGGGTGGTGATTTACCTTGTTCTGTTAGACACAATCCATATTCTTGCTACTGTTCAGTCAGTTTTTTATGAGGTCTGCACCTTTTGGTTTTGGGGTTTCTGGGGTTTTTAGGTCTCTACTGTCATGTGGGCTCTTGATTTATTTTTTTTAGAGCAGCTGGAATTAGCAATTTGGAATAGGTTCAGTATTGAGGAAATTGTTGAGATAGAAGTAACAATGAATTTGCTAGTGGCAACTTTTATGTATGGAAGCATAGAGAGTGATAGATGGCAAAGACCTTCTGTGGCTTTGAGATTTAAAAGCTTGAAAAAAATCAGTAGGTTTATGACCTTCTTGGAAAGAACATTCATTGTGTGTGTGCTTATGTTGCATTTAACCGCTGTCTGCTTGAGTATGATATATACAATATATCATACTGCAATTTTGGAATGGTGCATCCTTGTAATATGCCCTGTATTCCTGCTTTTGCACGACTGGGGTGTGTTCTTCATTCTAGTACCAGTATCTGTGGCAAAACATGATGGACGGTCATGAGTTTTGATTAATTTTGTATCTGTGCTAATGCATCCACTTAAAAATCATAGCTTGGTGCTTGATGGATACTCAAGCATCAGGCTATAGCTGACTGTAATGGGAGGTTGTTGATGAGATTACAGAGCGTGGGGGTGCTAGCTCAGTAGCTGTTTGCTACAAACAATTGTCATAACAATGTAACCACTGCAGAAAAAACTCTTAATGCTATTGTATATACGTGGGAGGATTCACTTGGCAATAAGGATCATACAGTATATAGCTTTATTTAACTCATTTTTTTCCTTTTAAAGTAGCAGTCTTATGTTAAATCCAAACAGAGCTTAAACATGTATTTATTTTTATTTTTTTTTAATTTCTGCTAATAATGATAGAGAAGTTATGCCTTTGTACTCTTGCAGAACTTTTAAAATAGTTTTCATTCTGTTGTCCTAAACTATTTATTTCATCATGGATTGCATCTTTTGCAGTAGCATGAGAAAGAAAAATGCCTTTGTGGCTGCAGGAGTTGCTGTAAGTTTATTTGTGCAAGCACTGGACTGGGTCTGATCTGTCAGCTTGCCTTTAACTGCAGTCACCATTTAGCTCTCGGTTGAGATTGTGTTAGTTGTCAGTAATTTTGTTTGCAGTCTCGGCTGGAGGCTGTGATGAAGAGTGCTTGGAACTGGGGCATTACACAGATAAAATCATGATGAAACAGCTGCAGCTTAACCACAATGAAGTACGCGTGGGCTTTAAGGGCTGCATATTCTGGAAATTTTTATTACGCTTAATTCCCATGTTTAACCTTTTTATGGAAAAAAACCTTACCACAATTAGAAGGAAATAGGTGTAAGATTATAGTTGTATTGTAAAATAAATCTCATAACCTTCCTGTTTCAGGGAGGGAACATTTTGTTTGCCTTTGCTCAAGGTGAGATTGCTGGCAATTTTCTTAATTTTTCTGATCTTTTAGATGTCTAGACTTGAGTGTCTGATGTTGCACCCCTTTCAGCTGAGCAGCCTAGGGCAGTGTGTCTGTGCTATCAGATGGTGCTCAGGCTGAGTGGCATCCAGCACTGCCTCTCCCAGAGGCTGGGTAGTCTGTGTTAGGAAATCAGACGGACTTTTCCGTTTACTCTGGAATTGTAATCTCCCTCTTTGAGCTCAGAAAAGCTCAAAGGGCTGGGATTCAGAGGTAAATCTGAGTCTGTGGCATGTGGTATTTTGGGACATCCTCAGAAATTGCTGAACTGATTGTTTCTGTCAAAAGTTGCTTCCTGATCTAGGCCCAGCCATGTACTGATAGATTAGCAAAATTAAGACACATAAAATATATTTGAAAAAAACAACTTTTTCTTGCATTGCCCAAACCTTTAATTGCTTTAAGTTGATGACAGGCAAATCTGATTACTTAGGCAACCTGCTCAAATTAAACAACAAAAGGTCAGTAGCAAAAAAGAACAACAAAAATGGATGCTGTTATGAAGAAATCTAGTGTAGACATGGAAGATAAATTATCAACCTTGGAAACAGTTATCACAGTTGCAGGCAATTGAAGTAATAAGGAAGATGCTTCAAGGATGGCCTTGAATTTCTAATTAATGAGAAAATAAGGAAGATGCTTTAAGGATGGCCTTGAATTTCTAATTATTAAGGAAATGGGATCTGGTAGGTCTGTTTCATAATGCTCTAATTCTGTGACACAAATCCAGATGAGATATATGCAGCAGTTCCTTCCTCTAGATACAGCTATCTTCTTGAGTTTCCTTCATGTGGGTAGAAAGCATGTCTGTGGAAGCACCTTCGTTCTGTTGGGATAAACTTTTAAAAGAAAAAACCTTGAAATTATTTTAAACAAAATCCTCTGAGTGGTGGGTGTAGCTTGCTATGGAGGAGTCAGTTCTGTTTTTCTCTCTTGGTTTCTGATGGCTCACTGGTGTGTGTGCCCAGGCGAACCGGGACGCAGTGATCAGCCGAGCCCCGGAGCAGCAGGATGACCGAGCCGTCAGCCTCCAGGATGCTTCTGCAGTCTACGACCTCCTGAGCATCACGCTGGGCAGAAGAGGGCAGTATGTGATGCTGTCTGAGGTACCTCCCTCGGCCTCTGCCCCTCCAAACACGCTGGCAAAACCCCTCTTTGTGGTGGCTTGTTGGGGAAGGTGAAAATGGAGTGTGCTAGTTAGTGATCAGCAGAAACAGCTACAGAGCTATGGCTGCACAGGCCAGAAAGGCACACAGAACTATTAGAGATGTTAAAGTAATTTATGTGTAGGCACTTGAACCAAGTGGCTGCCTTTTGAAGTGATGATGTACACTAGCACGTCCCATTAGCTGAGAAATGTAAATGGTGTCATTAAGAAAAAAAAAACAAAAACAAATCACCTGGGTCTCCAGGGCCACAACAGTGTTTCTTTATCCAAGCAGCAGTCTTGACAAAAGGTATAAGGAGAAAAAGAAATAAAGTCTGGTATTCCTTTCATCATTTCTTTTTCAGTGCTTGGAGAGAGCCATGAAGTTTGCATTTGATGAATTTCACCTCTGGTACCAGCTTGCCCTGTCCATGGTAGCTTGTGGAAAGGTAAGGTTCAAACCAAAGGGCTCGGAAAGGGCACATTTTCCTCTGGAGTAGTGGATCTGGATTACTTGTTTGAATGTGTAGAGTCATGTGTGTTATGGGAGTAGGTGCCAGCAGGCAGGTCTGTGAAAGGACAGTGCTCTCCTTTTAGTCTCTAATTGCACTTTGTGATGAGAGGTGTGTGTTTGGTATTGAGTGCTGTTCTTTCTGTGTAGTGTTTTTTTCTCATTGCCATGGAGAATTTTGTGCATAGCTGTGGGTTGAAAAGCATTATACAGCTGTCCATTGTCTGCAGGTTCACCATAAATAGGCTTAGTATAAGAAAGAACTGATGTCTAAAACTGCCATCAGTTCACTCTGTGTCTCTGGGCAGTTGACTTAAGCTATGGTTTCTCCATCTGTTAAAGGAAATGTAAATGTTTTTTTGTAGAGAACTTGTAAGGTTTAATATTTTTCAAGTGTTTGGTGTAAAATATGGTCTAGAAAAAGAAAATGTGAATGTTGGCATGGTCATGTGTTTCAGCATAAGTGGTTTTTTAAAATTAGTGTGGTATTTGTGAAAGTCATCAGTAAACCACTGAGATGGCTGAAGTGTGGTTGTGAAAAGTAGGCGAAGGTAACAGGAGCTTTTCTTTATTAGTCTTAAAAGAGTGGACTTCCTGTAGGAAATGTAGATGGTACAAGATGTAGCCAGTTCATTCTGGAGTCCCCGCCTACACGTTTGGGAGGTATGAGCAAATTGGTGCTGTGCAATTGTAGACCACTTAATATGGTCCTGTATTCTCTGCCCATGGAGTACACAGGAATCCATGTGGACCTGAGTGGAGACCACCAACTAGCACTCATTTGCCAAATTCCAGCTATTACTAGTCTTTTATGGCTATAAGCTGAGCTGGAAATAGTGGCCTTGGCATGGAAATGAGAGATTAATCTATGCTTTTGCAAAAAAAATTGTCTTGTGAGGTATAAGTGGCTGCAAAGCTTGGAAAAGGTCTAAAGGAATTCCTTCATTTTTGTGAGCATAGGTAAAGCCTTATTTTGGAAGACTGTTGAGTGTTAAGCATTCTACGTCAAAAAATGGTAGAACAAGGAGAGAAAGTCTAATAAAGAGCACCAGATGTGACTAAGGGTATAATAAGCAGTACTATGGAAAGACCAAAATTATTTTTTTCACCTTAAAGGGGAGAAAAAAAGTCTGAGAGAAGTCCTGAAGAGCTTTTAAAAGGAGGGGTTAATCTTGTCTGTGGTGGTTAGGAAGATATGATGGCATCTAATTGTAACAACACAAGTTCATGTTTCTTATTAAGAGGCAAAAAAATAAGGATAGCAGAACACTGGAAAAAGAGTGCCCTCTGGAGATTTTGTGGAGCCTAAATCACTGGGGACCAGTGGAACACCCTAGGCAAAGCTGTAGTGACCCCTCTGTGAGGCACCAGGGGTGTCTTCTGTGGGACCTTGCAAACTCTGATTCTGTTCTGGGACTCCATCATTGTTTCCTTTTAAATATAACAGATCTGGCTGATTTATGAGATACCAAAGCTTTGGCAATGCCTATTAGATCAGCAGGGAGATGAACAGAGATCTTTAGTCATAAGGAGCCTCACAGATTACTACAGAAGTTCAGTACAAGCATTTCAAAATTCAGTTCCAAGCTTGAAAACAATGGCTAGACTCAGTCATGTGTAAGGAAACCTGAAGGTACTGGTGGAATACTTAATGAGCTTGGTGCCATGGTGCTAATACCTTGCACTGACCTATGTCAAGTGGGGGCTTACATGTCATGTCCAGCTCACTATGGAATTCAGCTGGAGTTAGCCCTCTGTGTCTTTGCAAATCCTTCAGGTACCTGAACCCTTGATACTGAGGACAACAATGATACACAGGCCGTGATAGAAAGGCACAGAATCCTACAATGAACATGGGGTTTGTCTGGGAGTTCTACAGGCTTTACAAGTTGTGTAACCTGGTTCTCAACAGCAGACAATGCTATAGCTCTAGTAATCTGCTGGAGAGCAAATGAAGATTTTTAACTGCTGATGTTTGAGAGTGAGTGTATGCAGAGAATAATTGTGCTTCAGTCTTAGGTTAGCATAGGTTAGGAGAAGTGAGGCCTGATCTTTAGCTTCTAACAACTTGCATGGCAATTCCATTCTGTGTTTGCATACCTCTTCATCTTCCCTACATGTTACAGAATATTTGTTACTTAGATATTTGTGTTGCTCTTTATTTTTTAATCTCTGTAGCTGTCCTATCTTTTCAGATTTTCAAGTACATCATGTCTTTTTGCCTGTACTTCAAATATTTACAAGGTAAAATATCCTGATCTTGCCTATTGATGTAAAAGTGCTCAACGTTCTGAGCTCTATATGGGTCAGAGGGAATTCCCTTACCCAACAATCCCATCTGTGCAGTATTTCACTTCTAATCCCAAAGTATTCCCTGAGGATTCCTGTCATATACTCTGCAATGCGTCATCTTGCTAATGGGAGATGTGGCATACATTTTTATATTCCTTTGCAGCTTGATAGCAGGATAGAGTTCATTTACAAGCAAGTGCTCCAGTGTAGCAGAAAGAGCTGATGAGAAAACAGTGTGGTCAGTCTAGACTGCAAAATGCAGAGTACACTGAGCTTTTATAGGTGAAGATCTATTTTCACCTGTCTCAGTCACAGCCAATTCATGATCTCATTTCTTGGTAATGAAACCTCACATCCTGCAGCATTACTTGTTCTGCAGTACAGCAAATTGCGCTCATAAATCCTGGGCGCGACAGGAACAGTTTTATCAACCTGTAAATACTGGAAACTTTGGTTTCTCTGTTTTTTTTTAAACATGTTTTTAGGATTTTCAATTCTGACCTTCTTAAAAGTGCCATAAAATCCTATCTTGCCCTCTATTCTACACTGAATTTGACTAGAGGTGTGTTTTATTTGTATATTCAGATTAAGTCAATCAAAATTTCAATGTAGTTTCTTCTTCTGCCAGCCGAAAAATTGCCAAATGGTGATTGTCATTTTTCACAAGTGATCAGTCTAAATGTCAGGCCAGCCACCTTGGCTCATTACCACACGTAGGCTTGAGTTTACACATTATTCTGAAAAGCATGTGTCTTAACAAAAATAGGCACATCACTTCAGTGAGTTCCTACAGGCCTTGGGGCTTCCTAAAACGGTAAATGAAAAAACTCAGGGAAGCATAACCTTTCTGTCTGTCATTTATCCACTTAAGTGGTGGAAATAATGGAGTGGTAGCATTTCCACTTTCCTTTGTTTCTCAGAAACTTGCATCATAAGAGAGATGGTTGTTTTTTAACCCATTTTTAGGAATGCCTTTTATATTGAGCTGCATTCACTGAACAAGAGAAGCATGTATATCTAATAGAAAAAAAATGCACTATTACATTTGAAATACTTTTGTAGGCAAATTTGGTTGGGAAAGGAAAGGAAGTGCTGGATAAACCTAGACACTGGCCAAGACATGGTGGGAGATGTCCTGTGTCACCAAGTGCAGTTCTGAATAGGCTGAAGAGGTTTAAATCCTTCTAATGCAGTCGCCCTGTTCCTGTGGTGCTGAATGTTGAATTTTTCACAGATGCTTTGAGTTGCTGCTGCTGGTAATAGCCTCGGCTATGTGGTAGTGTCAGCTGGAGGCTGAGTGGGCACCGCAGCTCCTGCCTCTGCTGCCGTGTGTGGACAGGCTGGAGTCTGAGTGGCAAGGGGTGTAATAGCCGGGTGCCATCTGGCAGAGTCCTCGGGCAGCAGGACGAGCCACTGTCCTGCTGCCAGAGTAAAACCAGTGCAGACAGTTGCATCTGCTCGTCTCAAGGTTTTGAAAAAGTGACCAGTATTGAGCAACATGGGGGAAAGGAAGGACCAAACTCTTTTATAGAGTAGAAAAGATTTGGTAGGCTTTGCAGCAGAGAAGAGAGAGAGCTGCTTGGGGTAGATTTGTTCTCTGCTGCTGCTTTCCAGCTCAACAGTTTTCCCTGGAGGTCGTGAAGGTTACCAGCACACAGCTCTCCTGCAGACTAGGGTGGCTCTACCAACATTTCTGAACTTGGAGGCAAAATTATCATAGTGTCTAGATGATGTATTACAAGCACAAGGGATGTGTAATAGGGTCCTTGTGCACTTGCAAGCATTTCCTTGGCCTTGGACCAGTTGGATCAGTTACATGTTCCTTTTTCAGGTTTCTGTCTCCTTCCACACCTACTGCCCTCACACAGGGCATAGCTGGAGCTCCCTGGGAGTAGAGAAGAAGTGCATAGTGAGTAGGCTCTAGCTTAAATTTATGGTACTTAAGAAAGTCTCCTAGATCTGCATTGTGAGGGTTAAAATACATGCCTTGGACAGCATGAAGCAACGTTGATGCCTCTCTTCTGCCTACCACCCAAGAAGACAAGATTTGTGTTTACTGATATACTAACTTGCCATTTTCCTAATGGTACTTAGGGAGGGATTCTTCTAGGATAGCAGTGAAGTTATTCTGTGAACGCTGAACTGAGTCTGTGTAGTCTTAAAAGTGCTGGGGGGCCCTAATTGAGCCATTCAATTCTCATGACTCTTTATAGTACAGTGGATGTTTATTGTTTTAGTGTATGCAATGCATGGAAACATTTTCACAGTCGTGTTCAATGTCTCTGCCTGAAAAACCCCACAACACAACATGATTGGTGAGTGAAGAACTTTAGGATGTATGTTTTCTTGAGAGGAGGAGTGAATAGTAATATAGCCTTAGACCACCTGAAGGAAGGCTGGAGTATCTGCTAGGAGAGGATAATTTGCTTTCACCCCTCAGCTGTGTACTCACTGAGAGGCTGAAGTACCTCGAGAGTGAGTAAAGGAAGAGCTTGGGAACAACTGAAGGGTCTGTGAGGAATAGTCTCTGTGAGAGCTCAGTGGAGCTGGAAGCAAGTACCTGGAGGCAAGGACTGTGCTCAGCAGGCCTTGTGCTGGGGTTGCTGATGGTGGTTATGTGTTCATGTGGTGTCTGCCACAAAGCTCTCCAGCCCTGCAGAACGTGGCCAGCTTGGTGCTTGCCTTGAAGACAGCAACTGTGTGACTTCAGAGATTGCTGCATTTTTGCTGACCTTCCCCAGCCCCCTCAAGCCCATACTGAGGGCAGCACAAGAGCAATGGGGTCAGCATTGCCATGTAGGTGGATAGACTTGGCAGTAGGGGATGTAAGCTCCAACCGTAATACCTTGCAAAATGAGGCAGCTAAAGCTGCTTTCAGCTACACAAAATGCTCCTTTCTATTCTCAACAATTATGTTTGTTCCTCTTTAAGGCAACAGGGAAGAAAAATCCTGCATGTCTACCTGAATGGTTTTCTTAATCATGTAATGCTTCAGGAGGTGTCTGGTGTTATACAAAGGGAAGTAATCAAATCCTTCTTGGCATCTGTCATTCAGCTATGTTTCTGATGGACTCCAGCTCTTCCCAGAGCTAGTCTTGCAGTGTCACTGTGCTCCCTTTGGCTGCTCAGCAGTTGGAGATACTGCAGTCTTGCCCAAAGCTTGTGCTGGTAGCATTTTTAAGGTTTTGAAACCAGTCTTACACAGACATGAACTCTGATTTTGGAGCCCTTAGCAAGTTGCTGATATACACTGGTCATAGCCAAATAATGACAAGCTAATGTCTGAGCTGCTCCTGTCTGTACTGCACCCAAAAAAAGGAATCCTTCCCCTTATTTAAACAGTGCAGCAAAAGCAGATGTCTCTAAGTGCTTCAAGGAGCTTCAGGTTTGACTCAGCCATGCCTATATTGCCAACATACAGCTTTCCAGAAGGTTAGAAGGAAAGTTAAAAATATATTTAATACATAATTCTGCAGCAACAGCAGACAAATTTTATGATTTAGACTGTTCCTTCTGTTGGTATCCTTGCAAAAGCTTAGGCTGGTTGCTAGGCAACTGACATTAAAAAAAAAAGTACATTTCTCTTTGTATTGCAGGCAAGAACCTTGGGAGCAGCAGAGGCCTCAGATGGCTCCTTAAATAGCATTGCTGGGGAATGAAAGTTAAAATATTGAACATTCATTGGTTAAAGATCCTGTTACAAAGGTCAGCTATCTTGGGGATATTCAATAGTTTGGTTTCCTTTGGTGCAAAGGAAAGATTAGAAGGGAGTTTGCCTGTGTGCTGTAGATAGTACAAAAAATGGAAATTTCTTAAGATGCCTGACTGTTGAGCAGAATACCTAGGTGGGCTATATAATTGCCTTCAGGCTTAACTCTCTTTTCTTGACAGAAAGTGTGAAGTGAGGTGTTTGTCACATTAGCAAGTACAAATGTGTGCTTATAGATCTTAGCATGTAAGAGGTGCTTTTAAGAGGGAGTATTTGAAGCTGCTTAACTCCAGTGCTCTAATTTGATAAACACAAGGTAAAAGACAAGGGAGGGAATCAGTTCCTGTGTTAAGTAAATGTCTTGGGGGAATGATGTTCATGCTGAGATTCACAGAAATCTCTAAATTCAGTGGAAAGCTAACAGCAAAACTACTGATTCCAGAGTTCTCAATTGCTTGCTCATTCTGTCATCTTTCTATGTCAGTTCAAGGTCATTTATGTCTAAATGGCTGTGAATCCCAGGACAGAGGGAATAATAATTCTTGCATTGGGATGAAAGATTTCCTCCACTTCCCCAAAATCCCTTTGAAACAGTGCAGTTTTTAGGCAGGATGATGCAAGAAATACAGCAGCACTAGTTGTGGAAATTCATTTGTGTACTAAACTGACAGGTAAACTGGGAATGAGGCTGTCTACCAACTCACCATCTTGAGGAACATTTTTCCTTCTGGCTGAAAAGTAGCAAAGAAGCAAAAAACTAGGGAGGTTTAGGGAACCTATGCAAGAGAAGAGCAACTGTTCTGGCGTGTCAAAAGTCTATCAGACTTTATTTACTGTCTGGAAATTATTTTTCCTTTTACTTATATCTGTGTTTTCTTTATATTTTAAATATTAAATTGCTCTCTTATTTCCATCTTTGGTTGCTTTGGTGTGGTGAGAGAGCAAAGGAGGGGAAAGAATGAGAATTGTATTGTGGTAACCCAGAAAAACCATTTGGGCAGCACCTATGGGTTTACCATAACTGATGGCAAATTCTCTCAAGCCATCTGGAAAAGGAAGAAAAATTTACTGTAGGATGCTCTTGGTTCACTTCTGTTCATGTGCAAGCATCTTGGAGGAGTATGCCTCCATGCTTCATTGTTGAATTAGTAAATAGGAAGTGGGAGTTGTGTTCTGTGTTTGGATGGTTGTTTTTCTTTACGTTTTACTCCCTTATAGGATTCAAGAACATGGTTGCCATAATTATGCAGGGGGAGGTGTCCTCTCCATCCTTCTCCTTCCCCAATAGCTTCCTTGTGATTCCTTGCTCTAGATTAGAGGCCAAATGAGACTTACTTTTCTGAAGTCGTAGGGAACTGATTCTAGTGCAGTCGTTATAAGCCAGCAATTAGCAAGTTAAATAGAAACACCATAAATCCTGGCTTGAATTATTATGTGAGCCCCTTTGAAACTCAGAATCATGAGTGGGAAGCATGTACTCACTTGGAATTCAATTTCTTCTCTTCTCAAAACATGCCTCACCAATAAATCAAATTATTATTGCCTTGCAGTGAATCTCACAAACAATGCACTTGGCTGCCTGGTCCACCCACACTAAGTGAAAGAATATGTGCATTTTAATTACCAGATTATTTCAGTGTTGCACAAACACTGTTTCATACTAAATATTTTTACAAACCAATGATATTCAATAATAAGTGTTGGATATTTTTTCTATTAATGTCTGTAATTAGTGTCTTTAAGAAACCTTGATATTACATGTCATGCCAGTCTCCTCTAAGTAAGGTCACTGTGGGAGTGGGATATTATTTCTCCTGTCATTCCTTGACTAATGTTTTCATCATCTGTATAAAATATCTGCTGAGTAAATTTTTCAAGGTGAAGTTATATAATATCTCTTGAATTTTTAAAATGCAGCTGGGGAGAAAGGCTTCATGTCACCCTGTTTCTAAAACCACTTCTGCTCCATATGTTTAGTTGCAAATTTTATAAACTTCTTTAAAACGACATAACTTTGTAAATGTTTTAGGAGCAGTGCAGAAACTGTGTCTCTTGCTCTGTAAATCCATGTTCAGAAGCTCTCGAATGCATATGTAATAAAGTGACTTGACACCTGAGGTGTTTGGATGTAGGCACAAGGTGGGACTTTCTCCTGTGCAGCATTCAGGAGTCACTTCTTTGCAGTGGCCTCCTGAACAGGCTTGGGGCAGGACAGACATGGCAAGGGTTCTGTGGATTGACACAATTGGAGACTGTGGTGTTGGCTTGTCCTGCAGACAGGGAGGGAGCAGAGTTCAAGAGGAACTGGACAGGAATGGGCTGTGCCCCTTCTCTTCTGGTGTAGGTCCTACAGCTGTGGCCCAAATTAGGACAGGCCTGTCGCTGCTTTGGTTTGTGCTAGTGTTGGTTGTGCTGATCCACAGGAGAGCTGCCACCAGCTGCCAGGTGCCTCCTGATTTCCCTGCAGTTGCAGTGCTGGTGGGGAGCTGAGAAGTGACCACTGGGTTGAGCTCGTGTCTGTTTTTGCAAGCGTTGGCTCTGGGCAGTGTATGGACTTTTACATACCTGGCCTTTGCAGTTCACTTTTTCATGGTGAGATGACAGGGGTTGCTGGGGTTCAGCTGCAGATACACTGGCTGTCACAGTGCATATTGTCCTGCTGTCACATTTATTTTCTGGAAACACCTGGGGGGCTGCAGTACAGGTATGAGGGCAAGAAGATGATATGCAGCCTAGGTCCCTTATGGGTTATGCTTGTATTTCCAACACATCCATCATGCTGCTGGGAACACCAGCTGCTTTCAGTACATTTTGTGTGAGAGAGGAATAAGATGCCACTAAAACCTGAGACACCACTTGTTCTGAACAAATAGGTGTCAGGGAGGTTCATTCTGAGGGATGCTAGTCACCTTGTGGCAACAGAGCACAGCAGTGTGTTTGTTCCTGTACCTCAGGGTTGAATTACACGTCTTTATTTCTGAGAGGGGTGAAGTAATGGTTCAAGCTCTAGGACAAAGTTTATTGATTTCCATCCTTGGTCTAAGACGAGCTTCCTTCTGGCTTTAGGCGAATTGTGCATTTTGAATTTTAAATTAGCAAATGCTTCCTCACTTTTACTGATCATGCCTGATGCTCTACATAAGTGGGAGCAGCCTGAAGAATATAGGGTGTGGTGCTGTTCGTGTTCAGACCACAAGGTTGGTACCCAAGCTTTTCAAGCAGGAGGATTTGCTCCCTGCTGCATTGGTTATGAGACCCCTCTTTGCCTTAAGGTGGGCATGGCTGGTGTACATCCAGTTTTCTATTTTTCCAAGTTCCCTCCCAAGCAAATTCGTAATGAAGCTTTTGAATTCAGTAGCAAGAAGTGGACCTCAATTCTGTGGAGGAAGGAGCTGGCAGGTGCACCCCACTCTGATGTGGTGGCAGGGGGGAAAGTGCTGATGGAAGTGGGAATGTGAAGCTGTGGTGTTGCTGGAGGGGATCACAGCAGTCACCAGACTATGTGTGGGTCAGTTCTGGTAGAGAGAGCCCCTGGGAGTCAGGAGGAGACGCCCAGGACCTGATGGGAATAGCAGATGGTTGGACTTTGCAAACTTCTGTGGCTGCTCTTCTGAAGTATAGAAAGGCCATGACTATTTAACGTGCTTCTGAGCAGGAACATTGTGTCTTGGGACTGTGTGGAAGACTTTGGGAGGAAACAGGAATGCAAGAAATTCCAAGAGAATAAAACTTCCCGTTAAGTTTAAGCATGGGAAAATTTGAGTGGATTAGGGTCAATAGTGAGGAAGGTTTAAATGTAAGACAATTCTGGTTCCGGTGGAATGGGCTGGTAGTCTCTGGTAGGGCAACTCCTGTCACCTTCTTGCTGTGTGAGGTGGCCTTTTCATCACTGCCTCAGACCAGAGCTTTCTTCATTCCCTTCTAAAGCATCTGAAATGTGGCAGCCGTGAACATGTGCTGCAAAACACAATGTTTGCAGAGCACATCGGATCCAAAGGGCTGTGCAAGTGCTAATCTTGAAAAACATCCTCATTAATGGTAACCTAACACCAGAAAAATAGCAAGAGTTTTATGGGCTTTCTTTCTAACACGTGCTTGGACCACCCAGTGAACAGTGCATTGATCTGCATGCACCCTTTGTATGGTGGGGTCCCAGTTGCTTTCTTGTATGTTCTGGAACTGGAGAAGACGTAAAACAACCTACTGAGCAGATTACTTTAGCTGAACAAACTTCTCTGAGTGAAGTTGGCCTAAAATATGAATGTACAGGAGGATAAGCTCTTTATGATCTCTTCTGGCTTACTGGAAGATGATTATATGCAAGGAAAACTACAGCAGAATTCTTGTGTACTGGGAGAGCAAAGTTAAAATAACCAGTGCATTGGTAGCTAAGAAAAATGTTTCTTGTAAAATGCACAGACAGGGCTGCCTCTTTGGCATGTTTCCTCTGAGTGTGGGAAGAGTGTGTTTGTGTGCATGCGTGTACGCATGTCTGCATGTGGAGGTGGGAATCAAGTTGCTGACTTGTTGCTGACATGGGATTCTTTTCTCCACAGCACTTCTATGCACATGTCACTGCAATGTTCTGCATGGACTCTCAACAGCATTTGTCTAATCAGCCTTTTTTGTTTCCTCTTCCTCTCTCCCACTCCTCCAGTCGGCATATGCTGTGTCAGTGCTCAAAGAGTGTGCAAAACTGCGACCTGCAGATCCCACCGTTCCCCTGCTGGCTGCCAAGGTCTGCATTGGGTCACTGCACTGGGTAAGCAAGCTGATGCAATTCTCATTATGTAATGGATTAGGTGCTGCAGTGACAGTGCCACAGTGTAGTTGCAGTGGGGAGAAAGGGAATCCCTGCTAAGAGGATACACACATGTGCACCCTTTATAAAAAATGAAAATCCCTGCAAGAAATTTTGTAGTGAATTATTCAAATATATTTTGTGCACGTGGAAGAAAGGAGGAGGGGAGGAAGCCATAAGAGCAGTTCAGAGGACTCCTGCTTCGGCTGAGTGTCACGTTGAATCAGCCACTCTTGTAGCCCCTGCAGGACAGAAGTTAATAGTTGTGAGTGGACTGTTACATAGTTCAGGTCTGCTGGACAACTCAGTCCTTTGTTCTTGAAGTTGCTGTGTCAGTGTTTTGTGTTCTGGATGTGTTAATGTATGCCCCAGAAGCAGAGTGGGAGTGGAAGTTGGTGCCTGTGAAATTCTGATTATCCAAAGGAGCAGAAACATCTGTCACTGTTTCTCTACTTGGTTTAATTAACTGAATGGCAGCCTGCTGTTCTCACCTGTCCTCACCACGAGGTGTCCCTGCAGTCAGTGAAGGATTACAATTGCTGAACAGAAGTAAAACAAGATGCAAGAAAATATGAAAGAAAATACCAGAATAATCTGTACAGATCTTGGAGAAAAGTTGTAGAAGCCAATTTGCTGTTGTTTTGTTCCCTTACCCCACCTCCCCACCTTCTACATCCCTGTCTGATGAAAGCTGCTGTTCAGCTAAACTTGAGGTGTATCAGTTTACACCAGCATCAGGGAGCGTGTTTGGTGTGCATGTTTTTGAATGAACTATAATGGTTAAGCTTATATGTGAGTCAGCAAAAAATGGGCAGCATCTTTTTCTAGGAAGAATCTTCAAGTCTAAGTACCTTCAGGGAATTCTTGCTGAACTGCCCAACCTGCTCCTGCTCTACATTTGGAGCAATTCAACCCTCTTGTACCCACAGCTCAGTCTCTAAATTTTGCAGGCTGAAAGTCATTCAGTGATGTATAAAAAGATTCACAGTGAATGGTATTTTTAAAAATAAAGTAAATAAGTTTTTTTTTTTTTAATTCTTAGAGATGTTAAAACAGTGAAAGTGAGGTATTACAGCTGTGTTGAATGCTGTTCTTAGTATGTCTGATAAAGTTTTTAATGCACAGCTAGCATATAAAAATACCTCATTACTTTGAAAAGACAGTGAGACTGTAATTCAATTCCAGCTTGGGCAATCCAGTATGTCCAGTCTTCTCATACATGACAGAGCTAACAAAACAACTGGCTAACCCTAAAAAGTAGGAAAGGCAAGGGAAGAAGAGAAAAATTAGCAGGTTTTGATTATTTCAAGAGGGTTTTTTCTTCAATCTACTGCTTTTTTATTGTGTGAAATGCTTTTCAGTGTTATTCAGTCAGACACTGGCTCAAAACTGGGGGTATTATGAAATAAAATCATGATTTCACAAGAGGGCAATTTTACTGCAGTTATCTAGAGCACAGTCTTATGAACTAAAACCAAATTAAAAATATTCCCTCTCCCATTCCTTTCAGTCAGTGGCCTATGCTTTGCCCTCATAGCAAACTTGATGATGGTATAGAAGGATTTTAATTAAGGGGAGTCTGAGGGAAATCAGATCATCTTTTAAAAGAACTGAAATGATAGGTTCCCACGTCTCTTAGTCAAAGGGGTGCTTTTGATATTACTGGCAGACTCCTGTGCCTAATAAAGACCTTCCTGCTTAGCAGAGCTGTTTTTCTAAATGTCATCCTTACAGTAATTATTTGCATTTAAATTACATGGCAATCAAATCAGAATTGAATAATTTAAACTGGAAGTTAACAGGCTGATCAATGCCAGTATAAATAGAAAGGAAGATAGACATGGGACTGGAACAGTCTAATGGACAAATATTAGCAGTTACAAATATTCAAATACATCTTTCTTTTCAGAACATATAAAATATGATTAATTTTTCAATTAGGAAATATGTCTGTGTATTTGATTGCTGGCTAGGTGGGAAAAGGGTGAAATCAGATCACCATTTAGCCAAATGAAACAGCTAATTTATATCCTGCATCTGTCTACTGTGGGGTGCAGTATTGTAGCCAGTTTGTTTATAGCTCATGGGCAAGCCGTACTTTAGTCTTCTTTCAGCTACTAGCAATAAAAAAACACCTCCAAAATACATTTATGCAGATGGATAATTACAGAATGTCATGAGAAGCACAGAACAGTTTCTTTCATGATTAATCTAGTGATCACTTAAGTAATTTTGCTGGCTTTGTGCATGATGTCTCAGCACACTTTAAGAGCAGGGAAAACAGAAAATAAATTGAAATTTACTATAACGATTTACAACACTGAGGATGCTCTGATCACATCTATGAAATAATCTGTCAGTGCAGAACAAATCAAAGTGAAAACGTGGATGCAGTCATACAGTGCCATGCAAATCAATATATAGCAAAGCCTGATGCAGAAAAGAGCTGAGGCTCCCCCAGCTTCTGTTGTGGCAGCATGACTAGATCATTAACTGATGTAAGGTGGCAGTACTCTACTGGCATGTTAGGGGTACCGTGCTGGCTTACATCAGGAGATGATCTGCCCCATCAACTGCTAGCTTTTAGGATTGGGCCCTCAGTAAACTGGGTGGTATAAGCAGTGTTTTGGCTACCCTTTTCAGAATTAAAGGTTTTTAAAAACATAAATTTCAAAAAATCCAGTGTGAACAATAAATCAATATCTCATTAATTCTAAAGCTTAAGCCAGTAGACTCGGAGGACCAGAAAAGCTTCAAAATAAATGCACATATGTAAACCACATTTGTATGGTCAGGATGCAGTCAGACCTGTGCAGCAAAGCTGGAACTTCTGTATTGTATCCAAACCATTACACAGGTGTTTTAAGTGTTTTTGTAGTAGGCTCAGAATTACTTTTGAGGCAACATGCTGCTAAGCTTTCCAGCTTGCTGGGGTTTTAGCACAGCAGTTTGCTGGACTTGCACATGGATGATTCTATCAAGTGAACACAAAGCCCATTTGTGTTTAGCCAGCTGTCTTTTAGCTTTCCAGAATGCACTGTGAAATGTTTGACTATTGTGGGTCAGAGTATTGTTTTAAATTTGCACTGGATTATGTTCATACTGAGGTTGCTTTGCCTTGCTCCACTGTAAATTCAGAGTTCTGCTCACTAAAAGGCTTGCTGCCATTTCCTTTTTCACTCAGCCTTCCCTGGCATGGTCTCAGCTGAATGCTCACTTGCCTATTTTGGCAATGACTTTGAGTTGCAGGATGAGTTGTTGTTTTTAATATTTTAATAGTACAGTTCTGTTAATTTCACTACTAATCTAGGTTCTCCAGGATGCTGTTATGGCAGGTGTTGTGAAAATACTAAAAATGGAACTTCTTCCTACAGACAAGCATTAAATACTGAATTTCTCTGTTTTTGGGAGCCTTGTTTGAGGTATTTAGGGTTACCCTGGTGCTGTCTTTGGCCTTTTACTCAGTTGGTTTCAATGGAGGCATGTTGAAAATATTGTAAATACACATAAAGCAAAATGAACTGTAGTCCTAGGATAGGCTTGAATTTCTAGAACTCTGCTCTGACAAAAAGCTGGAAAACATGAGGCATGTCTGTCATGTTCATTGCTCCTCATTGATATAATAGCAGAAGTGGTGGTGTGCTGAACTTGTGTAGCATCAAATGATGCCAGTATTATCAGCTAATATGAGCTTTTCAAAGCTGCAGCACAGGACAGTGCTATACCTCGTATTTCTCTCATTTCTTTGAACTAGTATGCACAGCAAAGTTCTCTACTGCAGCAGGGAAGACAGATCATGCCATCAGTCAGGGAAAGGGAGAAGTGCTGTTGGGCCAGGGCAGGCCGTGCATGGAGTCATAAAAACTAAGTAAGACATGCCATGAGGTCAGGACGTGTGTGTCAGGGGGGTTGGCAGGATGTAGAGGTAGAGCTGCATACTTCTGAGGTAACAGCTTACCATTCATTACTTTCACAGAGCACTTAATGAGAGTGCTTCTCTCCCCTTCTGTCTGTTGTTCACCCTGCCCCTGTAGTTAATAAATGCTGTGCATGTGCTGGTACCCAGTCACTTAGGAGCCCCGGAGTCGCCTGGAAATGCTTAGGTCATAGTGCAGTATGAATAATATTAAAAGATCAAATCTAGTCCCATTACTGGAGTTACTCTGCCTTCTGATAAACATCCAAGAGGATTGGCATCACCAGAGTGAGAGGCTTCTGAGAAAGCAGGGAAGGGCAAGGAGCTACTAGGTATTTCTTCTGTCTTTTAAAAGACATTCTTCATTACATCATCACTGATGTTCTAGGGCAATCCCATGGGTTTTAGACAATAAAAATGACCAATAATTTTGTCTTCAATACATTGCCTTTGTGAGCAAACCACTTTAACTACAGTGGGAGGAAAGGCCTTGAGTATTCCTAAGTGCTGGGGGCTGAGTTTACACAGACTAAATTGGTGAGCTTAACAATGGTGACACAGAGAGCAAATGCTGACTAGACCAGCAATAGAAAGCAAAGGATTTTTTGTCCTGACATACATAACATGGTTGGCTTTGTGTGCTCTAAACAGCTGTGGGACAAAACCTTTTCATTAGACTGTGCCTTGTGGACCACTTTCTTCCTATGCATTTTCCTCTTATCATTCTAATTTCACTATATTTATGTTCTTCTCTTTGAATTAGTCTCTATGGCTACAACCCAGTGTAATGAAAATTGTAAGAAGAGGTCGATTCAACTAGTTAACATCATGTGTAATTTTGTATAAATATCCATTCTGTAGGATTTTGATCTCTTAAGTGCTTGGGTATTGTTCAGTGGCATAGGTGTCCAAATTCACCTGGTTCGTTGACCTTGTCTGCTGTCCTAAGTCCAGTGTCATTCAATGTATTTTCTGCCTCTTTCTTGGTGTGCTCCTCTTTTTTGGCACAATAAAATGTTATTTTCATCCTGCTGTACATCATTGATTTGTTTGTCCTTAGTTACTCTAAATGTGTGCTGGTGAGAAGTGCAATTTCTACTTAGTCCTGCAAGCTGTTGATTCAGTGGGGTAGGGCTTGAGCTTTTCTGAAAACAATCTGGATGGCAGTTGGACACCAGCTGGGTGGCGTTAGGCCAGGGGACAGCACCTGCTGTTCTCCACTCCCTTGTCAGTGTGCCTCCGGGCTTGGCTTGAGCACACACCAAAACCTGTGGCCAAATAACACTGGTGGCTGGAACAGCTACTCTCTGTACCAGGGGAAACATCTCTCAGGATAGCACAGCTAGCAACTGTTCTTTTTCTTTCAAACATGAAGGAGGAAGTGAAAGGGGAAAAAAAGCCCAACCAACCCCAGAGTATTACCATCTCATTGGTGTCAGTTCACAGTTTGGCAGCCTGTCTCTCTCCAGGTGCCAGGTGTTTGCTTTCTGGTGTGATAGAAGGGTTGCTTAGCTAGTGGTTCCAGGTGCCTCCTGACACTTTATATAGCTGGAGTTCAAAATGCAGAAAGTTCTTCTTAGGTTGTTTTCCCCCATGTTGTCTTTCTTCCATGCAAGTTTTGGAGGCAGGGAACTTCTCCCTGCAGCCTGGAATGCTGCCTTTCTCTCCACCAGTTTTTCAATGCAAAGTATGTAGAAAAATGTTAGAACAATAAGGGCCAGATTGGAGGGAGTGCTTTGAGACTTCATTTTTTGCCACTTCTTTGCAGGCCTTCCCTCCTCCCTTTCTCATCTCTGCAATACAGACTGAAGACACCCCGTATCCTTAAGGACCCCCACAGACACAGCTTTACTGGCAGATCACAGCTCAGGCTCACAACTGGTCCCTCACTCGGGTGCATGGAGAGGCAGCTTTTATCCATCCAGACTGCAGTTGGTAGTCCTTGCAGTTTAGTTGGTTACCCTGAGTGTGTCCCAAGGGGTTTATTCCTGTTTCAGGTAGTACTTTCTGGATTCACAGTTGACTAGGCCATCTGCAAGATTGATGCACTGGAGAGTTGAAACCTCACAGTGGGTGATGTGAGTGAAAGGTTTGGCTTTTCACACTTTGCCCAGAATGACTGAAGAGTAGGAGAATGGGAGAAGAGGGGGCAGATGGCTGCCACAGCAGGGCTGGCATGAGAAGTGTCTGAGTGCTGTAAGAAGGAAAAGTAAATGTCCTCATAAACAGAACCAGCTGTGCTGGAGTTTGTGAGGCCACTTATTTTCAAAGCAGACTTCAGCTGACCCAGGTTTGCATTTGTAAGAATCTTTGTGGCTGGTCAAAGTGCCATTAGTATTTAGTATGAATAAATGTTACAAGAATGTGCTAGAAGTGCTGTTTCAGCCACTCTGAAAAGTTATGGTTTTAATTATTCATTCATTAGATTAATCCAGTACTGACAGGCTGCCCTGGGTAGCTGGCAGGGAGGAAGGCAGAGACTGGAATTACCATTAGGTGACCATTCAGAGAAACAATAGAGCAAAATCTCTCCAATTTTACATGTCTTCATTTCAGCTTCGAACTTTTCATTCAGTCTGTTTTTCCATACACTCTACCCACCCCTACTCTTGTTCACTAGTCATTAGAATACCTTGTATAGCTCTTTTCTTCATCTAATGGAGACTTCTTGGATGAAAGTGTGTGTGAGGAGGAGAAACAATGAAGAAAGAGAGTGGTAATATAGCTGTTTATGGTGGCAAAGAGATGCATAATGAATTTTCAGACTACAGATTTCATGTCTTACATAAAAGTTTCTGAGAGATGAAGAATTCAGTTATAATATGGGAGGCTTTTTTTGTTGTTCTTTTTTGGGTTTTTTCTATGTGGCAAGTCATGGCCCACTTCTTCCATTGTCCTGGGCTCTGGTCCAGGACACATTTCACTATGTAGCAGGAAAGCTGCTGGGGCTACTGACAGATTAAGAAATCTCCTGAAACAAATCTCAGTCTTCCTCATGTGATCAGAATTTAAGGGTGTTGTCTCTACATTACTGAAGTAGGTGAGACTATTTCCAGTGATTTTGGTAGGCCTTGGATTGTACCCTCAAAGACAAGCCTTGCAGTTCAGTTGGTGAGTCCCAGTATTCCGCAAGAGGTGCTCCTGTGTCAGTTAGTGGCTTTCACAATCACAGCTGGTGGGGCAATGAGGAGCACTAATGCTTTCACAGTGCTTTCAGGAAAAGATTTGATGATAACATATGCATTAGTCATTGGACTGACCTGAGTTTGCAGAAATTGGGGAATAATTGTTCTACATCTAGTTTGAAATCTGTGGTCTCGGGAGTTGTACCAGTGGGAAGAAATCCAAGCAGTGGAGATTTGTTTCTTCATGTGCAGTTTTCAGCCTTTCTTCAGGTTTATGTTAAAAGTAATTTTCTTTTGATGTTTGATATCATCTAATAAATCCAGGTTGTTTGTTTATGAAGCCATTAGTTAATGTTGTCACCTGAATGTTTTCAAGTGTTGGGATTAGGAGGCTCATTGACAGGATGCTACAACAAGTCAAGTAGATTTTGTTCATAGGTAGTGTATTAACAGATCACTGCAGAAGGCAAATTTCTCGTTTGATGGTGCATTTTAATTCCAGGTTTTTATGGATGAGTCATTTTAGATGTTAAGGAGCCATGAGGTGCTGAAGTCTGACAATGCTGAGTATAAAGAGGGCACACATCCACAGTACTTGTGTCTAAACTAGCCAGATTTCAAACGAAAAAAGTACTTTCTCAAAATTAAACAACCCCATCTCATAAAGTCAGTTGTGATGTAATTAAAGTTTCCAAAGGGAGGATTTGTCAGATACTGTAATGCTGTCTACTTCTTGATTAGGGATGACTCTGATTATGGGTGACAGGATCTGCATACTGTCTTGTACAGAAATGAGATCTTCCTGTAGGCTCTATTTTTCAGGCATTACTTACAAGTTTTGCCAGTGTCACTCCAACCTACACCTTTCAATGTAAATACATTGTGCAGGTCTTAGTCTTTTCTACTTAAAATGAGTGAGTGATATTAATGAAAGTTTAAAGTTAGAAATAAGAAACATTCCATTCTGTAATAATATTTAACTTATTATTTTTATTTAAAATTACCAGTAACTCAGATTTTACAGACGCTGATGTGTCGAAAGGAAGGTTGGGGGTAGCAGTCTGTGATGTAGTAGTGGAGACCAGCTTACATATTTCATCACTTTGGAGGCTGATTCTGAGAGATTGTGACTGCTCTCTCCTCCAATTTCTATCTATAATATAAAATGCATTTTCAAAGAAATTGTGTCTTTGCAAAAGATGCAGAAGGTGGTTAGTACAGCCAGAGCTGCCAAGGTAGTGTGTTAGTTCAGATACAAATTTGTGTCCTGAAATTTCTGCGTCCTTGTGGCAACAGAACTTCAAGCAGCAGCTGAGAGCTTTAGTGGTTTCTTGTTTTATTCTAATGTTTTAAAAGAAAGTAAAATTTGCTAAGGTTTGAAAAAAAATGAAACAGCAAAACTGAATGGTTTTCCATTAAAGGAAGAAACCTGTTAGACCCTTCCTAAGCCTGTCCTACTGGGATGGCATATAAGTAGTCCAGCTGATGCAGCATCTGCTTTTAAGGCTGCATGATTGAAGTATGCCTGAAAGAAACGATAAAATAAGATACTGTCCTTGATTAATCTTAAACATCTGGAAAGAGTTTGGGGTGCAAAACCCAAACTTTTCTCAAAACTGTGGAGCATGTGCACCAAGGTCTGCTAATATGACCTTCTACGTTGTCCTTTTTATGAGTGTTCACTGGGATCACCCTTGTCTGAAGCCTTGTCTTGGCTCTCAGATCACTTACACGTAAGCCTGATGGTAAATTTTATTGGAGCAAATATAGAGGAAATGCCTGTAAGTCTCAACCTACCTCTTTTGCAGCTGGAAGAAGGAGAACACTTTGCTAAAATGGTGATAGACCTGGGTGAGGATGCTGGAGAGTCCCTAGCAAAGGGTTACCTGGCATTGGGCCTGACATACAGCCTTCAAGCTACTGATGGTGAGTTACTTGTTCATCAAGTGTTGTTATATAGAGAGCATTTGTTCCAAGTCTTTAGTGCAACCAATGGGAATTTATTAGAAAATCTGCCTTCAGTGCTGACTAGACATGAAAAACAATTAGATCACAAGATAAATGGGAACTGTTCATGTGCTCAGAGAACTGTCTTCTGTGGTTATAAAAGTGAAGTTATTAGGTAAAGGAAGAAATGCAGGTCATTACTTAGGGGCTGATAATCTGAGTGTAGCTGACAATGCTTGGTGTGCTTTACTTTAGTATTTGTAATACTTTTTTTCACTTAATTTACACAACAAAAAGTCAGACTTTCCATCTGTTTTCATATTTTTGTCACCCACTCATAAATCATAAAGAAATACAATCCAAGAATTGGAGTCAGAAATGCCTCACTTCAGTTCCTGGCGTGATACTGATTCCCCACAGAGATTCAACCTCTCTGTGATGTAGTTTCTTTTACTTAGAAGTAAACAAGATAAAAATATCTACCTCACTGGTACATGTGGATGTTGACTAGAAACAGACCACTGACTGTAAGAAGTATTTCATTTTAATTCTGCTTACTTGGATTTTTAATGGGTGGACAAGGGGCTCCTGCAGATTTGGTGCTTTGTAGTTAGGAGGGCTTGAAGTTTTTGGGAGAGTTCTACCTCTGACCTTCATCAAACTCACAGGTGGGAACAGTCTTTGTTTATTCTGGGACTTCTAACATAGGTGAGCATGTGTTCTAACACATTTTCTTTGAATAATGGCTGAGCTGGTGTGTTTCCTAATAATTTTGGCACTCCTGCCCTCAGGCAAGCAATGGCTTTTCTGTCATAGAGGTTCCATAGAAACAAACCAACTTCTTCAAAGTTGATTCAGCAAAGAAGCCTGAATCAAAGCCAAAATTACTCTATCATATTATCATGGAATATGCAGGCCTTGCAACTTATACCAGAATTCTGCAAGGCATGTGTCTGAGAAAGTGTTCTTGTGCTCTTCAGTAGCACAAGTTGGTGTAGTTTTTCAGCCAGCCGTATCTGATCAGCTGTTCTGAGAGCTGCTTTTCATCATGGAGGCCAACAGGCACTGCAGCTCTTTGCAGCTCTCCATTTCTCTGCCTCAGAGTAGTTCTCCCTAAAAAGTTCATGTCCAAAAAGTATGTCCTTCCTAGCGTGAACTATGTCTTACATATATATTTTAAGTCCACTAGGAATAGGGTTCTGCTTAACAGCCTAGTTTTTAAGGCATTTTGCCTAGATGTTGTTTAAACTATTGTAAAGCTATACAAGACCCCATAGACTATTTTCAGGGATAGGAGGTTTTCTATGTCAGCCCCTTATGATCTCTTTGTAAACTTCAGTATGAACAGAAGGTGGTTTGTAAAGAATAGAGAACCATGTACTATACTCTAGATCTAAAAATATTTTGGCACAGCAAAATGTGAGTTGGAAAATCTTTTTCTGGAAATCTCTTGAGTTTTCAGAGTTAGTTAGAATAGACTAGTTCAATATTATGTCCTTTTTAATGTAAAACAGCCTTCACAACAACTGCCTTGGATTATTTTCAGATTAGCCTCTGATTTATGTTTTGAAACAGCAGAATATATCTTCCTTCTCATCGTATCTCTAGCCTTTGAGGCAACAGGACAAGTCACTCGGTTACTGGAGGGAAGTAGGAAGAGTATATTTCCATTTTGCAGATTATATTTTAATAAAATGGATTAAGTCTTTCAAAAGCATACACGTGATGGTCATGAATATGGAACTGTGTTTCACTGGAAAATGTCAAATTTGCACTAGCAAGACATTTTTCATTAGCATTGTTAAAAAATAGCGTATGACAGCGAGGGAGCAAAGCTAGAACATGCTGAAAGACAGCAGTTCTGTGATGTAATCCTGCCTCATGTTGTCAATCTTGTTTATCACTGTATTTATACCAGTTCTTACTGACATATGCAGACAAGTCAAATATCTATGTGTGTGTATATATGAGATTCCTGTAACTTCATAGCTGAGTTTCAGTAAATCAGTATTTTCAGTGGTAGCTAAGTGTCTCAGAGACATTTGACCAATTGCCTTCTAAAGCTTTCAGCCTTCCATCCAAGTTAGACTTTCGTATTTAATATAATCTTCTAGTAATTATTTTTCCTCCTATGTGACAGAGGCACTGAGGAGTTGTATTAAAGCCTTTTCTTTGTGATTTGCAAAAAGCTCCTGTAGGAAGTATGATTTCCTGAAACTTACCCTGGTAAGCTTCCTTATTCTTAATGTTTAATTTCATGTTTCTTGAAATAAGTCTTATTGAAGTAGCTGAACAATGTGTCATCAGAGGAAGCCATTGACACTTTTACATTTTTG
>NW_024358722.1:6455083-6531309 GCF_014805655.1 Passer montanus | reverse complement strand
CGCGCCGTGCGCGCCTCCGCTCCCCCCGCGCCGCCGCTCCCACCCGGGCCGGAGGGGTCTTCACCGGCCCAGTGTTGGCGTCCGCCGCAAGTGCCCGTGCGGCGCGCGGGCCGTGGGGCGCGGGACACGGGGGGAGGGGAGGGGAGCGGGCGGGCCTGGCAGCAGGCGTTCGGCAGGGACAGCCCTGCCGCGCTCAGGGCCCCGCGGGCAGCCCGTCGCCCATGGCAACCCGAGAAGCGGCGGCGGCCCCGGGCGGGTCAGGGTCAGGGTCCAAGGGGCGCCATGGCCGCCGAGGTTGTGGTGGTGGGATCCTGTATGACCGACCTGGTCAGGTTAGTACCCGGTAGGGGCTTTCTGCCCGCACTGGGCGGAGCGACCCTGAGGTCATGGGAGCGCAGGGCGTCACGGTGCCCGGGGAACGGGGCAGGCACGCCGCGCCTCCCGGCGCCCCGGGCCGAGCCAAGCCGGTGTCACGTCTCTCCCCAGGCCAGGACGGCAGAAGCGGGGTCGGCGCCAGGCGCGGCCCCGGGCTAAGGGGGGAAAGGGCTGCGGGAAGGGACTGAGCGCAGGCACGGCTGCTCGGAGGGTGCTGGTTCTCCGTCACCGGAGGCGTTCGGGAGCGGTCTGGACGCGCTCCTGCGCCGTGTGCCCCGGGGTGACCCTGCTGAGCACGGAGGCTGGGCCGGGTGACCCGCTGTGGTCGCTTCCAGCCTTATCCATTCTGGGATTCTGGCACTGATGGGGGGCGGCTGCGCCCGGGTGATGTCAGCTGCGAGCAGTGCTTTGAAATATGAGTGTGGGAACGGGGAGAGGTTCGGACGTGTTGCGTGCCGGAGCTTTGATCAGCTGTCTGTCTGCAGAGAGGAGAGACTTGGGTTTGTGCTCGCAGCTGGGCCGGGTGGCTCGGCCTTGGCCGCGGCCAGGGATGCAGCGCTCCGTAGGCACCCGCACGGGAATCCTGGAACTCTGCTACTCGCTGTCCGCAGAGGAGTCTGAAACGATTTTATGAAAGTAAATCAAGCCTGTCAACCGTAACACGTTTTCAGTTCAAAGCACACTTGTCTCCACTGAAAAGCAAGAAAGTAAGGTTAATATTGCGAAGAAACCAATGTTAGCTCCACGAATCAGTAGGTTGGAAGTTGATTACTTGTGTACAACATCTTGTGTGACACTTGGAATTGAGGTTGAGGGAAAGGGGGAGAGATGGAGGGCCTCCCAAAGTATTCATATCCAAACATATCAAGAAGTGCATATAGGAAGCCCTCAAAAATTTAGCAGCTCTGGACCCCAAAGCTATTTTTTAATTATATAAATAGTTTTTTAAAATAATATTTTAATTTAAAAGAAATCTTTGTTTTCTGAGCATTTTTTTCAAATTAAGTACTTGGGTCTCATTGCCTTTTTTTGTCTTTTTCTTTTTTGTACATAGGTAAGGTTTGGGAACTTCTTTGAAAAATTGAAATGCAGAAGTTCATGAAAACTCTTGGTTCCAGTAGCCCTGGCTTTGTAGTCAATACGAAATAACAGGAGAATTTAAGCAGAATTGCAAGAATTCATGATACAAATTCTAACCTGAACTGGCTGGCCTTGTCAGTCCCAGTAAACTTGGAAATCAGTCTTTGATTTCTACAGTTTTAAACACGTCTCCATACTCTATATGCAGACTTGGTTAAAGTAGGATTTAAAGTATATGTATCTGGACTGCATCAGCTTGTCCTGCTCGGAATTCTACAACAACAAAAAAAAAAGTCCTTTATCAACAGGCAATTATACCAAAGCCTGTGGGTCAGGAAAGTGCAGAACATGTGACTAGAGGGACATGCTGAGGAGTGAGTACTGCTTAGGCATAGACTTGTGTTGCAGAAATGATGAAGCCCCTTAAATGATCACAGAACCTATGTCAGAAAGATTTAGTGCTCTGTGTAATTTGCAGAACATACTGGCAGCTTTCCAAGGAGAATAGTTGTCTTGTAAGTCAGAGTAAGAACTGTGGAACTGATCTTGATGTTATGTGTGAATGAGCTCTCAGATGCTTATGACGTTGCAGTGAAATGTAAAACTTGGTGCTCTAACCTCAAGACATTCCTTTTCCTGTCTGTCTAAAATGTGGGGGGAAAAGTAGTAATAAAATTGCCAGTTTAAGCGCTGCTGACAACTGCTGCTTTGGGATTTTCTTGACACTTAAACAAACAAGAAGACTTCTTACTCTTTTTTAAATTTTTTTTTCCTGCATGTTGATATGATAGAAATGCAGTCATTTATTTGAAGGCATATTAACTGCCCATGCTGTAACCAGAAATTACACCATGGCCTGGAGTGACAGATGCTGTTACACTGAGATTAAGTGGCTGAAGAAAAGCCATTTCACTTTTCAATCAGCTGAGAGGGTTTCTTAAAGTGTACAAATGCGATCACAAGTACATATCTGACACCATTATTAGCCTCTGCTTTAGGCAGCATTGAAAGGGCTTTTTATAAGTGATAACCTAATCAGCTTCAGTTGAAAAAGAAGGGATAGATTCATTCTTTCTGTTAGTAGCACAGAACTTCAGGCACTTAATAAAATAAGAACAGTGTGTTTAAATTTAGCTGGCAAGCGTTTAATCTGACCAAAATTTCCATGTGGTACCTTTGCAGACATTGTTTAAATGTTGGGTTAGGAAAATCTGGGTAAAATTACTGGAAAGGACTAAGCAGTAGGCTTGATTGTGCCTAGATAGAACAGGAAACTATAAACAAGCTTTATGAAATATAAAAATTGTCATGTTCACATTGGGCTTAAGATTAGATTCCAGGAGCATAACTCTTGACTGTCTTTGTATATGAGATTTAGAGGGCGCTGCATATTCTGGATTTAAAGCTGGGGTTCATTTCAGCTGGAATGAAGGAGCAACGGGGTTTTCTGAGTTTGTCATCTGTGCTGATGTTTCACTTTATAAAAGACATGGACAAGAGTGATCATGTTAAATGCCTATCACCCATTTGGAGGAGCCTGAATAAATTTGTGAGAGTTACACAGAGGAAGCCAGTCACATTTTTGTATACATTGTGTTTAATGGACATACTCATCACTCCACACTAAAGCCTATCTTTCTTAGAAGGTAATAGTATTGATTGGCATTCTGCCAGAGCTAGACAATGCTGTGTTATAACTCAAACTGGTAAAATACCCTGTTGGCCCTTTAGGACACAACCTTGGCTCTCTGACTGGAGAGCTAGAAGGTCAGGGTCAGACATGAAATGGTAGTGGCAGACTTTAAATGTTAAACATTCCCAGGTCTGTAGAGGCAAGGTACCGAAAAGCTTCAAACCACCATTAGACATATGGTAGCCAGATTCACCATGAAAAAAATAAAT
Source organism: Passer montanus (assembly GCF_014805655.1). NCBI lineage: Eukaryota > Metazoa > Chordata > Aves > Passeriformes > Passeridae > Passer > Passer montanus. Next base: position 6,527,952 of record NW_024358722.1, on the reverse strand, counting down.
TAGCATATAATGGTTTTACTCAGTACAATAAACTAATGATTTAAAGGAGTGTAACCTCTGTGTGAAATGGAAATGTACAGTTCGAAATGTGCTGAATCTTACATAATGACCAAGACAGAAAAGGACAGGGACCTTTAGTTGAACACAGATACTCAGATGTAATTTTGAGAAATAATCAAATTCAGAAGAAAGGGTAGCGTGTCTTAAAATTCTTCTAAAAGGAAGGGCCCCAGTGGTTTGCTTTTAAAACACTGTTCTCATTAGAAATTCTTTTCTCATTGTCCTGTAGCGCTGCAGTGGCAGAATGCGGGTTTTCTAACGCGAACTTCATGTGATCAAAACAACCTCACGTACATACATGCAGTAAACCACACTCTTTTGGTTTAATGGGACCAGGAGCAAAACATATTTGTGGTCACAATCACAATCAACACTTCATTGGCAATAGCAGGCAATAGTAGAAGAAAACAAAAACAGCATTATTCTGTATGATCTAGATATCAAACCAGACGGGTACCATCCACAATATTATTTAAATAGTTTCTCTTCTGACTCATATTTGCAGACTGGTCGTGGCATTGGCATTTTAATTCATATTAAATCAGGACAAGACTAAACATATAAGCCAATGAGAGTCAGACACACTAAAACAATTAGAATAAACAGGGGAAACTTTGGCATGGCAATTGAAAACAGCAGAAGCATAGAACAAAATGTAAGATGGAAAAACAGTCTTTGGATAGTCACAACAACAACAGTCTTTCGGTTTAACTGGAGAGAATGACACTACAGTCCAAACAGTAGAAAACTGCATTTTTAAAAATTTTCAGGATTTCAAGTCTTACTTTTCTGTGGACCTCTTTCCTCTCATCATGTTTCTTCACTCCCTTTAGGGAGTAGAACTGAAAGTTCTGCTTCCAGCCCCTGCTGTAACAACCACCGTTAATAATTACTGCAAGTACTAAACTGATGGTAAGCATTCAGCAAGACAGAAAGGCAAGGCAGAGAAAGCATTGAGCTCCATACAGAGTAGTGTGTTGCTGATCTGCAGTGGACAGTGGTGACAAATGCACACTGGTATGAACATCCCAAGCACATCAAATCCTCTTTGCTAATGGAGCACAACCTCTGCTTGGGCCAAATGGCAAAGGTATCTTGTTAGTGAGAGTCTGTGTCTTCCTTTTAAGTCTCTAGTAGTGATTATTGTCTGCTGAAGTGCTGAAGTAAATGACTCATTGGAAATGTCCATGATCCAAAACTATGCCTGTACTTTCTTTTTCAGAAGTGCAGTATTTGGAACAATAATTGCAGATTTTTTTTTTTGGTGGGAATGTGAAAAAGGAATTTTCTTGTGTTTCTTTCGAGTGATCAGAGGAAATCTTGCATATGACTTCATTTTCTTCTTTGCTTTGTTTCCAGATCTCACACATGTTCTCGTTTCCACCATTCCTCATGCGTGTCACCAACTTTTAGTGGTTTTGCCTTGTTTTGATTTTTTTTTTCTCTTCAGTTTCTCCTAGCAGTGAAGTGTTCTAGAAGCCTTCAAATCCATTTCATTTGTGTTTTTGTTTTTATCTGTAATGCTTCCCCTGCAGCAGCCACTCCTCATTCTAGTCAATCTGCCATTGCCAGCAGCATGGGAAAGCACAGCTGTGAAGGAATACAAGCTTAGTCCAGTTAAAGAAATTAATCTTTGGATCCAATGAAAGACATCAAGGCATGAGAGAATGTGTCATCTGTGAATTGTTTCATTTATGTAATAGTGAAAAATCTGGGCTTGATTTCAGACCCAGTGCTGTCTCCCCCTTGTCTTCTTCTCTGACCTAGCAAAATTTTGGTGCATTTTAAATGCAGGAGGTACAGGCTCAGTATTTTGTTATTCTGCTCTGATTTTAGAGAACCTAAATGTTTAGAGAAACTCCTGTTTACCTTCTCTTGTGTGGCAGGAAGAAAGCTGTGTCTTGGGGGCCCAAAAAAAAAAGGGATAAAAATCAAGTTGATGAAATCTTCAGTAATGGCATTCAGTAAGAAGATTATCATCTGTGCATATACAGCTTTTGAGTATCTCTACTGGCCCAAACACTGGTGATACACGGCCTGATCCAAGCTCATTCATGTCAAAAGAACCTTTTCATTGCTGCAAATTGAAATAAAATTGTCGTCCTCCAGCAAAATCTGAGTGATGGTTTATTTTAGGGTGTGACACAATTTAATATTCTAGCATCTAAAAGGTATTTGGTGTTATACCCTAGACTTGAAAAGTTTCCAACAAAGTTCCTCTAACAAAAAATGACAAAATATTCAAGAGGGAAAAAGGAGGGAAAATGTCTGCTTGGGTGCTTCTTAAATTAAAACAAAATAACTAGGGCAAGCCCATCAGGGACTTTTTTTAACTCATTACAAGGGCTGCATTTGCAACTAAGGTTATGAACCCCAAGCAAGAGACAGTACGCCATTGATCTCAGCTGGCATCTTCTGAAAGAAAGTGTTGTTTGTGCCACAGAGGATGCTGTGGGCCCTCTCTGAGAAGGGCTGGTAGTGCTAGAACACCTGCTCAGCCCTTGTCTTTGGCTCTTATCCATGAAAATGGGTTTTTTCCTCCCCTTCCTAAATGGAAATGTGGAAGTTTTAGAAGTCTCAGGAAATATGAATGTGAAAGTGGTCACAGAGTGTCTTTTAAGTTAAGCACAACAAAAGTGTTGCTTTCTGGATTCTATTTAATTGAAATGTCCCTGCCCTTTTATTTGTTGTCTTCATGTTGTGTCCTACGCTGCTGTGTAGTGTAATCAGGCACTGTTTTTACTTCCAGAGGCTACTCCATTTCAGCGATAACTGATATGCCTCTTGTTTTTTAGACTCATTTATCTTGTTACGTTTTAATAGTATGTATTTAGTAGTGCTTTTGAGCTAAAAAATACCCCATGTGGTACTACAGTCAAACCAGTACTACGTGAACCCAAGTCACCAAGAACAGCACTATTTGCCCTACTGTGCATTGGGAAAACATTTTGCAATTTGAGGACAGGAAGAAAGGCAGTTTGCTTTGTAAAAAGATAGGAATAGTAAAGAAAATTGGAGTAAGGTATTGAAAGGGGCAAAAATTATGGGAATGACCAAAGTTTTTACTGCAGAATGTGTGAAGAGTCTACCTGAAGAGTTGAAATTGAGATAAAAAGCAGAGAAACTACAGTCCTAACAGTGACAGGTCCCCAGTTGTCCCCTTGCTTTTTTCCATCTCTTTCTGTCAGCTCTGCCTGTCTGCTTGCTTTCTGCAATTTTGTTGCATGGCTGCATGGCAAAATTCAGGGAAAAGCTCTGTTCTGGTCCTGCTGTCTTCTCCCAGCAGCAGTATTTTGGAAGATGCGGCACCGAGAGGGTCCTCTGTTACCTCCTCCTTCCCATGAATGAGTTCCCAGCTGTCTGCTTCTTTTCCTACCAGCTGCAGTGTCTGGTCTGCTTAAGTTTGTAAATTGCTTTGAGATCCTTCAAGATAAAAGGTTCTTCTTAAGTGAGATCATTATCGCCTTGTACATTTCTCCACTCCCTTTTTCTCAGTTCAAGCTTCTTTTCTCGACTTGGGGTCCGGCACAGTCCTTAAGGTTCCTAACTCATGGCAAAACAAAGCTTACACACAAATTTCAGCTTTCAATCCTTGAGTTGTTTGACGCCTCTTAGAGCACTTCAGAGCTGAAGGTTAAATATATGTTTTTTCCTGAGCTGATGCCAAGATGCTTAGCACTTGCCACACTGAGATCGTACTTCAGCATTTGCGTCTGACTTCATGGTATTTTGTGTGCTTCAAGAGACTGTGGAGTTCTCTTCCTCCCACTTCTGAAGTACTTACTCATTCTAGGAAACATTCCAGCTACAACGTTGCTCTGAGATCCTACGCTGGGTTCTCATAGCCGTACTTTGTTCATGTTCTTGTGGTTAAAATGTACGCCTGTCAGGGCAGGGATTTGACTCCACTGTGGTGTGGTGAACTTACAAAGGGGAACCCTGACAGGAGTTCAGAGGGCTCTCTGTTCAAAGGTTCAGAGGTGCTAACACACTGTTTGGCCAGGAGAACCTTATTTCTGTTCAGCTGCAAGTCTAGTTGTTGTCTCCATCTTCTGTAGTTTAACTGGCTAGTAAGAGAGTTTTTCACTGTATGGTTATCTATGTGTTTAGTCCCAATGTCATTCACATTCTAGTGAAATTTCCCTCTTTCCAATGAAAGTGAGGTCATCTTAAACCTGTGTTTATGATATTGCAGTAATTTCCATGGCAGTAGACTATGATATCATCAGTAGAGGATTATGCCTTTCCTATGTGTGCTAGCAATTAAAAATTATGGTTTGTGAGATAAAACTAGTATTTACCAAGCTTTTAGCTTTAGCCCATGTGAGGCTGGGAAACTATTGCTTAATCCTCTAGAGAGTTCACTTGGGTAATGGAGTAAATGATTCTTGAAACATTTTGATCCTAGCAGGTGATACGTTTTTGGGGTATATTTTCCTAATGAGAGAAGAAAATCAGCTATTCCATCTTGTGTTCTCTCGCCTGGCCAAGAACACTTGTCTGAAACCCAGTGGCACTCCTTATAGTTTTGTTATTCAGAGCTACTTAATTGTTTGACTTAAAGATTCACAATTTTCTGCTCTCGCTAGAATGTCATTTTTCACCTTTGGAGCTCAGTAAGCTATTAGACACTACCCACAAAAGTAAAACAATGTGATCATCAGTCTTAATCCTTTTAGTGGGTGCCCTATTTGCCAGCTATCAGTAGCTGAATCTCTTTGTTGAACCTTCCTGAGGTTGTACGTGCTTTCTCATGGGCTGGTGACAGGAGAGGCCAGTTTTCATAATGGCAAAAGAAAATTCATGCATTTAGAATGCAGAGTCCAGTGTTACAACCGATGCTAATACTGCAAGATGAAAGTAGTGGAGTCAAAACAGAATATATTTCATCCCTTCAAATACTTAAGAATTTTTAAGCCAATGAAGTAGACTTTCCTGAAAAAGAGTGAGAAAAGAAAGGGAAAAGACATTAGATGAGTGTTTCTTGAGAATGGATGTCATCAGTCTGGGTATTGCAACATGAGACAAAATTAATAGTAGTTTTTGGGTAATGTAGTTTCATTTCAGAAACACACTACATCTCTGCACATTTCAGCCTATCTGTTTTCCCACCTAACACAAGCGAACTCTCATAAAATATCTCTTTCAATGATCTGAGTAGGACCATTTGGAAAAAAAAAAATGCCCAGATGGTGTGCCCTAAGTACATACAAACTTGCATGTGTCCAGTTACACAGAAGGTCTAGGATGTGAAAGGGTTCTTCCTGAAATTCTTACCATGTGAGTGATTACAGCAGAAAGAAATTCCTTTTCCCATTATTGTCCACTGAAATGGAACCAGGCTGGAATAAAAGGATAAACAAAATTATTGCATTTATTTCTTGGAGACTAAAATTACTAATGTCATAGCAGACCTGGCTCTTATTTTCTGAGTATACAGTCAGGTGATGTTACAGCAACCTCCTGGGCATGCATCTTCCCCATCATTCTGCATTCCTTCTGAGGCTTCATCTGTCTGTGGAAAACCCAGAGTTGATACCTCTGTTGAAAGAAAGTGAAGTGAGGAAGTAAAATTGTTGTGATCAGGGAAGAGAATGTTGAGATGAAAGCTTATTTACCAATTGACAATTATCAGGGTAAGAAGGGGTTTGTATTAATTTGTGCTACAAAAAAGATGTCATTTTATCTCAGTAATGCTCTGTAACATATGGCCATTGCTTCACATTAAAACACCCCACTTTACAGAGAGCACGACTATTGCCTTTTACTCTCTGTAGAGTTGTTAGCAGCTGAGCAGTTCCAAGTAAATAGCATGCAAAGCATCAATACACTGGGCACTAGCAGTGTCAGTACTGCAGGGTATTCCTTGGGCTTCTGCTATATCCCGTGATACACATTGAATATTATGTTGTGTTATGAAAGTAGCTGTAATTTCTAGCCCCAATAAATACTTTTCACACATAACTTCCAAAGATTTTTAATGGTTTGGTTCTTGTCCTACTATAACTGGAAACTGGTTTTGACCATTTAAATAAAATGTCTCTTGCCTTTTCAGTCTGGAGGTGTCTGACATGCAGATTCACAATAGTCAAATAGGAAGTTGTCTAAAGGAACTCCTTTGAAAATACTTGTCACAATAGGCAGGTGTTCAGGACTAGAATTGAACACCCAACACCGAGAATAGTGTATTTTCTCCCCCTTTGTGAGACACAGAATGGTATGATTAATATTCCATTCTGTCTTGTTAATTAATTACTTGCTGGCTGTACTGTTAAAGGAAATAACCATTTTCCTAGATACATTTCTAGACTTAAGTATCTTCAGGTGAATTTTAGTACTCCTGACAGTAAAGAGCTGCTGGCACCAATCAAAACCTGCAATAAAAATCTCACAGAGTCCATGGTAACAAATTTGTATAAAATCACTCTGGGCAGGCATATATATTATGTTGCCTCTAGGAGCTGTCTGAGCTGTTCTTTCCATAGGAGCTTACCAGTAAGGTTTTGTTTGCTTGTTTTATATGGCTGCAGTTGTTAGCTCCTATATCAAGCTGCAGTAAGTTATTTGCTGCTGACACCCAGGGTCCCTTGAGGATCCTTGTATCATGTACTTCGAGCCTGAAGAAAATACAAAATTACTTTTCACTAGTGTGTTGCCAAAGTAGGTGCAGCTTTGTAGAACACGTTGATCTTTGTGACAACTAATTATAAAATAAGAAGGTGGTAATGTTCCCAAATATATCAATGTGCTCTCTTCTGTATTTTATTCTTTCTTCTTTCCATTTCTGAATTTAGTCCTTTTTTCCTCCTTTTTCCTCTGTGTGACATCAATAGCATGTCATTGTTGAACTATGAAATTTCCCCTAATTTGCTTTCACCTCTTCTTGTTGTCCTTATACATCATGTTCTTACAGTGCACTTCTCTTCTGTATTGCTCTTGCCGTGTCTCATCTTTCAAAAGTAACTTTTACATCCAAATAATCATAACTCCCTTTCATTAAATTATTCCTTTCATCACTTCCTATATTTCCTGTGTTCTTTCAGATCCCTATTTATACAAAATGCATAAATCTTGATAGTGTAAACAGCAGAAAGAAAAAAACATTGGTCAAAGCTGATAAAAAAGGATAAGTAGATCAAGTTCAGGACTCGTGGGAAGACTGGCATTTTTTATGTTCTCAGCAGCAGTGAGACTGAATATTCATTCCTTCTTCTAATTGTCTGATCCTGTTAGTATTATTCATTGGGAATATCCTGTTAGTATTGTTCAATAATTTTTAAAATTCATTTTCATTTTTCTTTTTCCCAGAAAGGACCAAGTGAAAAATGACCTGTTGGAAGAAAAGTAGTTGGTGGTTTTGCTGGAACTCTTATTATTCCATATAGAGGCAGCAAAAATGTTCAGTTTTTACTTCAGTTTTTATTCCCTGTTGCTCATTAAATTCTGTGCTTAAATGGAGACACAGGAGTTGTCAGTTGGTAGGCACTAGAAGCTATGGTTATACAGAACTACACTTTTCCTTCTGATGTTTAGGGATCTACCTCTCCCAAGAGAGCTTAAATTGTGAAAAAGGTAAAGGGACTTATCTAGAGGGGATTCCTACCTGTCATAGCAGAGTTAACCTTGGCCAGTGAAGCCCATGCACACTCCCCCCACAGCCTGCACATTCTCATCTTTGCCCTGCAAGCCTTAATGTTACTGTAATTTCAGATTTTAGTTGGTGCCTTTATAATTTGACGGAACTTCAGAGAACACTTATTTTATCAGCGAATCAATAGTAAGATAGTTTCCATGTAAAAACTTGTCAAAAACTTTACTGAAGTGGCTGGGCAGTTAAACTTCATGATGGTTGTAGTTCCCTTCCAACAGAACTATTCTATTCTATTCTATTCTATTCTATTCTATTCTATTCTATTCTATTCTATTTCCATATAATAAATATACATGTATTTAAATACATTTATTGCTTTCATTATGTATGATACATTGAATAAATGTATTAGACAATGTCTCAGTTTGGTTATACTTTTCATTCATGACCCATATGGATTCAGCAGGAAGCACTGCACATACAAACTTGATAAAAATTATCATATTTCTCAAAATTACTGTTCTGGCTATAAGCTTTTAGAACAACATCTTATTGAAGAAAATTACAAGTACTTGGACTGCACTGTACTTTGTCTTGATGACTCTGTACTCTGAAAACACATCTATGATGTTGCTCATAATATTATAGATTATAAAACACAATATACTTGTGTGCAAAATGCCAATACTTAATGGCGTGTGGGGGTTATTTTTATTTTTCACCTGAAAAAGACTGACAGCAAGATTTTGTATGGTAGGTGCCCAGTTTGCTGTATGCATAGTAAAGTATAAGTATCATACTTTATCAGTATCAGATATCAGTAAAGTATAAATAAATAGTACAGATTACTTTGTTGATTTAGCAGTGTATAGAAAATCATGATGACAAGAACAAGGAGCATGTAGCCTATCCAACCAACCATATTATTTCCACTTTGTTCACTGTTGTGTGATACATCCTTTTTTTAAGAGGTATAGAAAAAAGATTAATGTTCGCATGTCTTTTTATCTTAATCTGTCCTTGGGCATATAAAGATCACTCTTTGCTTGGGTTGCAAAGGTTGTTTTGTTTTGTATTGGTTTTTTTCTGCTTCAGCACTGATATTTCATCATGATACAATGTTCTGTTCAGCACAGGAACTGTAGGCAGCCTGCTTCAGTTTTGGGTGAGCACAGCCTGTTTCAGAGACAGTCTATTCTAACATTACTGTCAGATTGCATTGAAAATAATTATGTAACTGCCATTCCAAAAATAATGTAATCGAGAGACATCAATGAAGAACAACGTGGGAGGCAAATAAAGCTAGAGAGTAGCAATTCTGAAAATTTCCACAATCTTTCTTAAATACAAAACAGATGTTTGGTAAGAATGATGGAATGTTTGCTGAGACTTAAATATCTGAAGATAGATTTATTTGAGTTTTTAAATCTCTTTAGAGCTTCAGCCTCAGAATTAAACATTCCACAGATTATGAACTCATCAATGTTGTTCCACCTTTTCCCCAGATTTAAATGCTAGTGATGTGAGGAAATGTTACAGGTTTGTTTTTCCATGAGAAAGCTGTTTGGTAATTAGTCAAAAATATAATTTCTTTGTGTTGAAATTTTCATATTTATAAGATAATTTAGGAAATTGATGTCTTAGCAATACCATAATTTCTCTGAAATGCAGTACATACTATAAATGTGTACTACCATAAATGCTCCAGGGCATATATCTAGATGCCTTTCTATTTGCTTCAGCTTTTAATATCTAGGAGGGTAAAATCTGATTCTGCGCAAAGGGTCAACAAAATTACTCACTGAAGTTCTTGAAGAGCTGTGGACAGCTGTTCTCATTCTATGTGTTACAAGTTTTGGTCTTTTTCAATTGAAGCTGTGACTGTACATATAAGAAGGTATAACTGTTGTGGCCCTCCTATGTGTAGTCACAGCCATTCCTTTAATTTTCTCCCTTGCTAGAGATTTTCTACAGTTGTGCCACTTCAGCTCTTTACCCACTCAGTAATGAGATCTACAAACCAGTTTGTCTATTTATATATATATCTATATATCTATTAATGTGCTTATATAAACAGTTTGTATATTTATCTGTTGTTTATATATATTTCTGTTTCATAAAATACATATTTTCCCTGATGGCAAAACTCATTGAAAAGATTCCTGCGGCTTTGCACCAGTTTATCATTCACTTGTTTGTGTTGTGGTGATAAATATTTTTTTTATGTAAAATCAAACAGATTTTAAAAAAATCCCTCTGAATGGATGATGGTGTAAAGCTTTTGCATCTCACTGTGCTGCAGAGGGACTCCTCTCTAAGTGTCAATTACTGTGCCTGATACAGCTTGGGTAGTGCTACTATTGTGTTCATCCCCATGGGCTACAGAGAGAACCCAGACCATCGAACATCCAAGCAGTAGGCAAGCGTTTGAATTGTCTGAAAAGTTTTGAGGTTTTTTTAAAAGAAAATCTTGTCATGTTCAGGAACATAGAAGGAAAAAAAAATAGAGATTTGCTATGATGTTTAGGGTTTTGTCAGTCATTAAAGGTCTGAAGGAAGTCTACAAACCTAGAACCGGATTGCCCCATGCTTAAACCAAGGTCTAGTTAACTAAATTCCTGAGGTAATCTCTTCAGAAATCTTGGAAGTTTTCTACCTCCCAATAAGATATTTTAATGGATGATTAAAAGGGATGAAAGCATAAATGAGTCAAGAATATCAGATTTTGAAAAGAGTGTGGTCTTTTTGTCTCTATGTTATGGATACTTTCTCACAGCACATGTTCAAATCTTCAAAATGAAGCTAGACAAAACAGACCAAGGCTAAACCAAAATGTTAAGCCAGATCCAAAAGACATCTGAGACTTTTTCACCACAATGTTGTATTATGTTAGAGGCAAGAACTGTTCTCTCCTTTGTATTTGTTCAGTTGTGAGACTCATGAAAGGCCAGTAAATTGTATGTACTAGACAGTGGCTAGTTACACCTACTCTAATCTCACTGGGATTTTCCCCATTCTAGGGAATTCCCAGAAGTGGAGAAAGCAAGTTTTGTTCAGTGATTCAAAGAGAACAGAATCAAATCTAAATTCTAGAGCTTTACATTATATTGCTTTTTATTAAGTGAGTTTTAAATTTAGTATTTCTGCTTCCTACCCCTGATCATCTCCACCTTTCTTCAGGAATTACAGAAATCTGAATGTTTCTTTTGATACTGTTTCAATGACAGTCTTTTTATGCATTTTTGGTGATATTTAATCTAATGTAGAAATTCTCTTCCCCTCAAGTGCCTGATGAGAATATTGTTGGGGCTTTTTTAGAGAAAAATATTCATGTGCTTTGCTATTTTCCTTTCTCATGCATGCCATTCTCTGCAATGTACTGATACTCTCTGCTTTTCCATATATCTAATGAGCTAAGTATACTGTACTACTTAAGCAAACCTCAGCAGCAGAGCATTAAGTGTTTTCAACACAAAGTAGTATCAAGTGCAAGTTCCAGCTTTGGCTCAGGGCAGTCTGGCTGTACTGCTGCTAGCTGAGGCTCTCCTGCTCCTTCCTTGACAGGCCCACCTTTCCTGCTGGATAATGAGTTGGATGAATGCACAGATCCAAATGAAAATGATCCTTTGAACAAAAATGTTTTGAATTAGGGAGCTCTGTAAGCAATAGAAGCAGTGCTAGAGAAATAGTGGGGAAATGCTGTGAGAAGAGGGCATAGCTTCACATCAGTTTAAGCTGACAATAATAACACATCTTTTTAGTTTTCATGTGTTGAAAACAATGAACAAACTGTGGTTAGGTGTAAAGAATCAGAAGCAAACCATGATTAATTTCAGGATTAATTTATGCAAATTCTGCTTAATATGCATCTCTCTCTTTCTCCTTCTTCATACTTTCTATCTCTGTATGTGATCTAGGCACATGCTTAGAGGGGAACTTTTTGAGAAAACCCAGAATATCAAGAAAAGTGCACTAATGACTCAGTACATTGTGCTTTCACCTCTGATTCAGTGCTTCAACACTGTAGTAAAGATTTCTGTTCTGGTTTAAATGCCATCCCTCCAAAGGGATATCTGTCCTTTAATACAAATGCTAATCAGCTCTAGCCTCTATGAGAACTCGTGGCACATGCTGGAAGAGAGGGTTAAAGTTAGTGCAGTGGTAGAATACTTATGTCTGTGCCCTTTATTCATCCCAAACATCTGAAACGTAAGTGTATGTGAGATTCTTCATTTGTCACAAACAAATGTGGGCAACATTCCTGTGTGCTTTACATTTACATATTGTTTTGTAAAAACTCAGTAAAATTATGAGTGAGGATATTCCTTGCTTGTAATGTCCAAAGTAATTCAAGATGTTTCAGTCTGAACTTTCCTCTATAAATATGATTCAGTTGTACTGTGCACAATTTGCAAAACATACAGTGATTTTATTTTACTTAGAATATATTATGAGTTTTGAAGTTCAGTTTCTGATTATTCATAAGACCTAAGAGCTCAGTATCCCTTGCACCATTTATCCTCTCAAAGGTGAGCAGAATTTGTCATGTAAGCAAGGAGGAGTCTATTGCACAGTAACTTATATTGGGTTTTTCAGGTCAGTGTTTTCAAATTACATCAGAAGTTGTAAACGGCTTTGCAAAACATTTTATGTAACAATACGGAATGCCCATGTGACATTTTTTCTAATTAACTTATTTAGCCTAGTTTTGGAGTAACATTAGCTGTTTCATCACTTTTAGGCTATTTTGAGTATTCTTTGTGACACCATGAATAAGCCAAGAATTTATAGGGTTTCTTAATCATACAGATTAGTCATCACTGCCTGCTCATAAAAGAAGCCTGAAATGCTCATTAAAATTGTCTGATGTGAATCAAAAGTTAGTATAGTTGCAGAATTAAATGATGAGAGAATGCCATTATATTAGCAAAGAAACCTGTTTCATGAGTACTGGTTTCAGTGAAAGTTAAAACTGCCTATATAGATCAGCACAGATATGAGATCAGATATATAGATCAGTATATAGCCGAATTTGTTTCATATGGAAAATAAGAATGGGCATCTGGAGTGGAGAATTGGTCTGGAATGATTGGCAATCATGCCTAAAATGAAGTATGGTGAAGGTTTGTTTGTAGAGAACTACAGGAAGTTGGTACATGGTCTTGCTTGGTCTGTTTTAGCTTATTTTAAAAATTGACCAGTTATAAATCACACTTGCACTTGATCCTTTGCCCTTTGTCTTGTACCTTTCCATCAAAGCAATAAAAAAGGTAATTTCCCTGTCTTCCACAAGTTGTTTGAACCCCACAGGCAGTTATGCCACGCTACTTGAAACACTGAGACAGAAATTCTCATCTCACCAAGCCCGTTTTTTCTCCAGTGAAATTATGATGCTTACACTGGAGTTGCATGTTGATGCCAACATAAAAGAGAGAAGAATCAAGTCACAGTCTGGCCACTGTTAAAACTACAGTATTTATGGTTGAACATACTTGAATATGAACTCTGAGCAGTGCTATTAGGAGGTGTGTGCTGGAATCACAAAAATTTATAATCTTTGCTTAAAAATATATGGACTTCTTATGGGAGCAAAATCTATTTAGAATAAGCTATAATCTCTAAAAAAAAAAAAAAGCAGCCTAAGGAAGAAAAATGAATTGAGAATTTATGCCATTTTCATACTGCAGAATTTAAATGAGAAGACAGTGTGAGCTGGTGGATTAAGCTGATCTCTCTTTTTGGTTTTGCCCCTGACTGACCCAAGACATGAAAAGGCAAAATGCATTGACTAAGTTCCATACCTGCAAAACAGGAATAATTATGTTGTCCTGCTTTTTAGGAAAGGAACTATACAATAGCTGCTATTCGTTCTTATAACCAAGGCTGGGTGAAACATCCTCCCTTACTGAATGGCACCTAATTTTAGAGGTGTATGTGCAGTACCCTGGCAGTAGGTGAAGAGGAGCTTCCTCAGCTGGGTCTTCTGGCCTTCACTGGTCCACAACTGCCTCTACTTTGGCTTCCAGTGGTGAAAATGGTGATAAATTACAGATGTTACCTTAAGGAATATTTTTTATGTATTACTATTTATCGATACTCTTTATTGTTGCACCTTTTCCCCTGATAATATACAGTTACTCATTGTTGGAAACAATTTCCTGGATGCTGCTGTGGGCAGTTTTAACTTTGCTGTATTAGGAGCTTAGCAATCCTTTCCAGATATATGTATATATAAGGTAATAAGTGTACTTTTAAAAAGCTTTTGTGTTTTTATTGAAAATGGTTTAAACATTTCGCAACAAAATGTTCCTGGCTCTGAATCTCTGGAAATGCGTGCTATGAGCTGTATGTGTGACTCTTCGGGGGTTTATCTGTGGCCACCCACACGAAAGAAACCTGGTGACTGTGTATGCTATCCTAAAAATCTGGCGTGCTGTGTTAGTGAGCATCTCTGTTAGTGAGGTTGCATCCCTACCTGCACCTCTCTGGAAACTATAACTACTGATGAAGCACAGACCTACAACAACTCCTTCAAAGCCAAAATCTTAATTTCTGGAGTTTGGGACTTGTTTGGCTTTGCTAGTTTCATTTTAGGTTTTCTTGACTTTCTACTGATCCTAAACCTTTGGACTGAAGAAATTGAAAATTAGAGGGAGAAAAAGAATGTTTGCTTTTTCTTGAGAATTTTCAGTAAATTAGAAAATTCTGTGCTCTGTCATTAGTTCTGTAACATTCCGCAAACACCCATATGCCCCAGAAGGTGCAGCATAAGCTCAGAAAGTAATATACACATTCTTCATATCCTTTCGAAAAACAATCTGTAGTGATTGCCTAGTGCAGAAGCATAGAATCATAGAACATTTAGGGTTGAAAGGAACTTTAAAGATCATCCAGTCACAACCTCTTCTGCCATAAGCAGGCACACTTCCCATTAGACCTAGGCCTTATCCAACCTGGCCTTCAACACTGCCAGGGCTGGAGCATCCACAACCTCCCTGGGCAACTTGTTCCAGTGTCTCACCACTCCCACAGTGAATAATTTATTGTACTATCTAAACTTTTATTCTGAATTGGAAGGCTGGCAATTTTCAGAGTCACAGAATAGTTGAAGTTACAAGGGATCACAGTGGATCATCTGTTCCAAGCCTCCTGGTCAAGCAGTCATCCTAGAGCACGTGGCACTTTGCACTCAAGCAGTTTTTTAATATCTCCAGTAAGGGAGACTTTCTGGGCTCACTCACCCACACAGTAAAGAAGTTCTTCCTGATGTTCAGGTGGGAACCTTCTGGGCATTAGTTTCTGCCCATTGCCTTTTGTGTATTGCTCAGCACCACTGAGCAGAGCCTGGCTCCATCCTCCTGGCACTCTCCCTTCAGACATTGACAGACTTTGATGAGGTTCCCTCTCTGGCATCTCTTCTCATGGCTGACCAGGCCCAGCTCCCTCAGCCTTTCCTCATACGTGAGATGCTCCAGTCCCTTGATCATCTTTGTTACCCTTGGCTGGACCTGCTCCAGGGGCTCCATGTCCCTCTTTCCTGAGGAGCCCAGAATTCAGTTTTTGAATTTTGAAGCTGCTGTGAGATGTATTGGTAGAATGATGTTATAAATTGACAAACAGAGCTGAAGTTAATTTCTTCATCATTGGGGGTGGATTCTTTTGCATTCTTTCAGGCTCGCATTCCCCATGCTTCCTTTCTATCCTGGAGACTTCTGGAAACTGTCTGAGGTAACTGTTGTTGACTGAGCAGGTTGTTAGTACATGATGGAATGCCTTCCCTTTCCATGTGCTGTGAACTTGTTTGTAATGTAAGAGGTTTTAAAATGACGTTTTTAGGCCTGGTATCTGGAATGCATGCCTTGAGAAGGCAAAAATTTTGGTTATCTGAGTGTTGAAAATGCATCTTTGGGTTACGTATTTTAATAGAAATTACAAAAGTCAGGTAGTCTTTGTATTCTGAGAAATTCTACCCGACAGTCTCAGTGGTGTCTTTTACTCTTTTCAACTTTTGTTTGAGATAGCAAAGCATCTGGTAGGATTAACAAAACTGCAGTTTTGTTTTGTTTTTTTCCAAAATGGAAATGAAATCAGAATACACTCCTGATGGCTTTCGGCTTGTATTAATGCATCTGGTTCTGGGCACCCATCCGCAGAAGGATGTAAATGTGATTGGACTGCATTCAAGGAAAAAACAAAATGCTGAGAAGTTGTAAAGCTTGATTTGTAAGAGAAAAACTTAAAAAAGAAAAATGTTAAATATGTACCGGGTGCCTGTATGACAGCAGAGGAGAGGCAGATTTTGGTAACAGTTACAATTCTTAGGAGTGTGAACACCAACAGAATGAAAAATTTCTTAAGTATAGTTTAAGAAGGTATAATTACATGTAATGGAATTAAATGAACTATATGTAAACTTGAGCCTAATGTTACAGTAAAAAAACCCTAAGAACAGTAAGACCTATAGATTTATGGTTTATCTGTACTGAGTTAGCAGTGGAAAATCCCAGTCAGGGATTAGGTACAACTTCTGTAGAAACGTGAAACATGAACAACTCTCTTGAGGGGACAAGCAACTTGACTGTGTGGCGTCCCAGTCAGGGATTAGGTACAACTTCTGTAGAAATGTGAAACATGAACAAAAGAAATGTAGTCCCTCTCTTGAGGGGACAAGAAACTTGACTGTGTGGCATATAAGGAGTAAACTTAAACTAGTAATATGTGGAGTAGAACCCTAAAACGTCTTTTGAGTATTTTTCAGTCTTACTGGCTGACCGTTGAGCCATTTAGGATTATAACTATGTAACTCTTATATTGAAGATGCTTGTTATTTTCAGTCACTAATGTATGTAAATATTGCTTTAAATTGGAACAGCCTTACTACACGATTGCCAAAAGCTGGAGAAACAATCCTTGGACATAAGTTTTTTGTTGGTTTTGGTGGGAAAGGAGCCAACCAGTGTGTCCAGTCTGCTCGACTTGGGGCCAACACCTCACTGATCTGCAAGGTAAGAGCTGACTTGCTCTTCAATTACAGCTGAACTGAATGTTCGTGCAAATTCCAGTAAACCTTTTGGTCGCTTACCAAAAAGCTTTTGGTATGTTTTTAGCTTTTAAAATCTCTCCCTAATTCTCTTTTCTTTTTCTTATTTCAGCTATAAATTTAAGCGTGGAGGAGGCTGTTTAAGAGCACTGCCAGAATCAAAGACTAGTTGGCTATAGATCTGACAGAAATTGCATGTAGAGAAGGATTGCAAAACTTAGATTGATACACCATGGGAAAGAGAATTGGGAAGAGTTAGACATGTTCAGAATTTAAGAAATCTTGATTAGGACTTCCTCTTTATGTTCCCCACTGTTACTGTGATCAGCACTTCATTGATGGCATTCAAGTGTTAGAAGCTATGGTCGCTCTGAAATTTACTTTGTAGATGATTAAAAATCAGACACTCACAAGCCAATGACAAATTTGAGAAGGAATGTAAAAGTGCTTTGCGGGTTGAATCATTATCTCATTACTTGAGGTTAAGATAAGGTGATCATATCCAAATTCTAGCACCTTTGTGTGCTATGGGATGTTTTTGCCTACTTTTCTGAAACATCTGATGTACTGCAGCTCTAAAGACTTGCTCACAGACCATTGGGCTGATTCAACTTGGCAGATGCTATATTCTTACAATGCTTTTCTTTGATTTTTGTCATTAAACATTATAACTTTTGAGTGATCATTACTACAGTTTAGATCAAATTTTTTCTCTCTCTAGTCTTTATTGTCTATCCTGTGCTAACTGTAGATGAAACTTCAAATTGACTGGACATACTTTGTTTTTTTGCCATAGCTGGGGAGGATGCTAAATTTCTTGGATCATTGTCTGTCAAGGATTTTTTGAGAAGTACTGCAAACATCTCAAGGAAGCCTTCCTCACTGTTCTTACAATTCAATATTTAGACCAATCAATTTTGGCTATAAATTTAAATTACACCTGAAAGCATTTCTGTGAGTTATTATCACTAGCTGTTCTGCAGTGTGGCATTGCGTTTTTTTGGCAATGTTTGCGCTTCTGTCATATTGTGTATATTTGATCATCTTTGCATTCAAGAACGATCAGATTCAAGTACAACATGAACTGGCAGTGAATTCCCTTCTAACATTTCTTGCTAAATGTTAAAGGGTTTTTTTCCATTGCAAATGTGAATTTTACTTTATTTTTTTAATGGTCTAGCCCTTTGCTCAGTGCAATGGAAACATACACAATCATAATAAAATTTAGTAGTTACTATATTTTCTAAATACTTTTCAAAAACATATTTCTGTTATTTCATTAAAACCCAGTCTTCTTTCTTTCTGTCTTTCCACATCTTAATGCTTGTACAAATGGCTTTTATTGTTAAGAATTCAAGAAAGAAGAAATGCTGTTTCAGCTCTTAACAGTGTTCTGTGGTCTGCAGACTGAGACATCTATTTTTCGGTTTATCCAGCAGTCCATCTAGGAGAGTCTGTGCAAAAGCAGAAAATATTTTAAACCATGTTATATAATTTGACACGGCCAGTAAATATGCCTTTAATCTAAACTGAGTCTAATGCCCAATAGTCTTGTCTTCCTTGGGGGTAAAGTCTGAATGGAAAAATAAAGTCCTTCAAATGCACTAGGATTAACTGGGTTGGATACTGATGAACTAACATGGAAAAAAGTCTCCAGAGGAAAGTGAACTCCATGGACACCCCTTGGAGGGCTTCCCTCTAGCACTGAGATGTCTTACAGCGAGCAAAATACCATGGCTGATCTCAGCTGCTTTGACAGTGGAAAAGTAAGGGATGCCTGTCTGTCAGTCATGCAGGATCCAGAGCTGAAGGAAGGAAGTTTCAGCTGAGCTTTTGGAAGGGGGTTATAAAATATTTTGTTGCTGAATTAACTGAGCAGATTGTGAGATTTGTTGTAGAAGAATCATAGTAGCAAGGGAGGGAGAAGGTGATGCTATCAGACTGAATGTATTCCAGAACACAGTTTTTAGGGTGTAGAGGTGAGCACACCTCAGATTTAAGTTGCAGATGGCTGCAGTCATCCAGCCTAAAGCAGTCAGAAGAGGCAGCTTCTGACAACCCGCCCTGTCTGGCAAAGTGGGAGTAGTCAGAAGTACAAATATACTCTAATATGAAAACAATGACTAACACAGTGACCCAAGAAAATGTTGGGTTGTTTGGAGGTTTTTTTCCATGTACTAGACCAATGTTCCATCTGGTTAGACTATTCTGACCTTAATTGCTGTCCTCCTTTGCTGAAAGACTAGGACTATCCATAATAATGCTTTAGAAAAACCTCTTAGAGATGTTGTAGGAAATGGAAGTTTCAAATCATGGTTATGCAATTAAATACATGAGGAGAAGGATCATCTATCTGTGACACTTTAAATTTTAGAATTCTGAATCAAAGTGTTTGATTCTTGTGCTCACTTGTTGGTATTCAGGCCTTCTCAGCTTTCTGAAGGACTGAACTCACAAATAGACAATTTTCTAACAACAGCCAGTAGAGGCAATTGCTTTGTGCCTCTGGTAACTGAAGTACACTGCTAACTAACTGAAGTTAGCTACATAGTGCTGTTTTATGAGAAGGTGGATGACTGGTTAGGACTTCCCTAGACCCACAACCAGGATCTCAACTTGGCTTCTAATCTGAAAGATACTTCTTTTTTCCTCTTGCAAAAATACTTTCTGTAGCATTGGTTAGTCTTTGACACTGCTCGAATACACAACTCACTCTTGGAATTGGGAACACATTCTATGCATGCTGAAGACAGGCTAAGAGTGGTGACTCAAAAGCTTTGTTGGCTCTATAAATATATTTTAAATGCTTGCATGATATTAAGCAAATTAAACTATTTTTTTCTCCCATGTACCTCATCTCCTTTGTTCAGCTTGTGTAATGTAACAAAAAGAAATTTATATTAGTTTGAATAAACAGCAAGCAGAATTGTTTTCAGCTAAAAAGATTAATGGAACTGAAATTACAAGCTTTTAAAGTTGCTATTAAAAAACAATAGACCATAGCCTGACTTCCTAACTCAACCTGATCTGCTATTGCTGGATAATGCAAACAAAAAAAAAAAATTTGAATTTCTAAACAGTACACTTAGTACTGAGAATTGCAGAAATTAGTAATGCTGTGTTCATCATTGCTTTCTGTCCCATAAACACAGTTTCATATTTTTCCACCAAGGAAACTTGAGGTAAAAAATTAAAAATACAAGCTGCAATTAAGAAGGACACCAGAATTAATGTCAATGCTTTCAATTCAAAGCTGAAAAATTCAGTACATGTCCAGTTTTAAAAATCCCCAGAAGTTTCAGTGTCAAAGAAGCATGGGGATTGTACAAGGATGAAACTTGAATATTACAACATGGGTGTTTGTAATAGAGCAGGAGAAAAGTGCAGAAAATGTTCTTGATGTTTGCTAATACTATTAATACATTTTTACCATTATTTCTCAATTCATCATTTGTTGATTAATCAGTCAAAGGGCTTCTAAAGACTAAAAGTGTTGTATTTAAATTACAGTAGAGCATTTGGTTGTCTAAAGATGGTCTATTTATCCTCTCACCTTTCTGTAAAGAAAACCCATTATTTTATCTTTTGTATAGGTTGGGAGTGATTCCTTTGGCAATGATTATGTTGATAATTTGAAGAAGAATGGAATTTCTACAGGTAAAATTCTACTTTAAATATTTCATATTATTTTTTAACTTCAGAAACAGGTGGTGGAAGGTTTATTATTGTTTTGCCTTATTAGATATGTTTTACCATTCAGAACTATGAATAACTGTTTTGATACAGCTGGCAGGAATGAATGAATATAAGAGAGACTATGGGGACTCCTGAAATCAGCTGTACCACTAAAAATAAAATGTACTGTTATTGCCTCTAAATCTCAGATGATTACATCATTGCAAGTCACCTGAAGATAACTTGCTGTTATGCAATTGTTTAGTCTGGCATTAATTATAATAATGCCTAGTGAGAAATTTAAAAATTCATTCTGATTACTCATTCTCAACTTCATGTTGTCAGAGGAGGGACGGAGTGGGAATTCAATGGTAAATGCAGTACATTTCACCTTTGCTTTGTGAACCAACACATGCAGTCATTTTAGAGACTGCAGCTGATGTTAGCACACATACACATAAAAATCAATATTAAAAAGCTTTCAGAAAAAGTGAAAATTAGGCATCCAGAATATTCTATTATCTTTTACCTTTGTAAAACCAACTCCCTGTCTACTGTGCACTGCTTAACTATATTATCACTTTTTTGTCTACACCACCCTTTTCTCCTTTGGGCTGGACAAGGATGGACAGATGTAATCACTAAGTAGCAATTCAATATTCCGTTTATCTCTTCTGTTTAATGTGCAGCCACAAGCTTAATCTACTGCATTATTCAAGTCCTGCTTTAAAGGCAAAGCTATCAGTATTTTGTGGGCTTTAGAATTATGCTTATCAGTGTAGCATCTAAATATTTCACAAATGTATATATAGGTTTATTCATTGTGTATCTTTAAAATTAGGCAACAAACCAAGCAAGGATGCCATGAAAAAGGTGTGTTAGTGTACTGTTCTGAATGTCTCCAAAGCATGCCTACTTCGTGTCTTTGATCATATAAATGAAGCAATTATAATGCATAACACTTAATGAAAATGCATATGCCACGAAGAACCTTAATGTTTTCTGATTTAAATTATTGATCTTTCAATATTAACATAAATTTTAAAATAATCTTTATAGCAACAAAAGAAAAGTGTAGGGAAAATATTCAGAAATTCCATCATATTGCAGTTCATTGATACCTAGGTAGATCAGTTGAACAGCTGGAATGTTTAGATCCAAGGTCCCAGTTTCTGCTGATTGAGTTAAAAATATCTCAGAATTGTATTGGATTGTCACCTCTTCCATTGATCAGCCCTGGAGAAAAGTAAGATATACTGCTGGTGAGGTTGATCCAGGATCCTAACTTGTATTCAAAGATCTGGAGGCAAGGGTGATTCAGTGTGCTCAGAGCTTTTTTCTTAAGATAGTCTTATTTCAGTCATGGGTTTTTTGTCCTGGTTTAATAATTTTCTAGCATATCTCTGTTGTTGTGCAGAAGGATACTGGATTCTGCCAGTTCTTCCAGCTCTCATAACTTGGGTCCTTGTTTTATGTCTTCATGTTGCTCTTATGTTTCCTAGCATATCAGCATACTCCTTTTCTTTCCAATTCCAATCTCTTTTGTAATTTTCCCCTTTCCCTGTCTTCTTGTCTTCCACAACAAACCAGCTGCCAGTGCTGCTCACACCATTTAGATCTTTATTGATCTGTTGTTCCTTTTCCCTCATTTGAACTGGGCAACTCGCTGCTCATGCTGCAAGAGTATTGAGACTACAGAAGACACATATTCTCTGCTTTCAGTTCGAGTATGTAGACAGAATTGATGGTGAAAATAAGCTGTAATTGCAAGGGAAGTCCTGCTCTGACCCTGGTACTGAGCTAGACAAGGGTACCTCCAGGGCAAGTACCTGCAAGACTTCAGCAAAACCAGATGAGCATGATGTAAGGTGTTTTTTCTGCCTTCAAATTGGAGCAGATTGTTAAACTGGCCACAAAGGCACATCTTGAGAAAGAAGCCTACTTTTTGCCCAGCATTAAATTCACGTTCTACAAAGTTAGAACACCAGAGCTCCTTAAACAAAAGGTCACCAGAATTTGTCTCAAATGGAATAGTAGATTTTTCTCAAATACAGTTTTTGGAGAAGAAAAAAGAAACCCTCAACTTTTTGGTCAGTTTTCTGCTACGGTGCTACTGTTTTCTACTACTAATTTCCTATCATTGGTTGGTATTTGACAAATTTGGTGTCAGCTGAAAACAGGTTCTTATAGTAGGAAACATGGAGCAATCTTTCTAACAGACAGTGCTGCCAGAATCACAGCATCATGTTAATTTCTCTGAATAGCAATCCAAAAAGGATGCATATAACCCCACCACTACCTTCATAGTATTAGTTAGTATTGCTGCTGAAATGCAAATCTACACAGAATGAGATGCTGGGTTGTTTTAGTATTTTTGTTTTTCTTTAGCCTTGAATCTATTGTTTCATTGGATAAAAGAAATATTTCCAAGTAGGAGTAGAGTGCTTGAGAAGGCTGTATAAATAACATGCTTTCTCTAATGCAGAGATGTAGCCAAATTAAAGAATGTTGGACTCGTATTTCATTTTGTGGGTGTAAATTAACACTTTTTGTTGTTGTTAGCTTCTCTGGCATTGTTGCACATGAAAGAGTAATTAGCATTTTTAAATTGCTGGAGGTTATGGGTTCATTTTAGATTTAATTCAATTAAACTGCATCACATGCTATTGGTTGAAAGTAATGTATTGAACTAGAGCATGCTCTAACTTTTCCCTTTCTTAGCATTTGTAGGTCAAACTACAGATGCTGCTACTGGAACTGCTTCAATAATTGTCAACAGTGAAGGTACATATTTCTGCTCTAAATTGTCCTCTTTGTTCAGCCTTTTCAGCCATAAAAGAAACCTTTGACTTGTCACTGTTAATTGTGGAAATTTTTTTCTACATTTTTCTTTTTTTTCCAAGATTTTATTTACACTTTATTTCATTTCTGTTTATTGCAGGCAATGTGGAATTAGGTGCCTAAAAGCAGCAGAATCAGATGCTTAAATTAGCAGTGTGATAGCCATATTTCAATCAGCCAGCTAAGCTATCTAATTTTACTTTCCTGAACATGCAGTGTATTAGAAGGTTAAAGCTCTCCTTTTCCACTACAAATTACCCAGCACTTTTACTGTAGAATCATTTAGGTTGAAAAAGACCTTTTAAGATTATAGGAGTCCAACCATTAACCCAGCAGTGCCATGTCTACCACTAAACCACCTACCTAAGTGCCACATCTTCATGTCTTTTCAATTCCTCTAGGGTTGGTAGCTCAGCCACTTCCCTCACTGCAGTGCTTGGAAACCCTTTTAGTGAAGAAATTTTTCCTAATATTCAATCTAAGTCTTCCCTGCTATAACTTGAGGCCATTTCCTCTGGTCCTGTGAGAGAGAGGTTTGCCTCCTCAGGACACCAAGTGAGTCATTATGCTCTCAATCAGGAAAAGGATTTGTCCTCAGTATAAGTAAAAATATTTCTGTTGATCTTGTCATTTTACCACAAATCTTGATTTCAAGTTGCATCTGCAGTGATGAGTACACAATAAAATGGCATTTTTTTCCATGTTAGTTTTCCTTAGCCTATGCCTTCAGTCTTATTTTGCAGGGGAAGAAATAAGGATTTGGCTTGTTTTCGTATTCTTTGTCAAGGTTGCTAAACTATCTTCAGAAAACTTTATGTTTTCCTTAATCATAATTTTATCAGCCAGCTGATCAATCTAGTTTTATATTGTCGTGAATACACAGTATATTAGAAGGTTAAAGTTCTCCTTTCCTACTATGACTTACCCATCACTTTTACTATAGAATCATTTAGGCTGAAAAAGACCTTTAAGATCACAAAGTCCAACCCAGCACTGCCAAGTCCCCCACTGAACCATCTACCTAAGTGCCACATCTATCTGTCTTTTCAAGATATTTTCTCAAGCTATTGAGAGCCCTTAAAAGAAGTATGTCTGGATCAAAATATAGAGCTCAGGACTGATAATGTTTATGCAAACATAACAAATTAAGTGTGATTGGATTAGTTCACTTCTGGAGTTGCTAAGAGGCTTCATTTGAACAGTTACCACAGCTTAGCTGACACATCAACTTACCAAGCTTCTATATAACCTGATGGCTGTACATTGGGCTACAGCTCAAAATGGGAAAGGAAACATAACTATTTACTCACGCAGCAAAACTGGGAAGGAACTGTGACTAAAGGCAAGCCTACACAGGAATATTCAGGAAAATTAGGCAAATTAGTTGGAGATGTGAGTTTAATTTTCCCTAAGTAAGATTAATCCAGGCCTTGCATGACAGCTCTAACTCAGAAATAAGGTTACGCTAATACATTGGATAACCTGGATACCTGCCTGTTAACCTCCACCTCCTTTTCTGGGTTTGGATCAGCAGGTAGATTACACAGCAACTCTTGATACTTCTTATGCTGCCTACAGTCACTATGGCCATTGTAAACAGGAGGGACTACTGGGAATCCAGTAGTTCTCCCGGGCCTCACTGTTTTGTACTTGTCTTACACTAGGCTTGCTGTCCAGACTAGTAGAATAAGAACCAATCTTATAATTTCCCAATTCATGTGCATGGCCAGCTAAGATAAAAACAGTCTAAATTTGAATGAACAGAGGATGACCTGTTAAAATTTTACCACCAAGAATTTTTCTGAAGGATAAGGAACAAAACGATCTTGTGGATGTAAAACCTTTATTAGCACCAGGAAAGGGAAATGGATGTTTAGGGCCATGAGGTTCACAGTGGGCTATCTTACATGTTAGTGTTAGTGTCGGTGTGAGGGGTATATGACATTCTTGTGATTCACATAGTGACATGAATAATGCATAAAGTCATGTAGTTTGTGCCTCTGAGTAACTGAAAAATTGTATGCTAAGTTATCACTGGCCTCAAATTTAATTTAAAATCTAGTAGAAGAGCAAACCTGGTCAGAACTATGCTCTAAAGCAAGCAGATGCACAGAATTGGTAATGGTTCTCGTTGTTACTTCTCTCAAAAACCATCTGGCGCCTGAATTGAGTAAATTGCAGTAAAATAGCAGTACTTATGTGCTTTGCTGTTGCAAGAGACATTTTCTTTTTTTTTTTTTTTCTGTAGAAACCTGGCTGATTTGACCTAAACAGGCTTTACAGCAGTTTTCAAAGGGCTTGTCTACACATGTATGTTTTACTGCAGTGGCTGTGCTGGCATAGTTGAAACACCACAGCACTCAATGGACTGATGTAAAGTAGTTTCTGCTAGATCAAATTATACCTGAAGGGAAGCATGTGAAGTTGGGGTTGGTGATGGTGTTTTGTGTTAAGATGAGGAAAAAATAAAAGCCATAGCTATCATCTCTTTAAATTGACAAGTCCTCATTGCTGTATTTTTAGACACCTAACCTACCGTTCTTACCAATTCTTTACACAAACTGATACTTGGGATAAATACCGACTCAAACCAGCTGAGAAAAATCACAGGGAGTAGTAGGAGATATAAAAGTAGAGGGTGTATGATGCTTGATGTATGAGTGAAGGCAGAGCAAAAGAAAGCTGTAGAGATCAAAGTCAGATGAGGCTCTGAATTAAATCTTTCCTGATGTTACCTCTGTCTGTCCAACTGGCACTGAAGAATTTCTTGGAAGTTTTTGACTAGTTACTGAATTGCACAAGTATAACTCACCCACTATTGTAATTGGCAAAATGCTAAAAGTTGGAAAATATCAGGCACATTTGATTCTCTCGAAGTTGATTATATTCTGGGACAATACAGTATAGTTTCAATAAAAGATAGAGAGGTTCAATCTCTGTTTTAATGCAGTATGGTAGGGGGATGTTTAACAAGTTTATAGAGCTGCACTGAAAAATGTGCAGCCCAGAGATGCTGCAAAGACCTCTGGGCTGGTCTCAGAAAGCTGTGCTTGGGATCTTGTGTTCCTTTTAGTTGTTCTCTTTTATGCTGCTGCCTTTTCAGAAAGTTTTGATTTGACTAAACACAAGTATACCAGGATCCTGTATATCCAAATCTGTACTTTCTCTCTTAAGGATAAAAGCTGGTACATCCAGCTGCTTTTCTTAACACATTTTCTTCGAGGTGCCTCACAAACCCAAGGTTTTGTTTTCCCTTTCAGTCTGCCTTCTTGCCACTAGCTCTGTCACTTAGCACACCTTCTGCTAGCAATGTGATATTGGATGGTAAGAGCTCCATAAAGTGATGATGTGTTGTACTTTTAAACACATATGTAGTGAGGGAAAAACCCTCTTTGTGGATAATTTTTTACACTATTACCTCTGAAGGTGATTGCAGCTTTGGCCATATCTGGTACTGATTACTAATGGTGCCATTTTCTTGGCCTAACTGGACTAGAGGTTTGAACAAGTCCGACAATATTCATATTCATATTCCTAGCAAAAATTCAGTGGAGGCACAACAGAGTTTGGCAAGTCATGATTTAAATTCTCTTGATTATTGCAAGTTAGGACTTGGAGCTCACCTACACAGAACCCTGCATGATAACCCTCACTTGAGACAGGCACTGTGCTGACTTTATGATAAAGTGATTAATCATTCAGGAACAGTGAATAGACATTATTTTGTAAGTTGAGTGTATTTTCAGTACCAAAGCACTAATAGTAGAAAAACATTAAAAATATTTATTTAGGTAAGGCTAAGTAAATAAGGCAAACTTAGAATACATATGCCAATTCATTTGTATTATACTTTCCATAGAGGAAGATCTTTGGTTTGAACCTTCAGGTTTATGAAGAAATGTCACCTGAATTTTAAAGACTTTCTACATATTGACTTTCTTCATTACCTTGAATGTTTTATATGCAAGACTCTTCAATATTTCTATCAAGTAGTTGCCTAGAAATTGTGATACCATAACACACCCTTAACTCATCCTTGTATTCATGAATTATGTGATTTCACAGCATATGTTTTTCTTATAACATTCTTTTCTGATCACAAATAGAATTTTCTTCTGTGTGAATTACTAAGCAGAAGCTCTGCATCTATTGTTACAATTACAGTATTTCATCTGTTTGATAATTTGATTCATTCTAAGCACTACTGATGGTTTTTAGGCTTGTCATCCAGTTTTAAAGATATTTATTGCACTGTGGTGTTTACTGGTTTGACATTTGATTTTTCCACTGGCTCTTCTCATCTGGTGTCATCTATAAGATGACCCATGTGAAAAAAGGTCTGGCTTGAGTTATCCATCTTTCTAAGAACTGGCAGTAGCAATTTTAGAAGCCCAACTTAGGACAGTTTTTATGTATGCAGCATTTATCCTGACTGGACCCAGTCCCCATCTGGTGTAAGCCTGTGCAAGCTTATCGGTTTCATTTAGCTGTTACAGCTTATAGCAAGTGTGAAAGTGGCCCTTAATATTCTAGCTGATGTCTGCAAAACTCAAAGTTTTATAGATGTTCCCATCAAAACTGATATTTTTAGTGTAAAAAAAGAGATTTTAGAATTAAAAGTAATGCAGTAGATACATTATTCTCATTCTTGGTGTGGGTAATGTTTAATCTCACTGGAGTAGTTTTAGTAATTAGGTATACAGTTTAAGGCTTCCCAGGGTTAACAGAGGTACATAGACTTTTCTGGACAATAGTTTATCTCCTCCTCAAACAGATGTCTAAGATATGTAAGACTAAAAAAACCTCTGAAAATATGTCTATTCTCCTTGTTGAAGGAACATAGAAAAACAATTTTTAGAAATTAGTTTTCTTAGAGTTTTCTAGTGTGTAGGATTTTTTTAACTTAAAAAATTATTTCATGTTGGACAAGATGAATCTCACCCCTCTTTGCCATCTGTCTTTAACTCTGTTGTCCCTGATGCTGAATTCCCATCTGATTTCCCTGGCAAGAAATAATTCCTTTCAACAAAATGGTTGCTGTTAATACAAAATTTTGAATTCATTGTGAGTGCACAGGTTCAGATTCTGTCTTCATGCACCCCGGTGCAAGTTTGTGGTCAATGCTATCATTCACTAAGTGTGGTATATATAGCTAAGAACAGAATGGGGGTTGCGGGGGGTTGTCCCCTCCAGCTTGGATTCAGTCTGTCTGGACTGTTGCACCACTGTAGGTACTGCATTTCCCTGGCAGGTTTGAAAGGAGACTCTAAGTTTCTGACCTTTTGTAGTTACGAAGAAAATCTTCAGACTGTGATCCAGTGTAGCACAGTCTACCTTGAATTTGTACATACGTGTTTAAGGAAACAGCCCCCCTTACTGCCTTGGGCCATTAGCTCCGAAGTCTGATAATAATATACATGTCAGTACAGCTAAATAGTTCAGTAAGATAATGCAGCAAGACATGTGAATAGAGTCTGAGACTCTAGGAAGCACAGAGGCCAGGCAGAAATGAAAAAGATTCTTGTTCCACTGATTCCTTGTCTTTTACTGCTTGCGTTGCTGCACCCTAAAGCTATCAAAATATATGCTTGGCAAAATAGGCACAATTTGCCTTTGAATATTTCCCCAACAGGATTCAGATATCTTTGGTAACATTTACGTGTTGCAGAAGGTTTTTTGTTTTCTTTTCTTTTGTTTTTTATCCAAGATGCCCATCATTGTCTGTTGAAAAGCAGGGCGTTGGCTTTTAAGTGCTGAGGTTTTGCTTTTCATATGCAGCTGTTCTGTACCAAACCATTGACAGCAGAATTGCTTTGGAAAGCTTGGGTCCCTCCCTCTGAGATCACTATATTATTCTTTCCATTGTCCTGCTTTCTTTTTGGAATGTATTTAGGGAGAGAAGCTTTGCACGTTCTTAGTCAAAGGACTTTGAAGTCACATTCAACAAAAATAATGTATTTAAAAACATAAATATTTATTTGCAGAGTAATTCAGTTCATTACAGAATTGGTAGCCTTTAATGATTGGCAGTCCTTAAAGGAATCTTTAGCGGGGGCGGGCTGAGCCTGTAAATCAAGGAACAACTGACTTATTGAAGTTAATACCTGAGTGATTAATAATAAATTTTAATTTGAAGGCACCCATGCCTGAAGGTCTCTAAGTGTTGTAATAGAGATTAAAAAAAGAAAGAAATTGCAATAAAAGAAGGTGATTTGTGTGTCTGAAGAAAAACAAAAGAATATTTGGAACCTACGTAAATGAACCTCACCTAACTGTAAAACAAACTACAAGAATAAAAAGAATCTTAGATGTGCTTTGAGACACTGCCATGCTTCCACACACAGAGCTTTGTTTAGACCATTCTTCTGGCCACCTCTAAGAGCAGAGGAAGCTGTTGCCCACCTTCTTTACTCACTTCTAATAAAACTTTCCTAAGACACAGGCATCACCTTTCTGGACTTAGGTGACAAGCTGGTTCTGGTGTTCATGATGATTAGAAGCCCTAACTTGAAATGTCTCAGGTAAATGGTGCAAGCCTGCTTCTCTGAAATCTAAAGAACATGCATAATTTTCTTAGCTGTGTGAAATACTTTTTGTTCCCAGCTGATGAGAAAATTAAAATTTTTATGCCATTTTTGGCATATAAATTCAGTAATCACATTGATGCTTTTCTCTTCCAAATGCTACTGGAATATTTTAGGAAGATGCAAATATCACCCTCAGCGTGTATCCACCATCTCCACTGTGACTAGTGCAGTGCTTCTTTAGAGTTCACAGAAGACACCAAAATAAGACTGGGGAATGCCCATATATGATTTTTCCCAAAGGAATTTATATTGTGTTTATTGTGCAGAGCTAATTCATTAGTACATCAATCTTTTTGATTATCCTCTGAAATATTTGTGTATTTGAAAATGTGAGCAATGCATACCTTTTTAATGGGGTTTTTTTGGGAAGTAAATTGAAATACTCATCTGAAATATATTATAAAAAGTGCAAGGAATTGTTTTACATACTTTATTGTCAAAGTTAAAGTAAAAACACAATATCTTCTCTTTAGGACAGAATGTTATTGTCATAGTCCCAGGAGCCAACCTGCTTTTAAATTTTGAAGACCTGAAGAGGGCTTCTGATGTCATCTGTAAAGCCAAAGTGGTTGTTTGCCAGCTAGAAATAACCCCTGCTGTTTCTCTTGAAGCTCTGAAAATGGCACGTGCCAGTGGAGGTAATTTAACATAAGCCATTATCTCTCTTTCATTTCTGCTACATGAAAAATACTCTTTATCGTACTTTCTAAATAAAGATCCTGTAGTCTATTCTGGTTTCTGTCATATTAGTTTTATTTAGAATTGAAACAATAGCCAACAAATTCATGCTATGCTAATGAGAACTGAATTACCTTTAAAAATTTTGCAGTGTTACCCTCGGATAGCAAATCAACTCCTACCCTTATAATCTCCCTGTGTATGTCTGGTGCTGCCTTTCCTCCTGTTTTCATGCTGTGACTAAATACAGTATAATGTTGGTAGGTCAGGAGCTATGGGCCTGACTCTGCTATGATTCCAGAGCAGAACAGGAATAATGAATGCAAGTCAGTAAAGTTCCCCACACAGGAAAGTGAATGAAATTACTTCAAAACCAGACTTATGCCCTTGTTCTCCCAGTGTAGCAGTAGGCATGGCTGTGTTTTTTTGTATAGTAGCTGACATCCTTAAAATAAATTTAAAAAAAGCTTTTGTTTTCTAACCAAAGCTCTTGTGTGACTGGGCATGTTGCCATTGCATAGACACAGTCATGGTCTGTGAAATTATTAGAAAATTGTTAGTGTACTATACTTTTAAATGTAGGGCATTGTTCCTTCAGTGTAGCATATATGTAGATGAAAGCTGATATTTTGCTTGAACAGGATGGGGTTTCATTTCCAACATAACATTTTTGTTGTTTAAGTGCCTGTAATGCTTTCAGTTACTCAAGCACAATTACCACAGTATTTGAACACTAAGTAAATAATTATGCAAGAGAGGCATCTATATGAGATTTAAAAAATGCTTTTCCCTTCTATCCAGAAGATCAGACTGGGAGGAGACAGCTCATAGCATAGTCACTCATGCAGCAGATCAGAGATGCAAGTGGGATCAGAACTTACTATTTTCTTGAAGCTGGGCCCAGGCTAGCTCCAGTAGACCACAGCATGCTGGAATTGTAGGCTCTCCAGTTCACCTCCTGCACCATGAACTGTGGTGCACCTGTTGCACTATATTTTGTCATTAAATTTTATGAAAATAGATAACAGCACTTTTAATCTACTGGTTAATGGACTCTAGTTGAATCATTAATCAATATCCATTACTTATTTTGTCCATTTCTGTGAACTCTATGAGCAGTTTTGGCAAGATGCTTCACACTTTTGTCACCCTCCTATGGCAGGATGCCAGCCTTGGCATCTTGGTGACAGAAGAAAAGACAAGATTTTTTAAAAGCAATTGAGAAAAATTCAAACTTGATACACAGAACAGACATGCAATCACTTAGCAACTGTAGACAGCACAATATATCAAGAAAAGATAGTAGTTAACTGTGGGCCAGCTGTAGTTCTGTGCTGTGTGTTATCATTGTGCAGCTCTTCTGTCAGGGAAGTTTGGTTGCTTCTGCTTTAAAACAATAGGCTACACATGTTCAAATGTCATGTGCCATCAAATCTAAGTAAACAGCTGAGTTTGTAGCACTGTAAAAACCTATCTGTAGCCAATAGCAAATTGTTAATGCAATTTCTCTTCTTTTAACTTGCAATACCCTCATGTATTATGTAGCACTTCATGTTAGAATGTTCACTTGACTATTTTTGTGTAAAACAGATGCATACCCAGATGCCTCAAACCTCTGTTTCAATGAGGGTTTTTTGCTTGTTTTTCTTCATTCTTACTGAAAGAAATAAACAAAAGAGAGAAAGAATATAGCGACAGGCAAGAACTCTTTGCTTCTCTTCAGTGAAGGTCATCTGGATCTGTAAGCTGGAGAGGGACATCTCATTATGTCATGTACATGTCATGACATCCTCTCATTGTGGCACTGATTGTTCATTATTCTTGTAACAATCAGGAAGGAAGGAGGGAAGGAGGGAAGGAGGGAAGGAGGGAAGGAAGGAAGGAAGGAAGGAAGGAAGGAAGGAAGGAAGGAAGGAAGGAAGGAAGGAAGGAAGGAAGGAAGGGTTGTGAATATGAAGTGGATATAAATTGTAGAGGAAATCTGACTGGACAAGTAAAGGTTTTTAGTGGTCAATGGTGAGAATCTGCTGCTGCCTCCAAAAGTCTGGTTTTGGACTGCTCTAATGACAGACTCCATAAAATATAATAATAATAATATTATAATGCCCAGCATATTAATACTGTTGTGAAAAATGATGTGGAAGCACCCTCAGTTAAAGGTTCCATGTCACTTGCAAGAAACAGATCTATTTTTCGGATGCTTCAAGCTTTTAATCTTGGGCTACAATTTTTCATAACAGCTGTTTGTCTGTGGTTAAACTCTTCATGATTTCTGCCAAAGCACTGTGGTTACAGAAACCAGGCAATGGAAAATGCCTCCCACCCTACCCTAGCTTTTGAATTATGAATACCAGCTACCTTAAAATTTACTTTAGACTTGATAGCAAGGGAGCTTTCTTTTAAAGATAAGCCTTCACAACGGTACGGAAACCTGCCTGATTTTAACTGTATTATCGACCTCTGGAAAATAAGTACCTTTCACACAGACATCAGAAAATTGTTAAGAGCTTCACAGCTAGCTTCCCCTGAGCATCTGTCCATACAAGCACTTGTCCATTTGGACAGCATGACTTCCAATGTAATTCCTGAATCTGGTTTTAGGCAACTTCTTTTATTATGTTAAGGATCTGTTGTAGGCCCATGAAGCACAGAGCAGGAGCTTGCTTAATTTCAATACAGAAGAGACAAAGATAGATGGGCATGCTGGTGATGGAGAGTTGATTTCAGGCAAAGGAAATGTAGGAGAGATTTACTTGATTTTTGGGGGTGGCAGAGGAAGAAAGAAAGGAGAAGCTGAAAGAGGAACAAAATTGGAACAGAGATTAGGATTTGTTGAATAGAGATTGGAATATGGAGGTAGAGTCAGGGAGCAAGTTGTGGACACTGGAAGTGGGAACAGGAACTGTGGGCCATAAAGAGAGATGATGTGGTGCAAGTGAGTGAAAAAGGTTACAATTGTATAGTTCCTATGCAAGGAGCCATAAAGAATAAAAACTCATTGAGGAGAATGGATCTTGGCAAAAGGAGAGAAGTGACAAGCTCGAGGAGTAGTCCTATGGGAATCTCATGAGGTTTAACAAGACCAAGTGCAAGTGGCTGCACCTGGATGGAACAACCCTGGTATCAACACAGGCTGGGGGATGAACAGATCAAGAGCAGCCCTGGGTAGAAGGACGTGGGGTTGCTGCTGGGTGGGAGGCTGCACATGAGCTGGAAATGTGCACTCACAGCCCAGACAGCCAAACGTGTCCTGGGCTGCATCCAAAGCAGCGTGGGCAGCAGGGCCAGGGAGGGGATTCTGCCCCTCTGCTCTGCTGAGACCTGGAAGCTGCATCCAGCCCTGGGGCCTGGCACAGGAGAGACCTGGACCTGTTGGACAGAGTCCAGAGGAGGCCACCAAGATGATCAGAAGGATGGAGCACCTCTCCTGTGAGGAAAGGCTGTTTGTTCAGCCTGGAAAACTCTTAGTGGTGACCTAATTGCAGCCTTCCAGTAGCTGAAGGGAGCCTACAGGAAAGATGGAGACAAACTTTTTACAAAGCATGTAGTGACAGAACAAGGGGAAATGGCCATCCAACCCAGGCCATTCTGTGATTCTGTGAAAGAATTTCAGTAGACTATAAGTTCCTCAGGAGGACCAAACAGATTATCCTGTTCAAAAGCCATGCTCTTCTTCACAACCTGAAAAAGGATCTTAGGGTTCCTCTATCTTCCCCCATGCTCAGCATATAATAAATATGGGAGAAAACTAATAGTAGTCTATTACATTGTGCTCATGACCAGTCTATATTACTTAAAACCCAAGTTGGAGCACTTCCAGTGCTGTTCCTGACCCATGCATATGTCAATATGATACCATGTGACAGTTTGTTTTCCAGTATATGCTGGTTTTTGTTTTACCTAGGAAAGTATACATTAAAGTTTTATGTTTAAGAAAATGTCATTAGTGTTGCAGTTAAGAAAATAGGAAATGCAAGAGTTAAGGTTCCCTGTGAAACCTTAATTTGTCTCCTTTCTGCATATGTATTATGTTGCAGTCTTTAATTATATGATCACATGCTGTTTTTCAGTGGTATGTGATCATATAATTAAAGAGTTTATTATAATACATACTGTATTGTAATAATTTAAGGGAGCCAAATTAAGATTTCATTGGAATTCCTAATCCTGGCATTTTCTGACTTCTGAGTAAAAGTGTGTCACTTTAATACTGTTTTTAATGAGACAGGTAGAGAGGCATGATAAAGTTGTACAGTCAAAGGTTAAAACTTTCTAAGTGTCAGTCACCTAAACTTCTTGGTACTCAGATTTCAGAAGTCTCTGTGCGTCTTTGTCTGTTAGGGCACTAAGTGGATTCAGAGATGTTCAGGGTGTCTGACTGTTGCATGCTATAGCTTACAGTCTAAATATGTGTTTAGGACAGAAAATTTAGGCATCCAGATTGGAAGATTTGATCACTCACTATAAGGAATATTTCTGAAATAAGAGTGTGTGCTTTATTTAAAAATGATGGCCTTGTGGTTAAGACTCAGATATTAATCATGGAATTGGCAAAGTGAAAAACCAAGGCTGCAGACTTCCTCTGTTGATAATGAGTAAGTCACTTACACTGTCCTCATGACAAACCTTTGCTGCTGCTACTAGGGGCCTTAGGCTACTACAGTTTAAAGTTAGGTTAACTAACATATTCTACCACATGTTAAGTTTGGGTCTAGCTCTGCCAAATAGCATACTAAAAATATGCAGTGCCTTGTCTACACTACAGTTTTATAATGTGGCATTTTGAACAAGTTAGGTAACACATTCAGAAGCATATTTAACTCCTTGTCTGGACATGCCCCTCATTACTCCATAACTCGTGATTCTTCATGTACAGAACTCAGATAACGACACTGAAAAATTCTAGAACTAAATCAGTTCTTGTAAAACTTATACATATAATGGAAGAAGCATCATCAGTTAAACAAATTGCATTAATGTCTAAGTATTTTCTCTTTTCTAAAAAAAATAATAGTTTCTGGGGTTTTTTTGCTGTTACTCTTCCATAATGTTCCCATCATGACAGGTGCCTGCATATGAATTAGAATGCAACTTTAATATAATAAACAAAACGTTTATCTTTTGTATAAGAGGAGGATGCAGAAACTGAGAGTAATTTGTGTGTTAATAATAAATATTGGGGTGTGTGATTGAAACACAACGGTCTTTCAAGTGATGGCTTATGAATCCAAAACATTCCAGATTTAGATTTTCTTTTTCTTTTTTTTTTTTCAGTAAAGACTTTGTTTAATCCAGCTCCAGCACTTGCTGACCTAGACCCACAGTTTTATACCTATTCTGATATCTTCTGCTGCAATGAAACTGAGGTAATGGTCATATGTCATGTTAAAGAAGGAGTCTTAAGCACGAAAATTTCAGAATAGTCTTCTCAGAAATACAGCATAAGAAACAGGAAAATTGAGCCATGCTTCTCTTACCTGACCTAACCAGCAAAGAGGAGTATTCTAAAATAACTTTATCTTGCACTTGAAATTAAATTAGCTGTTTGCAGCAGGAAAGCTGGGTCCAGCCTTCCTTACAAGTACATCAGCAAAACACATCCATAAAAGGACACTTGTTAAATGTTATCACTGAGTGGTAAATATTAAAATAGTTCCTTGTCCTTGTTCTGTGGTCCCTTGATATGATTAGCAGGAATGCATTAGCCATAGTGTTCTGACAGTTTTAAACTCTGCTGCCAGGAGGTGATGCACGCTTGCTGCACTTGATGGCAAATAGTAGTTTCATATGCCTCTTCCTGTCAGATCTGTTTTCAGTGAATCTTCTCTGGCCTTCAACTGTATATTTTGCTTTTTTCTTTTTCCCCCCTCCTTTTTCTCTCTTTTCTAATTCAAGTGTTATTTCTCCCAAAGGAAATTGGTTTTGTCACAAGAGACAAATTTACCTCATCTAGTAAGATTTTTGTTTAAATTTGCTACTTATTACCATTAGGCATGCTGTGTTCCTTCCCCTCACTCTCTCTTCACATAAACAGGAATGTGGAAGAAGTAACCTATTAGATAGGAACCATGTCTTGATCAGAATTAAAGTTATCTTTAAGAAACATGATTGCTGTAATGAACATTATCCCTTTGCGTGGAGAGTAGGGGGAAGAGCCAAGAGAGAGCATGGTCCTGCTTACTTGTATGTTTTTTGTCTAATGACAATGTCTGTCAGTGGAAATTTTTGAAGACTCAGTTATCCTCTTTTGAAATTTCTGTTAAACCCCATCACAAACTATATCAGAAGTTCTCAGTCCATGAGTCTTCTAGCATTTAAGAGTCAGCTTAAGTAACCCAAAAGGACATCTAAGTTTTATTCTGGGATGTTTCATTATGGGTCTGCCAAGTTCACATACTCTAGAGAATTAAAGAATTAGCAAAATAGCAAGGTGGGAGATGCTATGGCTCTTCAGGTCTCTGGAAGCCAGAGTTTCCAGGATAACTGGCAGTGATACAAGTTGTGGCTCAGACACCACACAACAGATATCAGAATTGAATTCTATGTCATGAAGAGAGTGTAAGGCAAAGTATTTATTCTTGTTCAGGGGACTTGCACAACATCAGTATCTTGTTTTCTTAATGCCATCAGAAAACTTTTATGCTTGGACTATGCCTCTGGATTGGCTAAATGGTGCAATGGCTCACATTTTGGACTGAGAACATCCATACTCTCCCACTATTTAGTAAATATCGTTCATAGTTTGCTTTTTTAATAGTGCCACTTGTTAATTTTTTTCCCCCTGCAAATACTTATCCCCCATATATTAGAAACAAAACTTTGTTTTACTTTACTTGTCTTATTCCTGACTTTTCTCTCTTTGCATCACACATGTTAGATTTTTCCTTTTGTTGTATTTTATTGCTAGGGGACAGTCTTGAAAGAGGCATTCTTTAGAAGTGTAGCTTGCTGGATCCAGGGGTATTATTATTACCACCACATGGAGAAAAGAAAATTACTTCTATTTAGAGAACAAGAAATACAGGTGTATAATTATAATAGATCCATGCTCACTCATCTATCTTTTCCTGCAGAGCTGGAGGTACAGTTTGCATTCTTTTCTGCTGTTTTCTTTTAAAAAGTAATTACCATGTGAAGATAGCTAGGATCACTGGATGCAAGGTCAGGAACAGAAATGTGCTCTCAACTGTTTGGGAGGCTCATCTTTTCTGAATTTCTGGAAATGCTAGACATATGGGAGTTCCTGCCAGCCATATCATGGGAGCATAAATCCAAGTGTACGGCATAGTCTGAGAACAACAATGGCTCATAAATACCTTTGTTTTTAGAAACAACCTTTTGAAACTTTGCAATAAAATCGATTATGTTAGCACAAATGTAATATTAAATTTTGTTTGATTTCCTTCTCTCTGTATGTCTGATTTGTATTGAATTGATTTTTAGGGATGAACTATTGCCATTGTTCCTTTCTTGTTGCTGAGAAAAAAGGAAAAATCAAACATTTGTTTTTCTTATGTCACAAGTTTGAAAGTAGTTTTTTTAGTAATTGTTGTATGTTCATATACCATCTGTTTTCTGTTATCTTTCATGACTTTCTTTAATTTCAGATCTCTATAATGAGTACACTTGAGAAGTCTGATATACAGACAAATGTTTACATACCCAAATAAAGGTTAGCAGTCACATCTCTACGTGACACTTAAAATCAACAAGTTAATTCTACAAATCTTAAAGATAATTCAAAGTTTTTTTTAACTTTATGCATTCAACCAACTATATATGCATTTCCATCATCATCTTAAATCAGGGAGTACCTAAACTGATCTGAACATATACTGGGAAAAGATCTTTCAATCCTATTTAAAAAAAAATTCCCTTAGTATTTACTGGCAATTACAGTTAGAAAATAGCACTTGGATGAGATGGACCTTTTCTCTAAGCCACCATGGTCATTCTCTTGGATTTTAAAGAAATATTATTCTCTGTGACCAAATTTTTTGAATGTCCTGGTTACAACTGCTGTCCTGAGGTGTTCTGTTCCAGCTCCATTTTCTCTCCTACTTGGTATTTCTAAGTCTCAAATGTCTTCCTTCCAGCCAAAATCCTATTTATGTTCCAGCTTTACCCTTTCTGGAGTAATTTTTCTTGTTATCTGGTACTTTTAGCTACTTCAAGGAAAAAAAAAAGT
The DNA here is from genome assembly GCF_014805655.1 of Passer montanus. Lineage (NCBI taxonomy): Eukaryota > Metazoa > Chordata > Aves > Passeriformes > Passeridae > Passer > Passer montanus. The sequence goes on along the minus strand of NW_024358722.1, from coordinate 6,489,292 downwards.
GTATTTCTGCTTTATCTTTACTAAGTCTTTTAAATAGTTAATAAACCACTTTCAGTTTGAAGGTGAGATCTTTAGAGCTGCCCAGTTCAACTGCTTCTAAAACATTCTTTTAAACACAGATGTGTGCTTTAAGACAAGATTAAATTTACACAGATATTTTATTTTTATTGCTTGGTTTGCCTTTCTTAGTAATTTATATTTGCAAGTATTTATCACAATTTCATCATAATATCCCTCTCCTCCTTGTTCACCAAGAAATACTTTTAAATTATAAAATCCTGTGCTTTTTGGATAATATGTGAACAGTATGTTTGTAACAGAAAATGATGTTGGCTGTCAAACAGAACACCAGCCATATAGTTTAATACATCTCATAAACTGTGTAGGGTGTTTGTATTATCAAAAATGAGAAAAGGGGATGGTCCTTGTGTTTAGCTGAATTATTACTGAGATAGAAGTTTCTGTTATTTACAGCTCTAAAGGTCAGGGTCTTGATCTGCAATACCTTTGTCACAGAACAGAAGTTTAAAGTTGTCAGCCATAGTGTCAGCCATGGGATGCTGGCTCTCAAACATGCAAATATCAAATACAACATCAACGCTTTATATTCCATTCTTTATTAAATACTTTAGGATTTAATGAAATCACATGCAGTATCTGGTATAACAGCACAGCTTGTTCTTATGGATTTACATGCTAGAGAGAAGCAAACAAAATTACATTATCAGTGAATTATCTACCATTAGTTTGTCTAGAAGGCTCTTCACAAGCTGTTCTTTTCACTCTTGCTTGTTGCAATAACAGGGGTTTTTATGTCTGACATTACCTTCTTTTTATGTGGTTCATGAACAAAAATGTCAGAACAAATCTTGCAAGGTTATCAGTTCTTTTGCTGCTTAGCCTGTAGTTCAGTTTTATCTTTTCCCAGAAAGATCAAACTTGTTGAGACTAGTTTGTTAATTCCCAGATGTAGCAAAGCCTAATCCCTGAGGTTTGTGAAGGAATGTGCTAGTTCTCCATTCCCTTAATTCTTCTAATGAAAAATAAATGTATCCAGTGTCATCCTGGTGAAAACTAATGGTTGTTCTTTTCAGTCATCTATAAATGTTAAAAAAGAGACAACCCTATACCAGACAAGCTCTTTGGAATACTTACCATTTTTTTCCCACGTATTTGTATGATTCCTTGCTGCAGATGGCTCTAGGCATAACCACAATGTCAATACAGTTCATGTGTTGTTTTTCTTTCTTAGTGTGTGCATGCAGTTACATAGCCCTGCAGGTTAGGAACCAAAATATATTGCACATCAGCAATTTCAATTTGATCCTAAATGTTTTGAAGAACAGCTGCTTCTCTGTTCAAAGAGTACTGAGGAGCCCTTCAGGAGAAGAAAAACTCCTGAATGGTTACAGCAAATTATTAAGTTTGACAAGCTATTTTAATGCAAAATTGGAACTACTTTCTTCCTAATGTAAAATGGGTATCAGACTTCTGATCTAAAGAAGGCCTTGCAAAGATTTAATTAAATACCAGCATTGGAGCTTCAATAACAGAAACCAAGTTAATTGCTGATTTTGTTAAAACTGTAAGATGTATAAAAATAACACAGAAAACCAGATATATTCCTACTGTTTCCTTTTAAGTGATACTGTCTATTAACAGAGGATAGATCATTTTTTTGAATAAATATTTGTTAGTATGTCCCAAATCAAGAGACATAATTGCCTTTTGTAAGATTCAGAGAATATGAAGTTTATAAAACTTTATCTGTAGTCTGGAATAAGGACATTTAAGTTACTGCTTGTTAATATAGAGAGATTAATAGTAAGAATAATCTTCCTTAAGAAAATATAACTGATTTCTCTAGGAGTCAAAACAAAAACAGGTCATTTAGAAATAATATATTTCAGAACATCTCTTGGATTTGCCTTTTATGATTTAAGTAATGGAAAGCTACTCTTCTACCATTGCATAGAAGTTGCCAGCAATTCACAGTATATTTTATTTCCATCTTTGTTCTAAACCGCTTTTTATCAGTTGCTGGAAACTACGAATTTTCCCATATTTAGTTTAAAATGAAAGATGTTACTTTTGGGAGGGAAATTATATCCTCAGGCCAATTCATTTCAATCAGTTTTTAATTATTCTAGCATGATAAGTATTTCTGCCTGCCTGTATGTAAAAATTTTTTAATTTGAAACAACTGGAACTAGCTTGGCTTGTGGCCTGACCTTGCAATTTCTTATACACTAAATCTGTTGTACTACTTCTTGGGGACCATTCACATGTGTTAGAATTAATGAGATTGAGTTCTTGTTTTGTCATTCTCGAAAGAAATCTTTTAAGGTACAGGCCAAGTTTGTAGCCAACTGACTTACTGTGTTTAAATATTTGAAATGAAAAGTATTTTAAATTATCACATGTAGTTTTAGATGCATTAGCCTTAAAACTTGGACAGTTTCCCTGTTATTATTTATTATTTCTCTTCCAGTAGTACCTGGGAACATTGGCTAAGTTGTTATTGTGCTAGGTGCACAAAACCCAGTCCAAATGACAGACTGCTCCCCAAGGAATTAATACTTCTTGTTATTTCACCAGTTTATATTTGCTGAGGATCAGAGGATTGTGGAAATTAGGAACAGACCTCTGAATGTTCAACTAGTTCAACACCCTGGTGAAGCCTGTCCAGTTTAGGATGGATTGCTCAGGGCTTTGTCCAGTCAAGTTCTGAATCTCCCAAGGCTGGAGCCTGCATGACCTCTTGGCACATGCTCCACTGCTTCATCACCCTTGTGGTGAAAAAGCTTGTCCTAATATTGGAATTTCCCATGTTCTAGTTTGTGCTTGTTGTCTCCAGCCCTATCCCTGTGCACCTTCAAGAAGACTCTGGCTTCATCTTCTCTATACCCACCTACTAAATTGCCCTAGACAGCAATTAGATTTTCCCCTTAGCCAGGAGTTCTTAAGGTTGAACAAGCCTGCTTCTCCCAGCCTCCTCTTGTATGTCCTGGTCTCTGGCACTCTGACTGTCTTGATGGCCTTCCAGTGCAGTGTGCTGTGATAGGTCAGTGTCTTACTTGTGCCAGAGTTCCCAAAACCAGATACAATGCTGCAGATTTGGTTTTGAAAATGCCAAGCAGACGATCCAGAACATCTCCCTGGAAGTGGCTGCCCTAAATGCACCACAGCGAGGAAGAACTGGCAAATGCTCCTGTGCTGGGAACATTCTCAGCTGTAGCCAGTGTAAATTACTGTTGCTGTTGAAAGAAGTTAATTGTTTTGGGTTGACTTTTGCGGGTAATGTGGGACTCAGGGTGGTGTTAATTTTAACAGAGATCTGCCTTGCAATCTTAGTTTGTTTCCAGGCCACACAAATGGCTGTTCTGGCACATGAGAGTGGGCCATTTGGACAGGAGTGGCAAGAAAAAAGTAGGCCATTTTCTTTTATGTAGCACTTCTGGTTTGTGTCAGCTTACCATGACCAGACTCCACAGTCTAAAGAGAGACAGAGACTTAACTAAGATTAGTAAAGACTATGGCCAAGAACCTTCGTATCTATGAAATTAAAAGCTTTAGTTAAATTTTTCTACCAGTCTTGCAAACAACATTTTCAAAATAGCATGTAGATTAATTATATAATATCCATCATAGGTTTATTCTGACAGCAGTTGTGTGGAATGTCATCTTGCTTTAATAAGTCCATTTAACTGAGTAGTTTTATGAGACTAGCTGCAGAAAAATAAAATTCTTCATTTGCTGCTCTTTTGTACAGTATGATGGCAAATGTCCACATTGGGCTTTCAGTATTGTTATTTAATTTTTTCTTTACATAACCATTAGTTATTTCCCTGAATTGTACCACAGTTTGTTTTTTAAATAAGATTCTACTGAAGGGAGGAACTTAAAAACTCACCACAGTATTTAACATCAGTTGACATTTACTGCAATTTCTAATCATTGGCACAGAATCTGTCTGGCTTCTGCTGCTTTTATGGTTCTTTCAGCTTGTTCCAGTGTTTTTTAGTTGTACCATCCTGCTGTAGATGAGTTAGATGATAGTGGTTTGAAGCAGCCAAAGATCTACTTTTATACAGACTCTGTCTGTTCAAAATAATTTTGTTTATTGGTATAAGCAGTGTAAAGATGGAAAGAAAGATTTCTACAAATATCTGTCCCAAAACAATCCTTTCACTACTCAAATGAAAAATCCTGTTGATCTGGGGCATGGAAAGCATGAAGAGGAGTTCTGTCATAATGCTAAGCATACAGGTTGTACATTTCATTAGGAAGAATTATTATATTTAAATACTTCATTTACCTTGCTCATGAGCTTACAGAAATATAAATATCAGGTAAATAAACCAATATTAGATTTACTGTTACTCTACCAAAACCACTTTCCTTCTCCTTGTGGAGACTTTGCTACAGAGGTAGGATGTTTGGAATTATTGCCCCTCATAAAGTACTCTGAAAATTCAGTTTGCCTGTTTCATTCAAGGATTTGTGTTAAATTGGTTTTATTCATGTAGCACAGGTCACCAGGTGTTCTGAATACAGGAATACATAATTCCTGCTCCAGAGATATTAAAATTCATGAAGAGACTCGGACTCTTTAGACACTTGAATAGAATGTACATATATATATATTAATATTATGTGTCATCTATCTGTAGGTACTCCAAAACCATTATTAGTGAATTGGTTTCCTGGAAACCTTGTAAGAAGATACATTCAAAAGGTTTTGTGAGATACTTTTTGGGGAAAAAAAAAATCTTACTTGGAAATACTTTTATAACCTTTTAAAGACTGAAATATGTTTAATATGCTTGAATAGTTTATACTGCAAGAGAGGTCCGAGCAGCATGGTGGCATGCCAAAGAGAAAATTGGACAGATTTAGTTGCCTTCTTATAATTTAGATCTTACTATATTCTTGTTTGGGATCAGTGTGGTTAAAAAGGTAATTTTAAATTGACCACGCCTTGCCCCTGCAGTGCACAAGTTTAGCAGCCGAGTCCCGCCACACCAGGCTGTGCCTCACAGCGAGCCGATCGACAGCGCTTGAAATAATTTGTGCGTTTGTCTGAGTAGGGACTGCAGAACTTAGTCATGTATGTTTGAAAATTAAAGCCATTAAGTGCTCTGCGAGTGATACTATAGGCGCTAGAGAGTGTGCTGGCATGGTGTGGCCCTGCAGAGCCCGGGGCTGGCCGCTCCCGCCTGGGACAGGCTGAGTGAGAGTCAGGAAATGGCAGCGGGCGCTGACTCACAGCTGGGGCGGCCTGCTCGGAGCTGGCTGGGGTAGTTCCTGTCCCCTCTGCTGCAGGCATGGCCTGCGCCCCGTGAAGCACTTGTTTAATCCCTGTAGTTTACACTTTGTTACACCAGGAACTGCGAGCGCTGAATTCAAGCTTCAGTCATGCCGAGGAAGGTAGTTTGAAATATTTCAGCAGCTGTTTCCCAAGAAGCTCAGCTGCTCATGCAGCAAAGGTCAGGAGAGTAGCTGCTGAATAGGTTCCAAAGAAAGTTTTCCACTGAAAATGAGCCCCGGGAGTGTGGAAGTTATGCTCGGCTATGAAGCAGTTATCTGAAAATGCTTCAGTGTTCAAGATCCAGCAGCAGCCTTGTAATGCGAGCAACAGTAATGCTTCCCTTTTCTCAGGCAAGCAGGACAAAATTTAGTGAAGACAGCAAAATGTAATGTCTGTTTACTTACAGCTGAAGGCATACAGTATTATGCAGGAGAACTGCCTAGTAGACTGTTTCAGAGAAAAAAAAACATTTCTCTTCCTTTTCTTCCTATTTCATTCTTGTTCTTTTCCCGTCCAAAAAGAACAGAAAAAGTACATTACACTTGACAATACAATGCCATTAAGAAAATGTGTAAAGTGGTAAAAATGTTGTTTGATTCTGAAGTCTTCATTGCAGATTTTGGTGAAGTTTTGCTCTTAGTTGGGTGGAAATAGAAGAGATTAATTTTAAGACCCAGCTGGGAGAAGTTTACTTAAACTCACCATCAGTTAGAAGAAGAGTTTAACTGCATTTGTACAGAGCCAGCACAGTTGACAGAGGCATATGGACATGGCTGTAACATAAATATATAATAATTTTTAATGGGCCTTTGTCCAAAGAGGGCTTCAGATAAAATTTAGGTATTCTCATCCAAAAATATATATTAAACTGAACAGAGTGATCAAAGTTGAGCAATTTTTTTTTTTCCTGGAGGAGATTTTCCCTTGTGATGTCCCTCTAGCTAGCTGAACACTGAGAATTTTAAAAAGTGTTTATTTAATAAGTTCCTCACTTAGTGATTAGTATCCCTCAAGAATAGTGACCAAGTTGACTTGCAGCATTTTTTCACATTAAACCACAAAATGCTTTTGCCGAGACTGTGTCACTGTGTCCATTTCACAGATGAATAAACAGAGGCATGTGGGAGAAATGTAATTTTACTAAGGGTTGTATACCAGGTAAGTTGTACAAGCTGGAACAGAACCCACACCTCCTCTGTCTCTCTGCCTAGGCTGCTCTCTGTTGGTCTGCTGTGCCTGAAGTACACATTGATTTCAAACTAGGAGCAAGACACAGCTGAATATCAGCGTAGGAAGTGGTTTCATGATCATCCTACAATACACATTTTTAAAAGATACTAAATTCTGTTTTCAAATGCAACAGTTGTCCAAAAATGAATGCTGTCAGATTATGATTTTCATTTGCGTGGGTTGTTTTCCAGGCAGAAATTTTAACGGGCATCCCAGTTGGCAACCTTGAAGATGCTGAAAAGGTGGGACGCATGCTGTTAGAAAGAGGGTGTAAGCTCGTAATTGTTACTCTTGGAGCAGAAGGCTGCATGATGATATCAGGAGACGAAGCCATTCCAAAGCACGTTCCTGCTGGGAAGGTCAGGGCTGTGGACACTACGGTACGTTTTTGTGGTTTAACTGTCTTGCTTTGGAAAAGAGTACTTAAGCACTAGGGGAAAGCAGTGAGTAATCAGCCAAATCTTTGGGCACTAGCACAAAGGCTAATTTATGATGTGAAATTGGTATCTTGCTTCCAGTGTCTCATATATTAAATGTCAATTCACCTGAGTTTTATAGTTGTATTGTAGATGAGCTAGAACTATTATACATACTCAAGGTGTCCTCATGTTCCTCCTTTACTGAAGTACCTGTCTCTGACTGTAGTACGTGATGCCACTGGATTGAGCTGCAGTGTTGTTTTTCACCTTTGCCCTTTGATTTAATTCATCTTGTCTAGAACTCAAACACTGTGAAAGAATGGAGATACTACTCACAGTCTGAAACTGAATGTTTGAGTCTTCTGACAAAGCATTAATTACTTACCAAGTCTAGCATAAGATGATTAAATACATAATTTTTACAGAATATAGTGGAAAAACCCAAAAGCTCTTGCTGTTTCATGATGACTGTTTTATGATGCTAGGTAAGGGATACTTGGTCAGGTGCATTTTAATCTTTGACATTAGGATACTTCTTTAGTTCCTGCTCAGAACTAAGTGCAGAAAACATGCTCTGTTGAAACCACAAAATACAATACCCCCAGCAAAAGAGAAAAACAGGACAGGCAATAGTTAAGATATCATTGCTATGAAAACCTTACCACATTGCACATATGGGGCTATTTTGTGTTCCTCATACTATCTGACATAAATCCAAAATAATTCCAGTGGAGTTACTGAGAGCAGAGCAGGTCACGTTATATGTACTAACTATACATTTAAATGCCTGTTATAATAACGTCATATTACATATGTTCTGTTACAATAGTTCATTAAAATCCTGGAGATTTTACCATCTGGTACATTCCATATCTGAATTGCATTAATAACAACTAGTTCTTGTAGCATGTTTTTTATCCATGGACCTCATACTGATTCACAAGGAGGAAAGGCAACTGCTTAAAGGATGAGGAAACAGAGGCAGAGGGAGCTGAAATTACCTAGGTCAGTAACATGCAGAAGCAGAGCTAAGAGTAAAGTCGCTTCATCTCAATCAGAAGATTGCTTATAGGTTTGGACTGTGATATTCTGATACTGTGGAAAGCATTGTTTCATTGATCAATATAATATTTTTCTGCATAACTCTGAAATAGAGATACTTTGGTTTTATTTTCCTCTTTTGCCGCTTTGTTATTTAGAAGTTTGACCTTGGGTTTGTATTGGTTTTGGAATGTCTTCAATTTCTGCTTGGGGGAAGGAGATATCATTAAGGTTCTGCCTAAGGTTCATGGTAGGTTCATGCATAAGGTTCTTGGTAGGGCACTAGAGATGCCGAACTGCCTCTGCTTGCTTTTAGCCCAGAATTAGAAGTGCCAAGGAAGTGAAAGGCAGAGCTCCCAAAGCTGTCCAGAAGCAGGATTTATTAGCTTGGGAGCAATAATGAACCTGGCAGCACGGCTTCTTGCTCTGACTTGGTAAATCCACTGCTGCTATCAAAGCTTACTGTTAGAACTTCTCCTCTATCACACACAAGTGATGTTGAAGAAATATGTGTGATCTGCTTCTTCAAAAGAAGAAAATTGCTTCCAGATCAGCTATTTTTTGATATCTTAAAGATTTGCTGCTCTTGGAATAAAACAGCAATACTGAAACCACACATTGTGAATGAAAAATGCTTTTTATCTTGCCTAGCAGTTTGAAGTTTCATGTCTGAATGAATGTAATGTGCCTCATTAAAAAAATAATCTTTTTATTTTAAATAAAAACAGTTTCTTTTCATTTACTAAATCCTTGCCCTGCCTCCTTGTGGCCAACAGGTTATTGGCTTCCACATAGCAGAGGATTTTCACAGTTAATTTTGTTAATCTACTTAAATACCAGTGGGTTGTTTTCAGTAAAACAGCTGTGCTTGGTTTATTCTTGCAGCCTGAATGAAAAAATATGTGTTGGCCTTGCATTATAAAAGTCTTACAGTGCTTAGCCTGATTATCACTTTGCCTGAAAGCAAGTGGTTTTAAAGCAACCCTCACAAACACTAAGCAAAATAATGTCATCCTCAACTAACCTGGATTGCTCTATTATTAAAATAAGCATTAAACATTCCAGTAGGACATGTTACTTTCTTCAAGGCATGTCTACAGTAGATCCTTCCCCAGGGGAAGGATCAAACTCATAAGGTGGCTTACCAAGTAGCCACCTACCCACAGGGTATTCAGAGTTGTTCATGTGTATGCTCTTAGCCTGCCATTTGATACTAAAAAAAGTTGCTACTTTAAACTGCTCTGGCTTAGCATCTCCAGGGACTGGGCACTATTACATTGGGGTTTGTGCCTGTATCTGTATTGACACTGTTTAGATCTGCAGAAGGTGAAGCTATTGCCAGACAAAGAGTTAAATGATACATGTATCCTATCACAGAATTTGCCAAAGGCTACAGAGTCCTTATTAAAAACTAGAGTTTGCCATTTAGGAGATATACATGCAAGATACAAAATTAAAGTCCCCTTTCACTGTAGAAATTTTTCATGGCTGCTGCCACTGCCTAGAGTCCTCTCTGTAGCACTGTAACTTCAGTACTGATCCCTGGTAATTTCTGTTCTGCACAGCAATTTTAGGAATTTTTGAACAACAAAATACTTGGGTAGGTACAGCCACAAAGATTAAGAATTTTAGTTCCTTGTCCCAGTTTGTGTGCTCCCCATTCTCCATGTTCACAGGTTCCTCAGAGACACTAAGGGTTGATAGGCTGTAGAGCCTGGCTCTTCCTCCCTACCCTTGAGGTGGTTAATCTAAGTGTTTATTGGCAGAACACTGGGAAAAGCTGGCTCCATCTCCCACTCTGTGGTGGAACATGAATCTTCAAGATTGAAAATCTGGCGTTTTTCACCCACACTAAATCAATACTATAAAGAGGGGAAAAAGGCCTGTTGATTCTTTTTTTTAGCACTAATTATCTTAGTGTGGGCTTTAGTAATGTATGCAATGCTTCTCATGACTGTTAGCAGAGCACTCCATACACAGTCCAAAACATGTAGAGCACGAATAGTTGTTCAGAGGGACGTTTTGCAAGACATGGTATTGTAAAGCTGAAACATCTGTTTCTCCTGTTACAGCTAAATAGTGCAATAAGCTTTTGTTAAGAAAATTAACTTTCCCTTCATTTTACTAGTTCCTGCTATCTAATTTCTGTATGCAAATTATGAATAAACAGAAAAATAAGTGAATTATTGAAAAATCATCCTCAAATTTTCTCTGTGACAGAACGATCTGATTAAGCCCACCAGCTATATCAATTTGTATTTGAAACAGTTGACGTACATAAGACATTTGACACATAATAAAGTACTAATATAGGTATACATTATATTCTATTTTCATTACTTTAAATAGTTGCTTTCAAATTTACTTGACTATATTAAGTTAAATATATGCATTTACTTTATTTTTGGAAGAAGCTATTTCCACTCTAGGTGAAACTAGTACATGAAGCTACATTAAAATAGCTGTGAAGGATAATTATATAATTCCATTTATTTGACACTTCTGTTGGTAGCAGAAGGTTTCACAAATCATTCAGAAATCTGATAAGCATTTCATAGAAAACAATAATATCGCATACACACATTTTGCAGTTGCCTGTGTGTGAAGCAGTTTGCCTGCTGCTGAAGCAGGAGCACAGCTGAGGTGGAGCACAGCAGCTGCTCACAAACAGCTGTGGGACATGACTGAGCACCACCGTGTCAGAATTGAGGTGTAGGGGATGATGTGTGTGATGAACCACAGGATGATCCTGAATTTTGACATCTGCTGCTGCAGTAGCCCTGAACAAGCCGTCTTGGCAGAGACATACGTGGTCCATTGAGATAGAGGGCCACAACATCATCCACACTGGAGAATGAAGCTCCGCTCTTTTTGCCCCTTCACCCTTGCTCTCCCCCTCTGCTTCTGACAATCATGCAAAGTGTAATTTACAGCACTATTTACATCTGTTTACATTTACTAATTATATTCCATTGAAACTGCCAAGGAAAATTTGTCAGAAGAATGTAATTACTCAAAGCTGGAATATGGCCAGCAGTGAGATTATTTGAAAAAAAAGCACTATGGGATAGTGTGGAGCTGAGCACTTCAAGCGACAGCTGGGAACCAAGTCAAGTCCTCGAGGTACTGCCAGAGGCCTGTCTGAGGCTTAGTATGTGCAGGTGGACTTCAGAGGGGCATGCAGGCTGTCTGGGGCTCCAGGTTACTCAGGATCTTGGCTTCAGAGCTGTGCCAGGCCTCCTCTGGAGGTGGGGCAGTCTGGTGGTCAATGTCAATGGCAGGCTGGAAGATGTCTTCTGGTTTTGGGATTTGCGCTGTGCTTCTGTGGTTGCTCCTTGCACTTGGAGGTGCGGTACCCTGTCTAGGGTCCATGACTTGAATTGGAGAGCTGGCACTGGCAGAATCACTCCTGTGCAATGGCATTAGTGAAAAATGGGGGGCTCTCTCTAAGTAAGCTGGGGCCGCTCTGTTGGCCCCCCATTTCTAGGTTACAGCATGAAGATCACTTTGGGGAAGGAAGTCATCTAGCGTTAGTTTTTAGAACCTCCAGTTTGCACCAGAACCCAGCTTGGATCAAGATGATGAACATATACATATACATGCACCAATTAGGGTGGCTTTCCAATTTTTGTCTCATCTGGGCTTCTAAATGCACAGTATGGTTGCTGTATTTAAGATCTCTTTATCAGTTGACCTCTAGGGTTATACATACCACTGTTGTGTGCAAAAAGTCCTGTATTAGCACATTCACAGCGAGAAGATCAGGCATCTGCATCTCTGGCAGATGCCTGATCTTCTCAGGCATCAGGCCTCGCGAGAAGATCAGGCATCTGCATCTCTGGCTTAGGCATAGGTGTATTTTCTTGAAAGGCAAATGGATGCACTTGGGCACACATATTTAAATGAAAATTTGGAATCACTTTTCATAAAGGTGCACCTAGTAATCACAGCAAGTCAATGGTCCCTCTTTTAAATGTCATGGAGAACCTAGAATGTTTAACTTTGCAGTATTTCTAAGTACAACATTACATTTACCATGTAATTTCTTATGTTACCAGCATTTTCCCCGTCTGGCTGTGCTTTTTGAATACAGAGATTGCACAACCTTCTAAGAGAAGCTCACAGGTTGAAGTACCATGCTCATAAACATGAAAGTCATCTAGCAGAAAGGCTCATTGCTACAATATGAATTGTCATCACATGTTTTGTGTTCAAATCCTGTTGTTTCCCTCAGATTTCTTAATACAATTTATTAGATCTGTCTCTTCTATTAGGAGAGAGAATTATGAAGGCTCTCTTTAAACAGTACTTTGCTCACTGGGCACCTTTGTATTGAACTCTGAAGATGTTACACAACTTTTATTTTAATAAAGCCTCATATAAGTGTATAGCTGTATAATTTTAGATATGTCACAGTATTCAGGCCTGTGTAGCAATTGTGGTCTAAAGAAGGCAGTGTGGTTTAGCAATTTTAACAAAGGACTGATTAAGAGTCCCAGGGCTCTGCAAAAGACTTGCTGTAATTCCTTGGAAGAGTTACGTGTCTTCTTTGTATCCCAATTTATCTGTCCATAAATTGGAGCTGCTATTAATGTGTTGCATATAAGCCATGAGAAGTCTGTTAGAGATCAGAACAGAACCTGGGAGGCCTTTTTCCCAGGCTTTTCGTATAACCTCAGGCCAGTTGTGCTTCTTTGGGGGCTTTGCAAACTCATTGAAGTGCTTCTGCTTGAAGTTGAGAGGTCTTGTCTGTAAAAATATGGTTTACACTAAAATTCTCTGACTTAGCTGTATCTTCTGGTTTGGAGGAAGCCTGAGCCAGAGGAGTGAAGTGGACACTGAAATAAAGCCTTAGAATATAAATAAATCCAAAACAGTCCTCCTAATAACAGCAATTCTTTGTCTCCTGACTTTGTGGCCTAACGTCTGAGGCTCAAGGGGATATAAATACAACACGCTGTGCAATGACTAATTACTCAAAATTCTGTGCATCAGCAGAAGTGGGACTTGTGGTTGACTCTAATATTATCAAATGCCTTTGCTATTTAATAATCTTGTAGCCGTGCATTATTTAGCATGCCGTTTGCACAAAGAACAGTGATTTTATTTCAGTTATCTCTCAACAAAGTAAAAATGCAGCTGGTAGTAAATGAAGCATTTGGCAGACAATGTGTCTGATGTACAGTTCTCTAACTTGCTAAGAAAAGAAAAATGTTGACTGTTTAACCTTTTCCTACCCAAGGATGTAGCAAGGAGTGAACTTTTGCGGTTTTCTGTTTTTTTCCTTAACCCTAAAATGTTTCTTTTTCTTTTTCTTTTTCTTTTTCTTTTTCTTTTTCTTTTTCTTTTTCTTTTTCTTTTTCTTTTTCTTTTTCTTTTTCTTTTTCTTTTTTTCTTTTTCTTTCTCTGTTTTTTTCAGTTCTTCTGGGTTTTTTTTCTCTTCTCATCTTCCCTTTCATTTTCAAGGAAAGAGACTTCTTTTTCTTTTTCTTTTTCTTTTTCTTTTTCTTTTTCTTTTCTGTTTTTTCAGTTCTTCTGGTTTTTTTTCTCTTCTCATCTTCCCTTTAATTTTCAAGGAAAGAGAAGTTACTACTGGGCAAAAATCTTATTTATCAGTGGAGTTTATTCAGACACACCAACACAGAGTAATTATGCTCAGAGCTCCCATTAACATCCCACAAAACAACAGCATAATAGCTTCCTTTCTTTAACATGCAAACCAAATAGGTTAATAAATAAGTTTAGTTCCAGTCATAGCCCACTTTCTGACTTAGCCTTCTGCATTCCCTTTTTTACAAATATGTAATCCATTGAATTTTGGAACAGAAAAACCATGAGGAATAAGTTAATCTGCCAGGCACTCCAATCAGTGATCAGCACTGTAAGTCTAAATAAAGCTGCATCTATTATGCTCTGAAGTTCAGCTGAACTGTGAAAGGGCACATGACTGAAATGACTGTATGTGAGTTGACTCACAGTTAAGTCTAGATGGGACTTGCTTAGTTGCTCATGAGTTTCTGATTCAGGCCTTCTAAAGATACTTCAGTATGTCAAGGCTTGGTCAGTGGTCTAAGGGTATACAGGTATCCAGTGACAAGAGGGATTGCAAGAGTGGCATCCATCTGCATTGGCAGTCAATTGAGAAAATGTGGAGCAAGCTGGATGTACCCTCTTTCCCCTTGGAGAGCAGAAAGCTGTATTATCATCCTTGTACAAATTGGAAAAGTGGAACAAAAATGTTAGCAACTGGGTGCACTGAAGCACAGGCTAAAAATGTTCTGCTCCAAGTTATATAGGGAGTTGGAGTGATGCAGCCAAAAATGAAGCACAGGCATATACTGTCCCATGCTGCTCTCTTAACTTCTGGACAACATTGTCGTGGAAGGAAACGCTGTTTATCTGCCTAGTAACTGTCTATTTTAATCTGTAAGAACAAACAATGTAAACAAAATGAGCAAACAGAAGCAGGCTTGTACAGAACAATTTGCAGTCTTGTTTTCCAGTGGAAGATTCCATGGACCACCCAGGCTTTGCTCTAGTCCTTTTCTCAACCACGGAGCATCTAATTAAATCCCTTTCCATTCCTGACTCTAAAGTGGAAGAGAGCCTACAGTCCTGTACAGTTTCTTTCCAGATGGAAATGCATAATTTAACAGAGATACAGCTGACAGGGAGAAGTGGGCCCAAAGCAGTATTAGCATTTGCCACAAATTGCATTAAATTACAAGGGGTACTTAATGAAGACATATTATAAAAAGAAGATTAAAGCCAATATTTAGTTTTTAAGCCCCTTCTAAGACTGTAGTGTGCCAGGCAACAAAAAACTCAGTTAAACTACTTTAGTGATACCAAGAGTTGTTTGGTTTTGCTACACATGATCAGTAACAAGTCATGGGACACATTGTGTCCCATTGTGTCCTACAGCTTTATTCCATATACACATATACAAAAAGTTGCTAAGCACCTTACATTATTTATAACACAAGGAAAGTACTATTCAGAATGCTGTTTTGTAGATAGGGAACAAAACATGCAGACACTGGCTCTTCAGTGGATGTGAACCTATTTCCCTTGTTTAACCATAACTTGTTCTCTATGTTTATCTTAAAAAAAAATAGGACTGTAGGAAAATTTTTGTCAGGCTATCAGCTGTCTCATTTTTAGAATTGGACATCACTGTAAATATCCACATAAAGGAGAAAGTACATAGCAATGCAGAGTTGCTTTGCATTGGATGCTTCATGAAGAGGCTATAGGGAGTTTATGGAAGTATGCTAAAAGAGCAGGTGCTTTGGCTCATGTAGTGGCATACTGAGACACATTCCAGTTTGGAAATTAACCCAGTTGATTATTATTTTGGACATAGAAAGGTAGGGATGCTGGCAGCATATGTGTAGCAACTCGAGTGTTTTGTTTGTGGGCCAGAACATGGGAATGACACCACATCCAACATCTGCACCTAAGAATACATTCAGATGAGGTCTAGAGAGGCTGACTTCAGAAATATCTTTGTGCTATCTTACTTCTGGGATGCTTTAGTAAATGAAACAATGGTATCATTTATGCACGTTGAGAGCAGAGCAGGAAATTACTTTTAGCACTTCTATTGGGCTAACTATGGAATGCAACACAAGTGAAAATCATTACAGCAAAACATGCTGCATCCCTTTTTTGATTTCTCTCTTTCTCTTGACTGAGTCCAGCTTAGGGTCTCCTCCAGGAAGATGCTCAGTCCTGTTATGTAGCTCACCCTGTAGTGTTGGAGCAGATCTTGGGCTGCCAGTGCACATGAGGAGTGCCAGTTGTAATGGTAGATAGCACTCTGGGATATCTGAGTTGCAGAAAGGATGAAGAGGAAGGAAGACCAACTGTGTGCAGTCATCCTTTCTAATGCAATTTCTGCAGTTAAAAATAGCTAGTGGAAGCTGGCACTCCTGGCACATCCAGAGTGTCACCTTCCCAAGTATCTTTTTCTGGCCTGAGCTGTAGGAAGTTGCAAATGCAATCCGCTGTGTAATAGTGCAGTATATTCTTGGCCAAACCCCTCATCTTTTTTTTTCCTCTTCATGGTTAGCTAACAAATGTTATATGCCTCCCTTTCTTCTTTAAAACTGTTCTCTGCAGAACCAAGTATCATCCAGGCTATTGTGGAATAAAACTTACTCTTCTCAATTTCTTCACATCAGTTCTGGCTGCGGTGAGAAGGAAGGCAAACCTGGCTCTGGAACCCCTCACCAGCCTAGTTGCCCTGAAATGCCAATTGCAGTAATGATGATATTGAACAATGTCAAGATTTCATGATTTCACCCAACACAGTTTTCAATGCCAAGTAATTTTTGTCACTACAGAAACCAGAAAGGTTTGAGTTAGATTGGTGATATTGCATAATTGGGTTTTCAAAAGAACAAGAACAGAGAAATGAAAATAGTGGGGAAATCAGGCTTCTTGCTTTTGAAAATTATAACTGCAGAAAATGCCAGAAGTTATATTTCTTATCAAGAATAAAAGAGTTAATCTCTAGTAGCCTGTCCCACAGATAGAATATATTTTACAACTTTCATTAGAGAAATTGAAGGAAACTAAAACTGTAAGTTTTGGTGATTTATAGCAGTAACCTGTAGGAATGTCTTTAATAGCAAGTTTACAGTTGAGTGCACTGATTTTGCCACTTTTCTCAGGTTTTTTTTTGTGTCTGTGTGTTTAAAGGTAGACATTGAGACATAAACCCAGCTATTGTAGACAAAGTCCTCTGTAGAAAAGCAGATTCCTGAATTCTAGCCACAATGTTTGTCAGCTGCCCAAATGTCTATAAGGAGTATTTGTTTTATTCATTTAAAAGCACAAAGAGATACAGAGATACAGGGAAAAGGTGGGGAAATTCTCTGGAAGCTTGTGCCTCATTTGCTGGTATCTGTGATTTTATATACTGAATACTGAATCTGTGATTTGTATACTGAAATCATTAAGCAGGCAGTGTGTTGCTTGGAAAGATTTATTTTACAGGGAATCTCACAGAGAATGCCTTTCTGTCAGAAGCAGTGTCTTGGTGGTCACCTGCTGCTGAAGACCATGAGTGAGGTGTGGGAGCCCTGTTTTCTGCACTCCTGCTCCACAGGTTAAGGACAAGAGAAAGAGTGGGTAGCACAGAACAATACTGTTGAGCAGAACAGCAGTTCTGGCTTGTAAGTCACATCTAACTGAAATTCGGGAGGGGAGATACAGCTTGGGTAGTCATCGAAACGATTACACAAACTCAGTTGGAAAAAGAATGCAGGGAGCTGGCAAGGGGACAAAGCTGGGGAGAGCTCAGACAAAAAACCTCCTGAAGTTTGGTGGTTTTCTTTCCCTTCCAGGATGTGTAGTTCAGAGGTAGGCAGAAGCAGTGGCCAGCCAACAAAGGCTAGATGCTGTGGTTTTGAAAGAGGCACTCAAGCATATGGAGCTTTCGTGCAAAAAAAAGAATGTTTTTTTGATCAATTCCAGGCGAGATGGCAGTTGTGTCATTCTGAGTGCTTCTCGGCAGATTAGATGGGAGCACTAAGAGTCCTTTGGCATTTTCAGTCTGAGAGAAAAAACCCACATGTGGCTAGTAAAATTGTCCAGCACAGATATTCCCTTCTTCTTACTTAATTGTCAAATTATGGGGTCCTGAAGCCATGTCAGCCTCATATGTGATACTAGGTGACACAGTTAGTGACAATTTGGCCAGTTGTCTCCTGTTTGGGGAGGGAAACCCACTGCCAGAATTTCCAGTCTACTATCAAAATACTGTGATGTATTTTGGGCAGAGCTTTGGCTTTTTCATTTCATCATTAAATGATATTCGTGAATTAACACAGAAGCGTGAGCTTTGTTGGGACAAGAGCACAATTTGGCACAAGCCTGACATGAATAATGAAAGGAGTGAAGTACTGCTCAAGGAAATGAGATAAGTGAAGCTTTTGATTAGAGTAGAAGAGTACTGCTTGTTGTTGAGGCTTGATAAACCAGTTTGAGAAGTACAAATCAACCTTCTGAGGAGCTGCTATATTTAGCACCAGCCTTCAACCACGACTCTTGACTCTGCACAAGTTCAAATTTTGGGAAAGGTGGATACAGCTCCTGTAGCATGTGCAACTGAAAGTCCATCTTCTGTCTATTAGTGGTGATTGGTCTGCGTGCTTCCCTGTTGTTGACACATTGTGGTTTACAACTTCGCAAGAGTGCCGCTGGAGAGTTTTGTGTTCAGATGAAGTGTAATGAGAATTTTCCAGTACTGCATTTTGTATGTCCTATGTTTTTTAGATGCACTGCAGTGGGGGAAAAAATGTGTGGATGGTTTCTTCTGCTGTTTCTGAGTTTCTGTGTGAGGTATGAACTTCCAGATCAAATGAAAGGAAGTCACAGATCAAAGCTCAAGTGGAACCAGGGAAGATGCAGATAATGAAGGCAAAAGTGAATTCAATCTTAAACAGAAGTGTATCTCAAGTTGAAAAATTCCATGCCAAAATATCTATTGCCCTGGTGGTGTAGGAATCAGAGTAGTGGAGAATTGTTTGGCTGACAGGAATCTCACAGGTTCAGCAACATGGATCTGTTTTTTTCAGAGTGGTATCTGGAGTTCCTGGTTCTGTGCTCTTACTCCATTGTGTAAGAAAGAAATAAATTTGTCACTTCTCATAAATGCTATCTGGAGTTGAAAGGAGTTTATATGAGCATCATCACACTGAATTGTTTCGATGATTCAGAAAACAGAGTGCTCCCTGTGGGTGAATACTTTTTTGGCTTTCTGGGGTTAGACTAACAGTCGACTACACAGAATAACTTTGTTCCCCAGTGCTGAGCAGCACACTGGAATATTATTATCCAGGAGAATGTAGCTCTTCTGTGTTCTTTCCCAGACTTCAGACTTCTCAGTGTGTACTAAGAGAAAGCCATCACCTCACGGACACCTTGCAGTATTTTTTTCTCATAAACAGTGAGATGGGAGCTCCTCTGTTCTGATCCTGACTGAGAGTCCAGCAGAGCTGTGGAGGTCCACTTAATTATTTTGCATATCTCAGTTTTAGGGTTCCCAAGCTGTGCCTCACTTTCAAGGGATGGGTATCTCATGTGACTCCTGTTAGCCCATGAAAGATCTGGAGCTTTGGATTCAGCCCACAGATGTCTCAAAGTGGGTGTTCTTAACATCCTTGATCTTGAGTTGGGTTAATTTCCCATCATGTGAAATGAAAGCACTATTACCTGCCTTCAAAGTTGATGCTGTATATGGGCTTTGAAATGTAAAACAGATACTTTCATCTGTGCTTTTTAGATGACATACAAATTAAAAATTGCAGAGTTGTGAATGTTGTATGTTTTATTTCCAACATTCACCACAAACCAAACATTTCAGGGGAATTCATGCATCTGTAATGCTTGTCACTGATCATTTTAGAAACAGTGCATAACTTCATGTAGTAGGATGTTTCAGAAAGGAAAGAAATTGCTTGCAGGAGGCCTTGTATTGAGATTAATCTCTCAGGAATGCAGGGGGTTAACGGTCAGGCTGATTAATCACTGTTAATGACCCATCAGGAAATCTGTCAGGAAGTGGGTAAAAATTCCTGATGGCTGATGCGAAGCATTGTGTGGTATGCTTTGGTTTTGATGTTTCCCAACTGATAATCTACACTGGGTGTGGTTTAGTTACCTTTTAAATTCTCAGGACGTGTGAAGGACCAGATGATGTGATGGCCTTGTTCAACTTGAGTAAGTGAACAAGAAACTTTCCCCGTTCAAGGCTGTGCAAGTACATCACAACACAAATGCAAGAAAGTCAGGGATTGCTCCTTCCCACAGCTTCCCAGAACAGAGTCTGGTAAAGATGCAGAAAGGAAGCGTGATCATTCCCTCATTCCTCCAGACCCAGCCCACAGGGTATGGGGGGAAGAGTGGAACAGGCAGCTTTCCCTGTGTGAACAAGGAGCCAGAGTATTAAGACTTGGATACACAACTGAGTTAATGAATTGCCTGGTGTTGACTGAGGGTGAGGTTTCACAGTTGGCTCAAGCTGATCCAAGATCATGCTGAAAGGAGTGTTTCTAACCTCTTTCTCGTTTGCTATGGACTAGCTATCATGTGGTAATACAGCAACTTGCTGATCTGGGTGGAAACTATTGTTTCTTGCTCAGTGTTGGCCGGCCCAGTCGTCAGAAGGATCAGAGAACTGATCTGCCTCACTGCTTGGCCACACAAGTGCTAAATCTGATGTAGGGGAGGGCGTGGGAACATGAGACAAGGATAAAAACATGAGTGGGGACTGAGCCTTTCAGCAGTAGCATAACCATGGATTGGCTTAAGCCTATTATGAAACTGCAGTCTGAATCACTGGAATTAAGAGTGCACTGTCAACCTACAGGGAATGCAAATTAAAATGTGTTAGCTTACACCTCCTGCCGTTGTTAAACACTGGCTGAGCTCAGCCATTCTGCACATGGCTGGGAGGAAGGAGCTACAGTGGGGCAGCATCTTAACAGCTCCCCATGACTTTGCCTGGAGTGTGCAAACCACATCAGACAGCACTGGGGGGGTTGTGGGGAAGCAGAGGGGAAGAAGAAAGGAAGAGACAAGCACCACTACCATGATTCTCTCGATATATTTTTCTTTGGCTTAGGGTAACATCTACTCTTTCTTTGTGACAAGACTGCAGAAACACCCAGTTACCAGAGGACAAATTAGGCCCAGTAATAGAGTTGGGGATCCAGACCCTAAAGCTCTGGGATACAGTGTGCTTTTCCTAGTTCTTCTCCTTTATTTTCAACCCAAGTAGTTTTGCAGTGCTATCTAGTCAGTACCAAATTCAAGTTAATTTAGTTCTTATTGCTAAATTTGGTACTTGCCAGTTAAGGACTTCCTACCCCTTTGTTCTGGTTCAAACTTCCATGCAAAGATACAAAAATAACTGTGTTAGTGGGAAATATCTTTGTAATTTTCAAATATTTAATGTTTTAGGGGTTTGTAACAATAGGTCTCCTCCTTTCAGCACAGCTGTGCAGAGGCACACCAGTATCTGCAGGGTGCCCTAAAAAGACAGCAATGCTTCCACACAGGATTAGCAACCCCAGACTCTGTGGGAGTAATCACCCTTGTTAGGCCTTGATTTTAGGAAACAGTTTGAAGATAGTCAAATTACTTAATTTCAGGAGAGTTTCAAGACAGTGGAGTTAGTTTAATTTAAAGATTGTCTTGATTTAAACCAACAAAATATTTTTCCAGTGAAACATGAGGAAATATGTGGGGAGGAAGATATTAACCTCCCAGAAAATAATTTTTAAAAGTATTCCACAGCCAAATAAATGCCGAAGTAAAAAAAACAAAAAACAAAAAACAAAAAACAAAACCAAAAACAGCCAGGAACATTTCCAGAAATAAATCATTCTGCATCACATAGAGGATAAACATAGGTTCTTTCAGGAAGAAGAAAATCATAAAAAATCCAAAAGCTGCATAACTGATCCAGCCACTGTGAGTGGGGTTTTCATGGCAAGGTTTTAGTAGTGGGGGACTACAAGAATGGCTTCTCTGGAAAGCTGGTGGAAGCTTCCTCCATGTGTGATAGAGCCTATGTTCCAAGAGGGACCCACCACTGGCCAAGGCTGAGCCCTTCAATGATGGTGAAGGGCTACATTATCCCATGTAGTTTTAGCCCTTAAGAGGGGGTAAAAATAGTGCTGTGCAGCAACAGCTGGAAAGCAGGAGAGAAGATGTGACAGAAGCAATTGTGCAGGTACCAGGGTCAGAAGGAGGGGCAGGAGATGCTCCAGCTCTGGAGCTGAGATTCCCCTGCAGCCCCTGGTGCAGCCCGTGGTGGAGCACAGTCCCTGGAGGTCCCTGGGATGCAGAGATCCACCTGCAGCCTCTGGAGCATGTGAATGCCCAAAGCAGGCTGTGACCCACGGGAAGCCCGTGCTGAGCCCGTGGTGGAGCACAGTCCCTGGAGGTCCCTGGGATGCAGAGGTCCATGTGAATGCCCAAAGCAGACTGTGACCCACGGGAAGCCCGTGCTAGAGCAGGGTCCTGGCAGGACCTGTGGAGAGGGGAGGCCATGCTATAACAGATTTGCTGACAGAACTTGTCACCCCATGAGGGACCCACACTGGAGCAGCCTGTTCCTGAAGGACTGAACCATGGGGAAGAGACCCACTCTGGAGGAGTTTGTGAAGAACTGTAGCCTGTGGTAGGACTCATGTTCCACGGACAATTCCATGTAGGACTGTCTCCTGTCATAGGCAGGACCCTATGTAGGAGCAGGGGAAGAGTGTGAGCAATCCTCCCCCTGAGGAGGAAGGATCAGCAAAGAAAACATGTGGTGAACTGACCACACTCTCCATCCTCTGTCGTCCTGCTCCTGTGTGAGGTGGAGGTAAAGAAAATGGAAGTGAAATTAAACTTGGGAAGAATAGAGGAGATGGGGGAAGGTGTTTTAAGATTTGCTTTTATTTCTCATTATTCTACTCTGATCTGATTGGTAATAAGGTCATTTCCCTAAGTCGTGTCTCTTTTGCCTGTGATGGTGATTGCTGCCTGCCTTTATTCCAATCCACAAGCCTTTTGTTCTGTTTTCTGTCCCTTATTCAAGTGAACAGGGGAGTGGCAGAGTAGCTTTGGTGGGCACCTGATATCCATCCAGGGCCACCCCACCACACACTGTCATCAAAGGATATTTTATTGCCTGAACATTTCAGCTGAAATTATCCCTTAGATGAGACATAGACCCAATGGCACAAGACTATCTGAATATATCTGAAGGCTGTAAGTGTTTCTCCAGTTCCACTAGTAACCTTTCATCAAAGCACAGCCCAGGGATTCTTGTAGGGAGAAACAGGCTTTTCCCACTTGTGAGCAATGGATAATGGATAGTGAATGCCTTTGCTGACAGCTATTTTTGTGTTACATAGGACTAATTTGCAGTTTGGGTACAGAGTAGGCAGAGGTACAGCAAGGAATGTTGAGCAGATGTGACAGAGCGATAACATCCTTAGCATAATCCAGTATCACACAGTTGTGGAGCACTATAAATACAACAGGAATTCTCCAAGGCCCAATTCCTTCAAGAGAGTTGGGCATCTCTGCATTGCCATGGACATAGGCTGCACTAAATCAGCATAATCCTCAGGCTTTGTTTATTTGTGCACTTTTGTGAATGCTCCTTGGAGGTTATAAGCATCATTGTGAGCAATGTTATTGGTTGTACATAATGAGGCAGTTTTTGACAGCTTTTGGATTGATGTTTTGATTTATTCACTACATGAAGAATTCATAATTACAGGCAAAACATTTCTCTTGTACTGCTGTACAACATCCTTTTCAGGTGTTTGTTTGGGCCTTGGTAACGTGCTCTTACAATGTATTTAATGGGATGAATCTGTGTTAATAGCCAGACTGTACAAGGACTGTAGCTTCTTAAAAATCACCTGAGAAAAATTTTCTGAGGCTCACTAACAACATCAGTTTCTGGAGGCAGAGCCCTCTCATGTTCTTCCATAATTGTGGTTGCTCTTGCCCAGGAGGACAGGCTGGGAGGGCGAAGGCTGAGCAAAAGATTGCCCTGGAACAAGGCAGTGCAACTGCTGCCTCTTTGTGAACTGCAGCTTTTGGCCTCTTGGCCTCCAAATTTTTTTGGTGAGCAAGTCATCTTATTGTATAAGTGAAATGCATCCTCATAGCCTGTGCATGATGGATAGGAAAAGGCTTTACACACTGGAAAGGCTGTTGAACAATATAGTTTCCACTTACAAAGCACTTTCCTTAAAAAGCTTCTCAGGGCAGCATCGTATAAAAATAGTTATACTAAAGTTGTGAACCAGCTTCTGACAAATCAGGACTAACAAAAGCTAAGGTATAAATAGAAGTGTTTTCATGGGTTTTCTCTTCTCTAGAGGCACACAGTCTCAATCAGTGCTGGATTGTAAGAAACAAAAATGCCCTTTTCCAGACACACAGGAAAACAAGGACCTTACAGACTAGTGGCACAGAATATAAATAGGTTTTCAAATCTGCTTCAAACCCATAAAAATTAGACAAAACCATGACATTTGTATTTAAGAATGAGCCACAGCATATCAAACAATTTTAAAATCCATTTATTTTATTTCAAACAAACTAGCATCTTCAGCTTTACAGAAAGGTTAAATACATTATACTTTCATAATTATGGAATGAATTGTCTCCAGGCACTCAAGGATATGAGGATTATCTCAAAGTCTGCAGCATATTAGAATTCCCGGAAGACAAATGCTGAAGAATGTAAAATATTACATACTCTGTATTTATATTTTGTCAGTGGGCACTCTCAATGTACCTTACTAGTAATTTTCAAATTAATTTTTTTGTGAAGTAGGTTAGAATTATTTTTCTTAGAGCGATTTTGAAACAGCTAAATGTAAATCTACTATTTGCTATTCCAGTGTGTGTAATCTTGATTTTACTCTGAGCCTGTTCCTTCTAGTGCTCTGTGCAAATCTTTTCTGAATCTACCAAACCCAATGTACTTTAATCCACAATACCAAAGAAGGAAGGTCTGTTTCTGTAAGCCAAAAATAGCTCTTACTGCACTTAACCTTGCAGCTGAACCAGTTGTGCTATTGCTCTTTTAGTCAGTCATGTTTGACCAGTCACGTCTGCACAGACCAGAAGCAAGGCTGAGCAGGGTATCTACATAATCAGTCTGATGCATGACACTGTTCTCAGTGCAGCAGCTCCTCTGTGGAAATCCCCCCTCACAAAACATTCACTTACCAAAAACTGCATTTATTATACCCTTTGGGTCTGTGATAGCTGGGCTTTGCTGATACTGACTGCTTCAGTCTCTGCATGGGAAGTGAGGATTTCAGAAAAAGTTTACTGGGATCAAGTCCTTCTGTATATTCTCCAATCACCCTGTAATCTTTTCTCTTGCAAAAAAAATGCTAGGGGGCCTTATTCCATTCTAGATGGGAGTCTGCTGTTCTCTCCCTTTTCTGCTTTCAGAGTCACTTATCATTGTTCAGTCACACTAAAAGGGACATCCCCAGCCTTCTCACAACCTCAGAGCATCACCTATGAGCAGAGAGCCACTGTAACATTGCAGGGAGAACTTACGCTCCATCTCACTGGCACACAGACTAAGGCCTGGGTGACACGTGGTTAGTCTTTTTGGTTCCTGTAGCCAACAGTGCAGCAATTATTAAAGAAAAAAACAGAAAGACACTATTCTGCTCCATGCTGCTGCCAGGTAACAGATTATGCCATTTGACACCAGATATGCTGAGAATTACTCATTAAAATATTTGGCTACTTCACTTTCCCAGTGATCACTGTAAAAAATGTTCTTCCTGCTAGAGCTACAGCAGAACAGATCTGCATGCTGAAATCCCACTCCTGTCTGTAACAACAGCACCAAAATAGCTTTAATAATTAATCATGCAGTGATTAGATTACAAACTCTGAGGTGGGATGGAGATTTTTGTATTATGCATCAGACAAAAGACACTGGCAATGCTTAACTAGCAGTCACCTGCTCCTGCTCCACCTGCCATTGTGGGAACACTCCGGAAACCAGAAGGGAGACAAAGGCCCAACAGAAATTGATAAAAACCTTCACCTGCCCCTGGCATGTTCAGGAATACAGAACTGTTGAAACAGGTGCTGCTACAGCTGCATGCAGGGGTACAGCTTTGCTTATTAACTTGTCATTTGCCAGGCCATGGTGTCCATTGTATCCTGACAGAAGACAGCGTTCAAACTCCAGGCCAAGCAAGAGTTAAGCAGGGAGTTTTCTGACTGGAAACACCAGTGCAAACAGCCACTGTGGCAGGGCTGGGCAAGGAGAGGCCAGGCATGGGGTAGGGCCCCTGTCCTGTGCTCACCCCTGTTAGGGTCCCTTGCAGTGCCCATGCTGCTCTGCCCTGTCAGCTGCTTGCAACATTAGAAACAAATTTCTGTGGAAGTGGCATAGTTTTGCTGGAATGATTTTATATGCAGCTGATTTCAAGGCAAGTAAGACTATAAGACTGAGAAACACTAGTATTCAAAATTGGAATATTACTTCCAATCTAAACTTCCATTAGAAATTTTGCTGAGCTGTTTTGACAGTTTTTCCAGGCCCTTTGCTCTTGTCGCATGACTCTTGGGGCCTGTTTATTACAACTACAGAGGCAAAATCCCTCAGGGAAGGTAGTCCATATGCTGGATCTGGAATGAAATAAGATAATACTAGCGTGTCTACTTTAATGCCTTCACTGGTATAAAAATATGATTAAAAAGGGACCTTAGGACCAGTTTTACGGCACCAACAAGAACTGGTATTAGTCTGGCCTCAGAAATCAAGAGAGTTTTAGGGGAGGAGAGGGAAAGAACACTGTGGACTGAAATGAGCAAATCAAGTTAAACATGACCATCAATCAAGTTAAATTTTGCCAGTTGCTGGGGACACTTCACAGCACTGAACAGCTAAACAACAGTTATTGTTAAGAAGCGCTTGGGAGGCAAACAGCTGTCACTCCCTGCTGACCAGAGCACAACCAGCGGGATCTGGGCACAAGGGTCAGAGCAAGCTGGGGTGTGGCTGGTGCCCATGTGGGACAGATGTACTCCCTGCCTCCCCAGGGCTCCCACGGGGCACACAGGGCATGGCTTGGGAACGATGGGTAGCTCAGGAGGCCCGTGGCTGCCAGAGCTCCCAGTGAATGTCACTGTCCTCATCCTCCATGGTCAAATTCAGCACAGGTGGCAAAGCTTGCCCCAGGAATAAAAGTGATTTATGTGATAGACACAATACTAGTTTTTAATGACAGTGGGATCTTTTTAATAAACAACAGCTAAGTTCTGGAAGTGTCAAAACATATCCCTCTGCAACTAGGAATTTACAGACACCACAAGCTACATGGCTTATTTTTTCCTCCCCCTTTACATTGCCCCTTCTACCACTGACCTTTATAAAAAGCAGAAGTTAAATAAGAGAAAAATAGCTTTAATGAAACATCAAGGTTGAGAAATCAAAATCAGACACTCCAGCAACAGGAAGTTTCAAAAACAGTGTTTATAACAGCATCTTGCAGAACTGTGGCACGCTTGCTTGGCTTTTTCCTTAAGTTTTAAGCAATATTATAGTGTGTACCTTGACACAGCAGCTGGGCACAAGGATAGTATTGTGGCATTAGTTTAACTTTGCAAAATTTCCTAGGCATAGAAAAGTGTATTGAACTCAACCCCTGAACAATTTCCTGACCCCTGCAATCAGTGCTACAACTTGTGTCTTTCCGGTAAAGGCATCTGAATTGTTTCCCTGTGCAAATACACTTCAGCTTGTTTGTTATTTTATTCTAGGGCGCTGGAGACAGTTTTGTGGGAGCACTGGCATTCTACCTGGCCTACTATCCCAACTTATCCATGGAGGAAATGATCAGGAAGTCTAACTGCGTCGCATCAGTGAGCGTCCAGGCACCGGGGACACAATCTTCATATCCTTACAGGAAGGACTTGCCTCAGGACCTTTTCTAATTGATTGTCTAGCTTGCTGTACTGATTTTATCTCATACCAGACAGCATTATTCTCCTGACTGAACTGAGGTTCTGGAAAAGCCAACAGAGTCTCTGCTTCTCATTTCAGGAATCCTGTGTGTTCCTGTTCTACTGCAGTAAGATGGGGTGCGGGTGGTGGGTCTTTCAAACACAGCTCAGCAGGTCTCTCTGGCCCCACAGTGTGCTCTATTGAACTACATGAAGTTTACAGAAAAACACCTGGAGGGTATTGGGCTCCTGACAGAATTTGTACTTGATTTTATCAGAACTGCTTGTGTGAAATGGGAGCACATGAAGCAGGGGGACTACACCTTGTAGCTTTGGGACTACACCTTCAGTGCTCAAACACCAGGGCCGGTGTTTGGCTCACAACAAAGCCCCAAACATCGAGCCTGTGCCCACCTTTGCCCACGTGCCTCAGGTGTGGCACTGCACTCTGTGCTTCCCACACTCAGGCAGGTCCCTCCAACTGCAAACAGGACAGGACTGCTACTGAGGTAGACTTTGAAAAATGTTTCTAGCCACATTGCTCTAAACACAGGCAAGCTAATTAAGGAAGAAAAGCTTACAAGAACATCAGGGAACTACCTTGTCTGTTTTCTTCATGTTTGACAAAAACCCAGGAATGAAAAATCCATCCTACTAACCTGGCTGAAAATAATACAGGCCTTTAACCTGGTTAATAGCTTCTCCAAAAACTCATCTAGGTTCCCATTCCTTCTTTCCTCAGAAGGAGCTGGTGCAACATTACCCCTCCAAGTAATGACACCAGCTCGTGGTCACTACTGTCGCATCTGTGGCTGGTAGGTTAGAAAAACTTGCAATCCTGCCATTGAATTCCTGCTGTGGAAAATGTTAATTTTTATTGCTTTATAAAACAATAGTTCCTTTGAAGATTACAGCCTCTTTCACAATAGAAAACACAGACAATGGGATTTGCTATTTAATTTTTTTTAATTGAGCACTGTAAAAATAACTCAAAAGATAAATAAATGTTACTGTGATGATCTATGTCCAGACATTAAGAATTTTCTCTCTCTACATTGTTTTATTCACAATGGCCTTCAAATCACAGGAGACGGTGATCCCAGTTCATTTCCTCTCTTTTCAGCCCATGTTGCTGGATTTCTGAATCAGTGTTCACCCCATCCTCCCCCCAGACCATCCTCTTCTCATGTGTAAATCAAGTCCAGTCATTGTTCACACAGAACGGATTTTTCTCTTCTCTGTGAAGAGGACACGTTGTTTTGCTACAGGAGGGAAAAAAAAGAGAAAAAGGAATCCGTTAAGAAGCCTGAAGTGTTAAAATTCAATTCAACCAGCCCACGTCCCTTTTCTCCTGGCTGCCTTCACTGCTTAAATGAGTGTGGAGCAACTGACTGGCACAGCACTGTTGTTAACCAACTCTTGAAGGAGTTTCGTGGTGCTTTCACTTTACCACATGTAATTTTTAGTTCCTAAGATGTCCACTTTACCTCTGTGAGAATAAGTGTCAGAATGCAAGTGACTGAAAACACTCAACAGCTGCTCTGTGTGACTATTCTGAGTCACAGCTGTTCAATGTAGGGACAAAAATAGGTTCTTTCTGCTTTCTACTACTCTTCAACTCCAGAGCCCAAACAACTACAGATGATGAGTTGGATCTAGTTGGCCTCACAGACTGACTGAGAACTTAACCAATTGTCCTGTGGATCTCTCAGCAAGGTACAAACTGGCTGTGACCACAATGCCTGATGCAGGTGTTTGCAAAAAAAACCTCCAGGGGCACGTTAAGCATAGTCAATACCTTAATAAAAACCAAAAATTACAAAATAAAGCAAAGCTTTAAAATGCCATCTGAAAATCAACTGTTTGGTTAGTTTCATTATATGAACTCCTTTGAAAGCTACGCAAGAGCAATTCACACAACAAAATCTCTTCTTCCACAAAAAAGTTTCGTTTTAAGAAATACTGCAGATAGTACAGATTCTGTTGCTGCAGTTAGGAGGTAGTGAAACTTGGGCAATTCTGCCACTACTTCACTAAAAAGCTTAATTCTGTGGATGTCCCAGGTTTCTGAGAAGTAGAAAAACATAAGGTGAAAACACATGCCAAGTGAAATGCTTCCAAACATATTCCTGATGTGAGTTGTTATCTAGACTCAAATTTACTTCCCTTCACACATGCAACACTTTCTCACATCAATTTCTCACTTGCTTTCTACTGCAGGCTACAAAGATCAAAGCTTTCTTCAGCAACCTACTACATGTTCTGAGTTCTTCTCTTTCTTCACTTCCCTACAAGTTGCAAAGCTTCTGGAGAATCACTCTGCACAATGTTTCAATGCAATAATTAATTTTTCTTCTTCAAGAATATAATCCCAGAGATCTCTGATTCCCCTTCTGTGTGGAATTCAAAAGGAAAGCCACAACATCTGTCAACTTTGAAAACTGCATATTGCTTCTCTGGTGGTTTCTCTCACCTCTCAAAGCTCCTGTACTGTTGGCTCTGAGAATGAAAAGGTAGTTGCCTAACATGAACATTTTAAGAAAAAATAAGCTTGAATCATATAACCACTGGCCATGCATTATCTACTTAGACCTGCTTAATAATTTCTTATATTCTACAACTTTATATAAGCCTTTTTTTTATTAGCTACACTATGTTATTTCTAATATGGTTTGGTTTAAATTCTAAGTTTACCTACATTAAGCTTTTTAACATTAAATTCACCTTTTTAATGCTAGCAGCAGCAACTTGAACCCTTAGTCACATTTCAAAAGGCTGGATGAGCAAAAGACAGTGTGGCAGGTGCTATAAACTGTCCCACAAATCAGATTCTTAAACTGAGAAAATCTGAAAGGACATGGGGAACATAAAAGACTCCACTAACTGCCATCTGGAGAGTGATATCATTTGTGGAATAGGAAGAATCTGTGCCTATTTCTTTAGAAGAAGAAGTCCATTTTGTAAGAGGTGGTTACAATTTCTGGTCTAGAGCTCCCATGGCAGCTTAACAGAACACTTCTGTTGATGCATACTTTGTGCCTGCTTGTTGGAGGTAGCACAGTCTAGCAAACCACACAAAGAAACAGAATGAAAGAACTCCTGTATCACTTGACTTCGCCAGTGACATGTGGCATGGCTGTCATCAAAGTCTCTGATGTGTCAGGCAAGTCATTACTTTGTTTCACTGCCACAATCTGTAAAATGAGGGTAACATTTACTTCCCACTGGAATGTCATGAAGAACAGCAAGCATACAGTCATTTGAGTATGAAACATGTTATGACATATTCTGCTTAGATGGGAAAAATCCTGTTGCATTCAAATCTTTTCTCCCACAGAGTCAGAGAAGCTCACACAAAGCACGCTGACTTCTTCCCCGAGCTCTTACCGATGGGATCGTATCTGAGCAAGACCAGTTTTTCCTGCAGGCGGAGCCTCCTGATGTTGAAGCAGTAGCCTGTCTCCGCAGCGCTCTTCATCCTCACCAGAATGTACCTGAAGCCACAAGGGATGTCTCTGTGTCAGTGCACAGGCACTCAGTGAGGGCCCAGTGCATCTGCCAGGCCACGGGCCAATGGACACAGCTTGGCACAATCACATAGGACACTTCATTTCAACTTCAGGGATGGGAGTATCAAAACTACGTATGCTTAACTTTTAACACAGACAAACACTAAACCATAAGCTCCAGCAGCAAGTTTAAGTAAATAATTCCTCAACAGGATACAAGCCTAGAGAGAAGTAGCTCCTCCAAAAAACAGTGAGGTGGGAGGAAAAAAACCAGGAGAGATAAAAAGAAATTAGGGAAATCAGCATACAGTTGAGTCACTAAGGCTTAAAAGCTAAGGGCAAGAGAGGAAGGATGATGGTAGTTAAAGATGTTCAGGCTGTAGATAACACTGTATCACAGACTATCACTTCCTCATGCAGAGAGGAAGCTAAGCAGATAGGCTGGCACAAGAGGCATGCAAAAGGAGAAGCAGAACCCCTTGGCACCATCCATCCCACTAGAGATACAAAACTTGATATTAACCCAGCCAGGGGAATCCCCTTCCCCACTGGAGGGCTCTCAGTTTGTTGAGGGAGCAGGAGCCTGAGGAAGCTGCTCCACACCCCTAGTCTGGAAGTAAGCCAAGAGCCAAGCAACTTCCCAGACAGAGGTCATCTTCTCAAGTTTCAAAAGAAATGTTAAACCCTTTAACCAGTCTGTAAATGACATCTTCCATTTCAATGAAGAGATGGATACCTGTCAGTTCACTTTCCATTTTCCTGTATTTTCCTGTTTCTCACACAAAATATGGTCTGTCAAAATGAATCCGTTCTTCCTCACTTGTACAGCTCTGACCAGTTCTTCCTTAAGCTCCTCCTTTTCAGCTTTGCAATCTAATTTACTATTGAGTTCAAAATAAAGAGAAAGACACTGGATTCCTGAAGACAACTGACTGAGCATATCCTTGGGATTATCCCGGGTTGTTGTCCTCTCCTGTGCACTGCTGCAGGTGTGCTGTGAAGCTTCAGTAACCACAAAGACTCCTTTCCCTATATCTCACTCACTTCCTCAAAGCCTCTGTGCAATTTCCCCTTTCTGGGGGAATCAGTGGCATCAGTGTGGCCAGGCCTTGAAATTCTTGTGTACCACACATTTAAAGCCAAGCCCATTCTAAACAATACACCTTGCTCAAAAAAATTACTCCCCTGTGAAGGAATGTAACAAGGAGCAGAGGCAGAAAGCACTAGAAAGCTGTCAGGGCACAAGAAGAAACCCAAGGCGAGTGGAGAAGGATAAATAATATAAGAACATATTCCTGGGGTGCATATAGGACTGTAAGAGAACAGAAAGAAACATCGGGATGAAAAATAAAAGGGTGTGTGTGGTAGGAATCCCTACATTAACATTAGTAACACCATTTAAAAAAGCTACCTTTTCACCTTGCAGAAACCTCCTGGTTCGCTTTGTTTGTTTGTTTTTATGAACAGATAACAGTAGAACAGCCAAACTGCTCTCTGTCAGGCACATATTTGGGAAGTGCTTTAATTTAAAAGCCTGACAATTGCGCAGAAATTCTGCAACAGAACAGTCTGCTCAAATGTGGCAAGTGGTTGGTACTGGCTCTTCTGGGGGCAGAGTCTTAAAAAAACCAAAATACAGAAAATGTTCCAAAGGCCATAGATCCCAGGCCTGGGTGGTATCAAGTATAATACAGTCATACAGAATGCAACTTCAGGGAATGGGAAGATAGGAATGTGTTCACATAAATGTACCAGTTTAGCCTCTTGGATTTGTCTAGCTAATTTTCTTACAAAGAGCATTTTGGATCCAAGTCAGTTTCTCCACGTGATCTTGTTTCCTTGTGCCCACATTGTAAGAGCACTGGTGTGCTCAAAGTACATATTCCTTTCTTTCCAATCTTAACTCAGGTCAGAGGACTGTGACTGATTTTCTTCCAGAGCCCACTAACATCTCTGCTGAGCCAGACTACAGAGCAAACTAAGATGCGCAGAGCCAACAAAGACCCACACTGCACCTCAGTTTACTCTCCTCAGCTAAAAAGGTATGACAGGTGAACAACAGGAAAAATACTTGGATAATTTACAGCCTGCCTTTAATCACAGAGCACAGAGATGTGCTCCCCCCTGTGCAGGGCACTTTGGAGATTACTGCTGAGCTCAATGCGAGAGCCCATAGGACAAAACCTGCCTTTGCTCCAAGTGCAGAACCCATGGGAGAGTTTCACACCATTCTGTACTTACCTGTGAGAAGACTCGCATACAGAATGGCTAAGAGGATGCAGCTAGACTCAAAGACTGGAATTCTCTCAGGCATATTAAAGAAAAAACTAAAGAAGCTTAACATTTTGTAAAGATACAACATAACAGTAATCAAAAACTGGTGAGGAAAACCATCACTTACTTAGATTTGCTCTTGGCCACTGTTTTTTTTTTGCAGCATGAAGAAGAGAAAAATAGAAGAAACAGTTACCATTTTATCTTGTTTCCTTTATACACAACATACAAAGATTAAGTGTGTTCCATGGCCTGACTCCGCTAAAGCCCCAGAGCGATAGTGCAAAGAGATTTACTGTCATGATAAAGCACCACTCATTCTTCCACGGGCTGTCAGCTCCCTGCTCTTTCTGCCATTATGCCACCTTTGTAAGTGTCTGTGCAAATGCAGTGCCCAGCACGACAGGCTGCACTTGCTGCACCCTCCAGATGTTCTCAGGAAGTTTTCAGCTTCAGAGCCGAGTATGAATTCTCTGGGTGAATGTGTAGTTCAGACAGGTGAGTGAGGAGCACTGCTGGTGGAAACTGCAGTCCAGTCTCCCGGACTTGTTCCCACCCCCTCGGGCTCGGGTTCCTGCTGTGGTGCCAACACAAGGGTTGGGACAGAGGCAGAGCAGGGAGCCCTTCCCAGCGCAACCCGACCTTCCCACGGGCCTGCGTTGCGTTCGCTGATTTTTCTGTCACCTCACTGAATGTAATCATAAATCTGCAGCACAAATCCAAACCCCCACTAAAGTTACAAAAAAAAAAAAAAAGTTTATGTGTATTGTGTGTTTGTGCAACTCTCGTTTAGGTCACACTGTTCTTCCCCCGGGTCACGCTGGGAGGCCCCGCGGCCGAAGGAGGGGAAGGGCGGGGAAGGGTCGGGAGGGCTCGGGAAGGTCGCGCCGCCGGGGCCGCCCGCCCGCCCGCGCCC